>NC_084990.1:6452793-6773782 GCF_963691925.1 Scomber scombrus
AAGAGGTCCAATTGTGCCAATTGTCAATAGTAAGACAGTTTGGTTGACATTGATACCTGTTTATTAGTGTTCACTTGGCAGATAGGCAAGCCAATCTGATAATCCACTATATGATTTTTAAAATGTATAGTGTCCATTTTTGAAGCAAGTAAACAAACTATAGGACATAGCTTAATGTGCATATCCAAAAACATTGAATGTTTTCAAATGCAACAGCCTAAAATCTCTTAACCAATGAGCATCACAACAGGTCGCAACCATATAAGCAGAAGTTGGATAATGTAATTCTCTTCAGTATACCCGATGAAAACTAGGTCCTGTGTATTATCTAAATCAGTATAACTTTCTATCTGATGCAATTCAATAGCTCTGCATTTTTATTTTAGCATTACAGTAAGCAGAGGCAAGGCCCGGCAGCCTGTACACTGCTGAAATAGTACCTCCGCTGACAGCAGTTTGCCTCAGCTTTTCTTCAAGTTCTTTTATACTCGCTGTATCAAGACACTCAATAATAAAGATTTCATAATTTATTATAACTGTAAATATGGTAATAAGTATAAGTCTTTGAAACCACAATGTACCTTTCACTTATAAAAGGGTTTTTTGCCCTCTGCAGTAAATTAAACAGTGCCCCCAAAATAAGCATGATGGTAGGGTCAATCCACAAATTTCAATGGTTTTTGAACAAATTTTACTTTTTCACATGAGATGAGTGAATCAGTGTGTTGTCAATTTTTGGAAAGACTTTAGAATGATACCTTAATGCTTATAAAGACAAATCTTTTTTACGTTGCAGAAAATGTCCTTCATTATACGCTAGATAAGATGAGTACTTTTGCTTTTGTTACCTTAAGTAGATTTTGCTGATAATACTTTTTTACTTAAAGCATTTTGTAATCAGAACTTTAATTTATAATGGAGTATTATTATGTATTTTTGTGGTAGCACCTTTACTTAAATTGGACATATGATGTTATCATTTTCGTGATTTTCTGTCTTTATACATACATACATTATGATGCCCAATGTTCATGTTAGTTCCAAAACTTGAGGTGAACATACAAAAACTACTGCCTGTAAGAGAAAAGCCCAGGTTCTGCTCTGAACCCTTTATGTGCAATTATTTTCTTTTAACTTCCCCAATCCTACAATCCCTGAATCCTTGAGATGAGGGCACCTTGTTGTCCATGTCCATAAATAACTGTCCATACCATAATCTTGGTTGTTAGCATTCACTTGCATATTCCAGATCTGATTCAGGCTTGAACACGCCTCTAAATAAATGTTATGAATAATTGTTCCACCTGTGTGTTCTTAAGGCGAGACTGAGAGGATAATATGTGCAGCCCGGGGGAAAATTACATGCAATGATACCCTTTTAACAGTCACTGCTTGTGAATTGGTGTGGCATCTTGTGGCTGTCAGTGTCTGATCTATTTAGGCTGTTTGAGTCAAACCACATATAGGATATCTTGTTTTTGAAAATTATTTTATGCATGTGGGATTTGGCTATGTTTTCAACAAGCCTGTTTTAGATTGATTCCATAATTTTGGACAGTTTTGAAGACCTCTGTAGAAGTAACCTTTAATCACAAAACACAACAAATGTAATGTTCCACTTCAGCTGTTCCAGTACAGTGCTTCAAACTGTACTTAATGTTTGTTGGTTTTCTTTCTATCAATTTATTCATTTATTGACCATTTGAAGATTTGAAAATAAGCATTTTCATGTATAATTCGGATGAATATTTTAAATTATCTTGAATAAACACATGTGATCCCTTTACAGAGGTTGAGAATTAAACATGTAATCATCAAATGTCTCAAAATCAGTGGGCTTTTTAAAAAAAGGTCTTTTCTAAGATAGATTTGTTTGTTAAATGGAAAATTCAAATTGTGCTTTCTGATCTCTGTTTCATCGATTGTGCTGAGCCAGTGTGGAGCTTTGGGAGAAGAAGGCTTCTGAGAGTTATTTTCCAAGAACAGAAAATCAATTAATACACAGAACAGATGTCTGTATAAGCAGAGAAAAGGCAATTTAATTGTTGTTTTGAGAGGCTAACATCCTACTTGATAGATCATAATAAGATTTAAGAATGGCAATACATACCAACCACATTCATATACCACACATCTAAGGCACCAGATGAGACTTTTGGTTTGTTCATCTTCTGTGATGGCTGAAAAAGCAGTGACCGCTGGTTCACAGAGAGGACTTTTAAATCAAGAGGGCATTTGGAAATGAGTTCTATAAAGATGAAGCTGAAAACAGGAGAAAATAGCCCCAAAATGTATTAAGTATCTTTAAATTGAAAAGAGAGACCAACCACCAAATCATCTTGAATAATTTAAAAGGAAGAAGCATCTTCCAAGAATATTAAAGATGGACACTGAAGGCATTGAAAGACAGAAAGGGCAAAGTGTGTTTGAGTCTGTGTGTGTGTGTTGGGTATTCATTTATGTCTCTTTGAGCTCGCCTGCAGGTACTTAAGTGTTTCTTTCTACGATGTAGAAAAGGTATTTAATGACATGGTAATTGTGTGTGAAAGCCTCACAAAGACAGACATCTAATTAAAGTTAATCTTAATTATCTTGAGAACATCCACTGAGCATTGCCTGAGATTGATAAACTGTAATGGTTGACATCTACATAGTGAAGGACAGGAAACTGTCAATCATGTACTTTGCAACCTAATTGAAATGACATCGATCTCAAGAAGAGCCTTGCCAAAATAAAAACGAGGAACATAAAAATGTGTACTGTGTACGTGTATGTGAATACTGAATACCTTCATCTGATCCTCATCCTGCCTTACCTTTTCTAATACAACCAGAGATTAAGTCTAACACCACTGACACTATAAAACACACTCGACATCCCAACACAAGCCTTGAGCCACCGCACCAATCCGCATACATTATGTAGCCCTTATTAAGAACAATTACATCCCTCTGCAGAAAATAGATCTCAACATGATTCATTTTATCTCCTTCCATTTATTTCTCTTCCCAACTGGTGAAGTAGTGAGAATTCTGACTTCAGGTTGAAACCAATAATGACAGCATGAGCCCTGAAGCTATAATCAGCTTCTCCTCTGTGGCCGTTGTCTTACTATGTGGGAAGACACTGTTTTTGATCTGTTTTTTCTTTTTTTGGCAAACATGAATCAGCATTTGTTGCATGAGTGTATGTCAGAATGGAATATGCTGTAGGCTAATTGAGTTGTCTTTCTGTGTGCGTCATTAACTGTATATCAATATAGATGACACGTCTCAAAAAAGTGAAGCCGAAATGAATTGTTTCCGGGAGCTGACATGGCATTTGGAGCCAGAGTCTGCACAGTACAGCCGCGTATCACAGCTGTCAACAGAAGTCACACCCCTATTTATATTGTCAAATAAATAATTATAAACAAACTTATCCGAAAAAACATAGAACTTGAACATACATCAGCGTGATAAGAACCTAAAACAACGGAAATCATCTTTGGGAAAAATTAATTTGAGAGTTCTTATTTTAATACAAGTCATTGCAAAACAAGGCAGCTGAGACAGGATTTTCAACCAATTAAAGCTCATGCTAGCTTGATTAGCTAGCTAACTACTGTTGTTAAAACTGCTAGCAACAATTGTCATTTAGGCTGACAAAATCAGAAATAAAGAGCCAACTTTGTCTACCACTGTCTGAAATCAATGGTTTATTATATTATTGAGAATAGTGTGTGGTAAGTCTGCCATGTTATCATTGTAAACTTCAAATGTGGTGTGCAAGACAGGTGAGTCAACAGTAACTAAAGAGGTGGGTGTCATCAAACAATCAATACTATAAACCCACAATCGTTGAAGCCATTTGGTTATGCACAAGGTGCATGTATGTTCAGCCTCCCTTATAGACGATAAATTATTCACTGTTTTTGATGTATAAGCTGCATAATAGACTGAGCTACGCAGGCACTAGGAAATATGACTCCCTACATTCAAATTTCTCTATGTACAGCTGACTGAATATGATGATCTCTGAATAGCACACTTACACATGAAGCGACTTACATCCAAAAGTAATCCCCAGGGGCGCCATGGTAATCAGATGGATTTTATTTATAAATATATCTGCTCTCTGTGTATTGTGTAGGCTGACTACCTTCAGATGCCCTCAAGCGAGCCGCAATGAATTTATAACTGATCTTTAGATGCCTGCCTGAAATATACATTCAATGCGTGGACTTCAGAGCTGCAGGAAATGTACCCCCATAGTAAAAGTCAAGATTCCTGGCTATGGATGACAATACTGACATGACAGCATTGTCAAGACATAAATGATTTCAGGGCTTAGATATATTATTTGAGTTGTACTGTAGCTTATTAAAAATGTCATTGTCTGCTCAGAATTACGAGTATTTCTTTTTTCTGAGTACAGACTTCATGTTCTTCCAGTATTAACAAGTTTTCAAGGGTTCCTTTCTCCCTTTGTCCTGTTTTTCGGTTAAGCACCTTTAGCAAACTGTGGTATGTCCCTGAAAATAAGACTTCTCACAGTACTTTCTCCAGATCTAATATTCAGCAGCTCTACCTGACAACCAATCATTGCATCAGTGGTCAGGCAAACCCCCTGGTGAGATTTCAAACTATAGAAAAATGTCATTATTATTATAATGAAATATCAGGGTAAATGAGAGGTCACTGTGACAATAATACAAATGAAGAGGAGGAGTGAGTCAGACAAAATGACTCAGACACATTGTCACACTGGAATTAACAACCATAAAATAACTCAATCTTCTCACTAGTTTGAATAACAATGCTCGAGTTGCTATCTAGTAATCTCTTTGTGAATTCATGAATTATCTCAGAAAAATGCCCTTTTCACAACAGACACAGCGATGAAAAAAGGTGTAATTAATACTATTAACAATGGCTACATTCCTTTTAGTTGTGCATGTGCCAATGCCCTGTTACTTTGTATGCTGGCTCATTGACATGACATATTGGACTCCTGCATTCAACATTGTATCCTGGTTGGTATACCTGACTGTCAAAAACAAGGCCAAACTCTCCACAATTGTCAAACTTGGTAGTGCAATATCAGGCTGTAGTTTCTCACTATGGCAAAGCAGTTGTACAAATGACAGAGAAAATCTCTTTGGATTCACACCATCCCCTGAATCTTCATTTTCAGCAGTCTTCAAGGAGACAGTACAGTGTCCCATGCACAAAGAATTGGTCTTAGATTAGTGGTATTACAGATGGGTGATGAATTAAAGGGAAAACGACCATAAGGTGTCTTAGTAAGGTGTTGGGTCACCAGAATAGCTTCAGTGCATCTTGGCAGTGATTCCCCAAGTCTCTGTACTCTACTATAGGGATGACCACCATTCTTCCAAAAGATAATCCCTCATCCGGTGTTTTGATGATGGTGGTCTGTCTAACATGTCAAAATCTCCTATAGGTGTTCAATTAGATCGAGATCTGGTGACAGTGAGGCTTAAAGCATATTATTCACATCAATTTCATACTCATCAAACCATTCGGTGACCCCTTGTACTAGATGGAGGCATCATCATCCCGGAAGACACCACTCCCACCAGGATAGAAATGTTTCATAATAGGATAAAAAGTGACTTTGTATTGATTTGCAGTGACCCTTCCCTCTAAGGGTAAAAGTGGAACCACTAACCATCACCATTCATGCCAGGAAAATGCCCCCTCACAACATAATAGAGCCACCAGATCCCCTCACTGAAGGGATCAAGCATTCAGGCCTGTACTGGTTTCCCCTTTAATTTGTCATCTGTAGTTGCCTTTGTGTTTTCTTGCTCTGATAAATCTAAATATCTGCTGCGAAACTCTTAAAAGGACAGATATTTATAGATTAATGCCTACAGTACTCCCCTGCATATTGTCCATATAAATAAATAACTTTGTCAAAATAAGAAATACTTGAATTTTTGAATCAAAGTACAATGGAATATGAACTAAAAAATGAATACTGGTGTGATTTGATTTTTTTTTTTTAATTTCACCCTACAAGAGCTAGTGTTAAAATAGCTCATAGATTTTTTTTTGTATCAAATTTCAGTGTAAGCAGGAATGGAGTGCAGCGTCAGAGCTGACATCAGCATTTGAGAAATCTGACAGATTGACAAAGCTCATGAATATGGCTGGCATACAAGTCAGATAATGTGTCAAGTCTGTGTCACACAAACTTAACAAGGAAGTTCAATTGTTTCGTCATTTGATTTGAAAATTGTGACATTATGGAACTTGATTCAGCTCATTAAAAGCAGCATGGGCCTTGTTTTGTGCCAAATATAATGACCACAACAACCAACCAGCGAGTGCGGGTCAGGTTTTTGAGCGCTCCATTGTGCAGTTGTGAATTGGAAGGACATACTCTATTTCAGGCACCACTGGCTCTGGAACTAAAAGTCCTATTTATTTCCTCCATACCTGACGTGATGTGACTGACAGGTAGAGCACTTTTGCTTGGATGGACATGAAAGTCCCCAGGGTGAATCACTTCAAAAAGATTAATAGTTGCAACAGAAACTATTTGGTTCTTATACTCAAAAGGTACAAGCCTGTGTACATATAGAGGTAAGGTGAGAAGTCTCACAAGGGGCATTTAGGCAAAAACACATTGTATTGCAGAGTTCAGAATGGGGGGCACCAGCTTAAGTTTATGCTTTTGAGAAAACTCATGAGAAATGATAACACATTTGCAGTTGACTCAGTTTATTTTCTGATACTGGGTCAAGTTTGGATTCATAATATGGTGCTGTGTTTTGTCCAGTGTGCTTTGAATTTACTACTGCTCCGATTCATGCCTTTGATTGGTATCTCCATAGCAACTGTAGCTGAAGCTCGTATGTAGTTTAGACCTGTTCGTCACGCCAGACAGTCAGACAGAACAGAATAGCTCAGAGGTAAAACTGATATAATTTAAGCTGGTGGCCATAACATAAGTCTGTGGGATTGTTACATTATTGAGTCCCATGTAACATAGAGGATGTTAAAAGGACAAATTAAAAAATGTGGAAAAACACATTCAGAATCTTTGACTTCACCAGCACAGACCTGGTGGGCAGAATGGGTGAGCTGACCTGCACACTGATAGTTAAATTCAACCCTACGGCTATCAGTGAGTCAGACTTATTTCCCCTACAGGAAAGCAAAGTTCACTCTCATGTTGCTCACCCACCTCTGTCGGCTGTACGTTTAGCTGATAACATTTAACATTCTGCTATTCCCTCTTGCTATTCCCTTTTAACCATTTCTTTAAAGATGTCTTTCTTCACTGCTCTATAGTGAGATCGCTTTTTGAATCTTTTCTGTGTAGTATTTTGTCTCAAGGAGAAAAGAACACTCTATTATCCTTTATATGGCCTCTCTATGAATCTTTTTTTCTAATGTGTTTTTCTGTTTACTTTAATTTGTTTGTCTGCATTTATTCGTTGTAATATGTTCCACCATGCTGTACCCTGTTGTCATATAGATGGTTACGCAGTAAGCGTGAAATTGATCCATCCTGCTATTTGTATAATCATCCTTCCATTTGTTTGGAGATGAAATGTGTTTATTAGCTTCTTATCTTTACTGTGTCATCAGCGTAAAATGAGTTTTGCATCTAAGCTTTCTGTCTCTTCACAAAATAAACAGAGAGATGATATAATTTTGAGGAATAAAAGCGGCGCAGACAAGGGTGACAACATTAATGTGTAATGTTTACGGGACTCTGCGTGTGTGCTGTGTGTGTATGATTGCATGAAGAAGGGTTAGTGTTTAGTGCTGAGCTTGATTTCAAAGGTTGGAGAGCACTTAAGAAGCATAACAGAAGGACAGATGAAGCAGATGGAGAAAATCAGGACAGTTTGAAGACAAGAAAAAGAAGCCATCAGAGAAGCTCCAGGTGAGGTTTTACACTGGAAGCCAGTGCAGTCCTTCTTCCTCTACTTAAATGTTTGCCTTCAGATGGCCGATTTTCTCATAGGGACTACAATGGCTCCAGCTGTGGATGCTTGGAAGGTTTTGTGATGTGGGTATATGAAGGGAGGCTTGCCTGAGTGAGGTCCAGCTCTACCTATCCTGATGGTCATCTCATCGGAGTCCAGCAGCGGGAACGAGGGATCCTCCGCTTTCTCTTTCATCAGTTTGGATTCATGGGGCAGCGCCAAGGCCAAGTGGGGGTCAGCACCTAAACCCTGTGGTAAGACAGAGAGGTGGAACATGTTTAAATCTGTTTAATACACAGTTTGACACTCACTACTGACAGAACTTAGTTTTAAGGTCAGTCTACGGTGTGATCTGAACGTTATGCTTCATAAGGTGCTGTGTTATTCAATCCACATGGTTTCATACTGAAAAACTCTGCAGTGACTTAAAGAATATGACATGATATGAAGGTTTATTCTATTAACATTTTACAACAACCACAATCATTCCCTAAACCTTCAAGATCCTTTCAGTCAGGTTTCATCACATATAAAAACACTCATTGTGGTTTCTCCACTAAGAAAGTGTTATTAACAAGTAACACATTCTTAAAATACAATTTTCTGCATCTCTCTCACTGAAAAGTCCAGAATATATCAATATTTTAAAGTTGATTCTCTGTATCTGCATTGAGGTTCAAGTTCAAATCAACTTAAGAGACTGTAAATAAGGCAAGGAAGACCTGAGGGATGGATTCAGCTGATTGTCAATACCGGTTTTAACTAACGCCCAACCCTGACAATCACCGTCCAGTCAGCCCCTTCCATCTTCACTCAGTGATTTCTAACACATACAGAAGACTGATCCCAGCAGTTTACTCCAGGGACAGGTTGCACATACAGAAAACACAGCAATCAGTCATTTTAAACAGGTACTTTATTACCTGCCAACTTGTCAACTTGTTACTCTGGTTGTTGTGACCAAATTAGGATGGAAGATGCTTCACAAACAGCAAAACCAGGCTGCTGCAATAACTTGGTGCAAAGTAACTCATTAGTGTCTGATAACACAGCCGATTATTGAGCATTTTAATTGCTCTGAAAATGGAGGGAACTCATTAAGGGGAACGATTTTTGAGAAGTAGACTCTGAAAAGAGCAAAAATTGGAGGAGGCCAGTGAGATAAGTATGCATAAATAACCTAATTTATTTGCTTTGCTTGCAATCTTTAGACACCAGCTTTTCAGTGCAAAACACATTGTTTTAAACGTTGATGATCAGTTATACTACACTACATTATGCCAGTAAATCCCAATTATACAATATAGATCAAACTTTATCAGAATGATTTGATGTCAGTCAGTCAGACAGTATCTGAGGCCACAGAAATACCCACTAGACTGAACAATGATGCATCGCCACAAAGGCTTAATTGGGTGGGGTTTTCTTTAATGGCCAAGTTAATGAAATGAGAGCTTGCTTATTCATTAGCAAACCATTAGATGAGTCATTTCTAGAAGTGAGGGCTAAAAAATAATTTATAAAATTGCATCCATATTTCTCCCTCTCCATTGCTACAAGCTTTCCATTCCTTCTCCCTACTTCATCCTCCAGTGTGTCACAGGTGGCTTGAAAGCAGGAAGACTAGGAGAGCTTTTCTCCTTATATCCTTCACAGCACACAAAAACCTTCTGTCATGTTTTCTTGAATTCATGATAGATGCAAACGGTATGTGACCATAAAAAACAAGCGTTTAAATGGAAACCACTTAACCAACGAGTCCTACAGGTTGTATGAAAAAATAAATAATTGGTACATGGTCTCCAGAGCAATATATGTGTTTTTCAGATCCACCAGATTGGACCCCATCTGGTGTTTTTCTGGTTTTACAATGCTATCATTAAGGTTTGGTTGGTTTTAGGCTAAATATAACTGTTAAGGTTAGGAAAACATCATAGTTTGGGTTAAAATGGTTACTTTGTTCATTCTCGTGGTTGCAAAAATAACCTCTTGGTTACAATTGCTAAACATGATTAAATGATTAAAGGTGAATATTGACAATAACTGTTATTTTTATATAGTATCAGAAACATAACCTGTTAAACAAAACCAGTTGTTCATGGAAACTGTAGAGAAAAAAGCAAGGCACTTTCAAAAAATACTTGGCAGGTGATTGGATCCCCGTCTGATGGCTTCTTTTTACTGACAATACTCAGGTTTTCGGGTCAGTTACGATGTGATCTGACTGTTGTGCTTCATATGTGTTATTCAATCAGCATGGTTTAATACTGAAAAACTCTGCAGTGACTTGAAGAATGGGATATGATGGGTTAATTCTATTAACATTTTACCAAAAACCACCAACCTTAACAATCCCCACAGACATGATTTATCACATATAAAAATACTCTGTTTGAAATGATACTTTTTGTCAATGTGATTTCTCCACTAAAAAAGTTCAGTTAACAAGTCAAAAATTCTTAAAATGACATTTTTATTGCCTCTCTCATTGAAAAATTGAGAATATTAACTGCTGGTCTCAAGTTGTCTCCTACTTTATTTTAAAATTGAGTTTCCACATCACACTTATCGAACCATAATTGGTTGATGTCACAAATCATGCTCGTACGAACGCCTCAAATTCAAGTTGAACCTCTTCTCTCAAAGGTAAGACAATTTGAGACACTCTTGTATCAAATTTCTCAAAGAAGAAGAAATTCTAATCAACATAAGGAAGTGTAAATAAAGCAAAGAAGACCTGATGATTGGATTCAGTTATTGTGTAAGTAGGAGAAACATAACCTGACGCACCAAATGGTTTGTTAAATAAAACCATCTGAAAAGTCATGCTTATTGAGAAAAGGGCAAGCCCTTTCAAACAATACTTGGCAGGTGATTGGATGAAACATCTGTATACCACCATCCATCACCTTCTTCCCTCATGAGACAGGGAGATTCTCACGTGATCTTGTAATTTCGTGATCTCACAAATCCAGCTGCCTCGCAAGGAAAGGAGAAACCGTCTTTGATTCATTTGAGTAAAGTTATCTTAAACAAATGATTTACATAAGTAAGTGTTTATATGGTCTGGTCTTTTTGCTGAACATGGTTCACCCATAGCACAAAAAGCCCTGCTGACTCCTGAAGAGCTCCTTCTTGCTGAAAGTGATACAGATTAACCTTCATCTCTGCCAGAAAATCACATCAAAAACAATAAACATTTGTTTTACTTTACTGGCTATGAAATATTAAACTGCGTAGAAGAAAGAAATTAATATGATTTGCTGTTAAAAAAAAAAAAAGTTTAAGGACAAACAAGAAAATATTGATGTGGAAACATTTCCTTTGAGCCATGAATTCATTCCAATCTGTATCTGTCATTGCTGCTCTTCAGTTATTACTTACGCCACAGGCAATGAGGCGTATGAGAAGGATGCGGCCCTGAACGCTGCACGGGGGGGGAGAAGAAAAAAAAGAAAAGAGGAGGAAGTTTGCTCAGGCGTAAAGGAATGAGTGAGGTGGTGCATGATATTTGGGGATGTTGTGGTGTCACCGTTAGGATGGAAACACCAGGCACAAATAACAGCTGCACGTTTGTAGCCATCATCTCAGAGATTTTCACCACTGTCATGAGTCTCGTTGACTCATTTGCAGTCAGTTTGCATCGTTTTAAATTATACATGGGTTGTACAAGCTGTTGCTAGAATGAAAGAAAACTTTTAAAATATTAAAAAACTCATTATTTTCTATCTTTGTTGTTTTCATACCCATTTATGAGCACATCTGTTATTGAGAGCAAAACATGCCGTGCCATTTTGAGCATTTCTTATTTATTTAGTAATTGTCAGCATGTATTTTGTGTGTGTGTGTGTGTGTGTGTGTGTGCGTGTGTCTGGTGTGAAGAGACAATTCATGCACCATCTTAAGGGAACCTTATTAACTTATGATTTGGCCTTTGGTGACCACCTATGACACAATTTCATCAGTGGGTCTGAGCTCACCATTAAAACAATTCCAGTAGCAGTCTGGCTCTGCTGATCACTGAAAGTCACCTCTCTGGCTCTCTCACTCACTCTCTCTCCTTTTTATGTGCACATTCAGATGGTAGCCATTTAATCACCTTATTTCAAAACCCTGCAGGTGCTAGAGGAAACCTGCCATGCCAGTGTTTCTAATGACGCTACTGTTTACACGACTGAAAGAAATGTGCCTATTTATGATTGCTACCCTGAGGAAAGCTGCTTGTTACTCACTTGAAATTCTTCACAAAGAAGAAAAAGAACAAAACAAGGAATGAGTAGGAATATATAACATGGTTAAAACTAAAGAAAGAGTACCCTTATACGTGGTTAAGCATTTTTTTACCAATTCCCTTCAAATACGCACATGTTACATCACTGTTGACTCATGCACTATTATGTTGTTTTTCCAATTTTCAGGCAGTAATTTTCCTTCCGCTGATTTTACTTTCCAATTGAAAAGAAAACAGGAGATATGCTAAAAATTCATTACTGTCAGTTACTTTATTACCACATGGTAAAACCGTGGCACGCAGGAAGTCTTTGACAAACCTGTCACATTTTTGATCAATGATTTTCTGACATTTTGAGGATTTCGACTTCCGTACTCAACATTTTTAAAGCCACAAACATTACCACACAGTATTAATATAACTTTGACCAAACAAATGCAATAAAATGTTCTCTACAACCTGACTTGAACACTGAAATAAAAGAAGTACTGATCTAAATTTTAGCACATTTTTGAAGATGAACAAACATATAACAAACACTAAAGGCAAATGTTTCAATTATTGTATGTAAATAATTTTATTATTGCTATAACAATAGTAAGAATGTTGTCACTAGGATAAATTGTGCTTAGTTTACTTTCTAGACCACTGCTAGAAAGAAAATAACGAGATTTATCCCTCCTTTTATCCTTCAATCAAGTTTGACCCAGGAGAACAACAGGCATTAACTTAAAAAATGAGGTTTAATTTCATTTAAATGAGGCCTATTAACTATAATTTCCAAAAAATCTGTGTAAAACCTATGGTAATAAGTTGGAATGAAGTTGGCTTAAAAAGGTGTAACACAGAATTGGGTGATAATTTATACCTTATGCTTTATAAACAGTCAAACCAAACCGGGTCAGTAGACCTCGGAGGGCAAAAATTGCCGATTTGAATAAAGAAAAAACAATAAAAAGAGAACTTGTCAAATTCAACAATTTTCTTACATTTAGAGTTTTCTCTGAAGCATTAACAGCATTCATAAGTGGTCTTTGCTTGCTGTGTGATTGATTAACACAGAGTCTGACTATCTGCAGGGAGAAAACACTTATTAGAGTTTGATTCCAATTTAAGTTAATTAAAATACTTTAATCCCAATCGATGCTTTGTTTGAATGATTTACTAAAAAAGCAAAACAAACACACAAAGCACTTATTTAAACAAGATTTTAAACCATATTCTTTACTTTCATTGGCATGACAACTTTTATAATTAAGTAGTTGCTGTCAAAGTTTTACGTCAGCTGCCAAAGGCTCTTTATGCTGTTCTCTATCTGACAGTGTGACTTCAAACATAGTGGAGAACATTCTCTCATCTTTCTCTTAATACCACCCATCTAGGTCATGGACGTCTCTGCACTGCTAAGATGATTTTTGGCATTTAACTTGTTTTCAGACCATCCCCTCTTCATTTCCGTCACAGTATGACACTGCTGTGGATGAAACTAATACCCCCACCCACGCTGATAAACTTGTTATGTTTTCATCCTCTGATTTCCAACAGCAGGGCTTGAGGCTCTACATTGCAAATTTCTTGTTATTCTCATATTTTTGTGAATGAAACTCAAGCAAAGCCAGACAGTTGGTCGTGTAGCAGTTTGGGGACGTTCATTATGTTAATCATTAAACAGCTTGAAGGTGGACTCAGAAAACAGGTGGCATTATTCAAGTGGAAACAAGTCATTCACAACAAGGTTTGTGACTTAGAAAAGAGAGGTTTAGAATAACACTAGAGACTCCATTTATAGTATGTGTTGGGTTTGAATACACTGAAAAAAACAGAAAAATCAATAATGAATTTAAACTTCCATACTGTATCTTCTAAATGCAAAAACGTGACATAAAATATATGCAAATATCTGTTGGCTGACGACATGCTGTCAAGACTTTTTTTTGGTTTGTTTTCAGTTTTAACACAGTTGTGACACAAGTTGGACGAATGATAAAAAAAGGAGTACAAAAACCTTACTTGTAACTTTTCAGCTTACTGAAAGCAACAACAAAACTCTGTCTTTTACTAGATCACAGTGCTGGATACTGTCCCAGCTGGAGGCAGAGGTATAGTGGAGGCTCACTGGCTGAAAATCAGTGCATTTTCACTGGCAATCCTCTTTACAAAAAAAAAAAAAGTTTATTTGAATAAATTGAACCAATGTTATTTTGCTTCTCCTGAGAAAAATTGGCACTCCTGCTGCAGATACAATGTAATATTTTGGCTGACAGAAAATGAAAATGCATTTAAGGGTGAAACAGTGGAAATGGCATGCAGAAAATGTGTTCAATCACACATATAAGTGCTGTTATATAGGCTTTTTGTGTGGTTTGCCATATCACTCGCCAACTGGGCTCGAACAATCCGCCCACTCCTCCCTGAGTCGAGAGGACGGAGGAGTTGATGTCTAGAGTACAGATCTTCATGTGCTATAGTAGGACTCTATATGAAAGAACTCCAGCTATCTGGTGTTTCTGTGATTCATTCTGTGTGAAAGCTGCAGCAGCTGAAATATCTCAGAGGACTTGACACAGTTTGTTGAGGAAGGTACAAGTTAAGAAAGAGGAGAAAAAAGTCACAGTGGTTACTTGCCCCCCCTTACTTAAAAAAAAAGAAGAGACACTCACAGTCTGTTACACATTTCAACACACTCATGCACACAAGGAACACACCCACACTGCCACTGTCTCTGTGACTTATATGCTCTGATATATACACTCCGGCTATCTCCACTTCTTATTATCGACCAAGCTCAGTCTACTTGATCATAGAGACTTCCTCAAGTAGAGGAAAACCTAACCGCTGCACACATTTCAACCAAAAGAGCATTATAGGTCTTCAAGGAAAAGTGATTATTTCCTGCCAGACAGATTTCCTTCCACATGGATAACTGATAGAGCTACACGGGTTGGCTGATATTTGCCATCTGTCGATGTGGTATTTGAGCTCAAAATCAAATCTGTCAGACAACATTAACGTCTCCATAAGGTAAAAGCTTAAGAAATTCAGGTTTGCAGGCAGTCTGGTTTTAATTTTTTAAGGCCATGTTGTAATTAGACAAGTCTGACAGAAAAGCACATGTTGAAAGAAGGATTACAGTATATCATGTAATGCTTGAAAGATACAGCTTTAGAAAAGGCTATATTAATATGATTTTATACCATGATCTGCAAGTTTCTGTCATGACAAACCATGTTACAGGCTTTGTTATTTTGAGAGTAACAGATAACATGTAGAGTGGGACCATTGGTTGATTAATTGATTTGTCAAGCAACAGAAAATGAACTGTCGGCAACTACTTTGACTATTTAAAAGTAATTTTTCAAGCAAAAATGACAAACATTCTCTTGGATTTTCTGCTCTTCTTCGTCACATATGATAGTCATTGGAAAGTTAGATGGACAACATAAGCAACATGAAGACAAGTAGCAGCCTTACACATGCAGCCCAATATTAACTGATTCTCAGCCATCTAATGTCCAGTTTACACCAGTGATTTGCTACAAGACAAAATAATTTCAGAACATTGCATTGAAAAGTTGCAGTGGTGTAAATTGGCCCGTCTTAGCATGAATCAAGCCGACTGGTGGCTTCGCCTGAGACTCAACTTGTCATGTCACCAGTGGCTGGTTTTAGGAAATAAGGCACATTAACAGTTTCAACAGCCAATCAGCACGTATTGAAGTCAGCTGGTCAAGTCATTTACAAACTGTAAGATGGTCAAAATAACAAAGTTTTGGATGGAGGAAAGATAGGATTACCTCATTTGCTTGAGGAACAACCATGTTACGTAAGAAATAAGCCTTAAAATGTACTCCAACAGTTCCAAATTCTTGACCCTCTCACAATTTATGTCCTCATTCATATATTAAGACACTACAGCTACAAAAAAGCCTGAAAAGCCGAGAGAACAAAAGTACAGAGGGCCGTTACTATAGGAACAACCTATTACTGATCTGGTGACATTGGTGTAAAGACTTGCATTGCAAGTAGTTGTTTTAACTCGCCTCATCATGAATCTTTGGTCTAAACTGGCCTAAAGTATCGCAGTGTCATGCCAAGGACAAGGTCAGTAATTATGCTTTCTACTTGAATCACTTTACATCAAAATTGGAGTGCGTACTATCAAAGCAAATTATATTCACAATGGAGTAATCACACCACCTGCATTTCAACTGTATGTAGATTAGAAAGATGATTAGTTCAGACTGGCACCATACTGGGTGGGTTTAATTTAACAACACAGAAGGAACGGAAGCAAGTTCAGCTCAGACTCATACTGTCAGTTATGATCTGTAAACAGAACGTGCAATCTGGCGACTAAAAAGGCCATGACTGGCTTCTCAGTGATGCTATTTATAAAAAAGGAGCACAAGTAACAAACACATCCAGATGCTTTGTGGTACCAATTAACAAATATGAACACTGGAAAACAATAGCTGAGAAATGTCGAAGATCGCCTCATTTGCCAAGTTGTGGGTTTAGAAATGTGATCACCTGTTTTCGCTTGTAGACTTCCAATATAGCCAAAGAGTCTATTACCTCATTTGTACCTCCTGTTTGTCAAGCTTACAAAGTTTCTTAGAAAAACAAATGAAGACTGGGATTGTGAGACATTTGGGAACCTGAATGTGGCAATAAATGAAATTGATTAACTGCAAGTTCGGCAATGGCACCTTTGTAAATGGCACCTCTGGTTGGTTTTCCAATCATGTTAAAACAAGTTCTCCTCTGGTAATTTATTCATTTTAGATAAAACGGTACAGCGTGTCACTGCCCTTTTCAAACCTACTACTGAATCTGAATGGTAATGCCTAAAGCAAGCAATTCCGAATCAAAATTCCCACCTTTCAGCTGACAGATAGGTCACCAGGACTGTCATTAGAAGAGCCCTCGACACTGTAATCACAACCGAAAGTCAATTCTTCATTCGCAAAGCTATTAAAATAAATGCCCCCTGAATCACACGTGTATTAAGAGAAGAGAGCAGTAATGCATGCCCCTTTTTCATTTGCCTTTTCAGTGGATTCATTTGCATCTAAATAAATGTTGAACCGTGCTTTGTTTCCTTCAGCAAATTGCCAGTCATTCTGTCATCCTCTTCACTGATGGACAATTTAGCCAATGATGCTGGCCATAGAGGCGCAACCGTTCAATGGCCTTTTCTAACCCAACTGAACATCTGACATTTAGAAATAATCAAGGGAGGAATACAATGACACAACAGGCCTTTTTCCATAGCATCCCATTATACCTTGGGTAGCAGTTATCACATTAATATGCAAATATATGACGGTAGCAAAAGTACACATCATGCTCAGCTTTGACTGGTTCAGGAAACTGCAACAAATTCAACTTTAAAACATATTTGTGGCCAAGTATCCCTTCACATTTAGTATTTCTCCTAAAATGATCAACCCCAGCAAAGCTCAAGGACAACTCCATCTACATTCCCCCTACCTTCAAACACACAAGATTTGTACACATTTGTACATTTAAAGTACAAAAAATTGTCCAGATATACTACGTACAAAGTAATGGTGCTGATTCTGTGTGTGTTGAGGGTACCAGCTGCTTAGTGCCGGGAGTTCTGAAGGAGAAAGCTGAGAACAGGCGAATAACACCCATGAGTCACACCGGACTTGACACTGATATGGAGCCATTACTAACAGGAAGAGAGCTCAGAGTTCCGTTAAACTTAGAGCAGCAGCAACAGTGAGTGGTCTGTCAGTGTGTGTCTCTGGCTACTGGCTAGGCAGGTTTATATGTGGCAACACCATCATGCAGAGACCCATGTCAGGTCATGTTGGAAAACGTTTTTTGAAGGACACTGACATTAAAACATACCAACTTCGACCAAAATTTGAATTTTTGGATATGAATACATATGGAACACTAATATAAAGCTACAAAATTATATAAAAACCTCAAAAACTTCAAAAACTATAATGTACCAGCCCTGTCAGTAAGGTTTAACATTGATAAGTGAACCCTTTTTGGGCTGCTTAAACTGCCATTTATCATTAGGACAAAGACAGAGCATTCAGCGGCCAGGAAAGGAGGATAAATGACTCTCCTGCAGCTAAATGCTCGAATGCCTCAGTGTGACTCTCTTGATAGATCAGAGGAATGCTGAGAAAGTGGCCAGAACAGCAAACACCAGGTCAGATCTTCTGCTGAACAGTATCCATTTGCATACACTTATGTAGATACATTAGTGGTGTTCACGCCCAAATGCATTTAATCTTCGCAGGTTCTAACTCACTGCAGTTAACATGGTTCATAGAGTCTTGGTCACTCATCATAAAAGGCATCACGAGTGTTCAGCTGTTATCAACACTAAGAAACATGTTGGGAAAAGTGAAAGTTGTCATAACATGTCCTAAATTGAAATAGCTTTATAGAGCCTAGCAGAAAAACAACAAAAATGAGACTATTGTCACTATTTTATAATATTAGAAATGACTATACAAAACGGAGATGAATACCTTTTAATGCTGTTTTTCAAATCTTCACTGTTTCTGTGGTTAAGCTGTCTACCTCTGTAGGGCAGTAAAGGCAGTGGATAATATTAAATATACACTATGGGCCTGATTTACTAAGATCCCAAATAGTGGGTACTAAATTGCGTGCACGGTGCAATAGATTGCGCGTGCCGTTTGCGTGTGTTTTGCGGGTGATCTACTAAGAATAATTGAGTAAATGAAAACAGGTGCAACGGGGTGGAGACAGCAGTATTTAAATGAGGGTTTTGCGTGTCCTTATGTACAGTTTGGACGAGCAGAAAGCTGCAAGCGCAAAATGAAATGTGATCAGGTTCTAGTGGAAGAGGTTAACAAATATATTGAATTATAACAAAAACAAATATTACCAGAAAAAACGGCATATGGGAGAGTATTTGTGACGAAGTCAATGCTGTTAGTAAAACCAAAAATATTCCACTCCAGAAATATCAACACTGGTGGAAAAACTCCATCCTGTGCATATTCTGTCATTGTGCCTCCGTCTCCTCCTCTCCACAGTGACAGCAGTCACCTGTGCTCAGTGCGCAGCCGGTTAATACCTGTCCTTCAAAGGTATTATTTATAAACGCAGTTAGCGTCAGAAATAATACCTTCAGGTTTGGTAAATCACAATGTGCGTGCTAAATAACATATTTGCATTTTCTCCTCCCTGTATTTTGCACACTGGGGTTAAAACGCCTCATATTACATATTCATTAAGGCAAACATACTAAATGGACAGTGCGTACTATCTTGCACAGTTGAAAGACGCAAACCTCAGTGCGCTGCGTTAGTAGATCAGCTTGCACATTTTCTGTGGGTGATGTCAAGTTTGCACACGTTTCTACACACGCAAACCTTCAGGCCCTATGTGTTAATGTTTGCTGCACTTTGCAAGTTTGTAAGAGGGCAACTGGTGGCTAAAACATGCAACAGAAAGAAAAGGTAATCCCAATAGTAAGAGTTAATGTACTACTTGTCAGTGTGTTAGCATCAAATTCAAATAAGCTTTATAGGCATGACAGATCAGAAAATTATATTGTCAAAGGAGTACAGAAGATTGTTTACATTGACAGAGGATTATAAAGACATATACAATATGCAAATATAAACAAACATATCAAATACAATAAAGTCAAAGTCATTTTTTTCCTACTGTGTCACTTTGGGTTTGCATAGACGGCAAAAATCAAAAGTGAAAGCAGCGGGATGTTTACAAGCACCAAAGGACCTGATTAACTATTTAACAAGATCAGGAGTTTGGTGCTTACACTGTGGAAAAGTCTTAAAGATTTTCAATGGTGACATGTTTCAGTGGTGACATGTGAAATAACATTACTAGTTCAAAATGAATGTTAAAGTGAAATAAATTATCCTTTGGGTGTGGATGCCTTAAAAGGTACAGTCTGTATCCATGCATATAACTTTAAAACTTTGCAGGAAACTTTAAATGTATTGATTTAGCTGATGGCATATTACTGACTTTTTAATATATACCTACTGGAATACCAATATAAAAGCAATAAAATACTTAATAAAAAACTTTCCAAGGCATATACACAATGGGAGTATAATATAGCCCTATGAGAGCATATATACAGATTTTCCTCTTTGGTTCTTTCCTTTATGAAAACAGAAAAGGTCAGCTGGGGATCCTCAAATTGGGCATGTAATGTTTGGGTATTTTTCCTTGCCAATGCATTGGTTAATTAGGACAGTATGGGGCTGTGAGCGTTAGTAATACAATGATTCCCCAGTTAAGTACTATATCCAAAACTTGATAAAAAACAGATTTGTCTTCAGCGTGCTGGGGGTGTTTTCCTCAAAGGTTATTTAAATCAGCACAGGCATCTAAACACAATAACAGTCCCACAGTATATTTCGCTATTTGCAAGTAAATTACTTCATTTCTGTCAGTATACGTTTGGGAGTATCTTTTGTGCTTTCACTTGGACGTAAATCATTTTACAGTTACAACTCAGAGATGAAAATTGCCAAATGTGGAACTATATACAAAACACCATATTGAAATTAGACTGTATCCAGGCATTAATATCACTACTTTTCAAAAGTTTTGAATTGTCTTCTTGTCGTCTTAAAAAACTGCTAAGTCGACTGACTTTCACATCATTTTGACAATAGTGTGAAATAGACTGTACTATACTTTTACCTTAAGAATAACTTTGTGAAAACAGTTAGCAGTAGCACTGTAAAGTCATGGTTCATGTTACATTGCATAAGATGCTGCAAATGTGCAAGTGACACTTTCTGAACATCTGCTCTCTGTCACCTGTTAGCTAACTATCAACTGTACATCAAAACCAAGCTCACTTTTGTTTCACTATCACCAAAGGGCATTTTAAAAGACCTCATTTCACCTGGTTTTCAGTAGCACTGCAATTTCTACTCAAAACATTTTTTTGACTACAGTACAGCAGTGCACTGTCATATGTCCACCCATGGTGTATTGATACATTATCCTACAAATGCATCAGTGTGTTGTTTGTGCATATGGATTATCCATTACTCAAAAAGAATGAGAGGAAACACTGACAGATCTGCATTCATTATCAACATGATTAATTACTGTCACATGAAAGCATAATCAACATACAGTAGCGTATGACACACACCCACACACACAACCCCCCCCCCCCCCACACACACACACACACACAGAGAAACCACAATCTTGTTGCCTCTCTATATGTAGGCATATGGATTTACACATGCAGACTTGTCCACTGTCCAACCTTTCATCTTTCTGTTTCTACAGTCTACAGTCAACTTATACGACCATAAACAGGCCACACATACAAATGCACACCAACAATCAAAGCTACTTTTTAGAAGATGCAGACATATTACTGTTGATTAACACATATGTCATCGATGACGGTATGAAACACTTTTAGTGACAAAAACCAGACTTAACACCAGTTAATTGGGGACAGCTTGCACAGTTGGGGACAAAAGTTGTATCCCCAATTGGTAAAACGCTGATTTTTGGGTTAGTGGTTAAGGTTAGGGTTAGGTTTAGGCAAACAGTGGTTATGGTTAGGGATTGGGTAAGTCTCCAGGTAATTAATGCACTTGCATGTAAATACCTCAAACGTGACAGGGATACGACTGTGTGTGCATGCATGTGAGCTGACATCCTGTCAGATGAAGTGATGTGCCCTGGTGTGACACCCAGCTCTTAATTAATGAGCTGTTACAGTGGTGGAGGCTGAAGTCTCATTTTGAAAGGAGTGACATATACACATAATACACAAAGGCTCTCACACACCCTTACACAAACATGCACACACAAACATGCACACACGCACATCAGCGAGTGTAATAAGGTGTGGATCCTGTCGACATCTGAGAGGGTATGGTGATAATGATGATCATGATGTCAAACTGACATCCTGTAAAGTGACTGATCTAGAGACATAATGGAAGACTACTAATTCAAAGAATTAAAGAAATACTCCAATGAAAACTAGAATCAGTTGTAACTGCTGTGAATCCAAACTAACTATTTCCTTTAGATAGGGCCAGGCTAGCTGTTTCCACCTGTTTCCAGTCTTTGTGCTAAGCTAAGCTAACTGGCTTCTCGCATAACTTCTTATTTAACACACAGACATGAAAGTGGTATCAAAAGGTAACTCTTGGCTAAAAAGCATATAAGCAAATTTCCCAAAATGTTTATCTATGCCTTTAAAGATACTTGAAAGCTTTTTTGTGGAGGATTTTGATCATATACTCATTTTCCTGTTCTTTCTCAACAGTTGACACCCAAACATTTGGATTCTTTGAAAGAGCGATTGGTGATCTAAGTTTTCTTCTATACAGTATTTTAAGAAAGTAACTTACTTTTTTGTCATGTTGTGAATGAAAAGAACAACCAGGTAGTGTGAGGTCAGGATGCACCATCTCCAGCAGCTATAGTACAAATCAATATCTGAAAATGTTGCAGTGATATAACCTCAACGGTAAAAGTTTTAAAGTGCTATTCTGTGGACCCCAACTGTTTCCATATCTTGCCAAGGCCACTGGAAGTCTGTAGGCCAGTATGTCATTATTTGATAGGTGTAAAAAGAAAATGTACAGCAATCATACTTTTGTGTGTGTGGGGGTAGCCGCTACTCAGGTCAGAAAAGCAGCTTGTTTTTAAGTGATTGAAATCCTGCGGAGGAGAAACTGGTGGCAGCAATCATAGCAGCAGCAATGTCTGTGATGTTCAAATTATTCAGTCCTCACATCAGCCCATAGAGCAAACTCCCGTTAAAGTGGAAAGTCAATGTGACACATTTACGAATTGATGACTGCTGCCCCAATCAATACTGGTGGCTGCACCAATCACCAAATTCACTTTTAAGAAAGAGGGAATTCCATCAGTTTGCTTCTGCTGTTAAGAGTTATGCTATTCTGAAGTAAAACGTTTTTGAGCAATCATATCCCTTACCTGCTTTTATGCGACCAAACTGCCTTTCACCTCTGTTATTTTACTGATTTACACCTTTCAACATGTTATACTCAATGCCAGGTTGATGTTTCAAAACACAAAAAACAGCAATGCATTAAAAAAAAGACCCACAAACTCACACAGGGAGCTGTGTTGGCAGCAGCCTGTGGCATCAGGTGCTGGTAAAATATGAAATAAGATCAAGGTAGGTCAGTTGGAGTAACAGAGCCATATGTTTGGAGGCTCATCGGACAATTTTACTCAAATTATCACAGTGGTAATAATTCGAAACTAAAATCAACAGGTTTAACAGTAAGATAATCCGCTCTCTCATCATCTGAAAGGCAAAAATGTTTACATCAGTTTCTAAATGGCGATACTTGAAGGTGGGCCAAAGAACCTACGATCACCGAAGGTCATGGGCGAAATGTGATAATCATTCAGATGGGGAGTACAGGCACACACACTTAGACTGCCTCTCCTCGAAGGCATTAATAGCGTTGAACTCAGTTAACACACAAAAACTGGTGGAAGTGACACAGGACAGCTCAAGTAAAAAGAAAAGGGGTTTACTTTTGCACCTCTGCAAACCTGACCAATCACTGTGTGAAGCTGAATTCCATGCAGGATGGTCAGTTTAAGAAAGTTTCAAAAATGTCAGATGTATCCCATCTCAAATCACGATACAAAGTTATGTTCCAGAAATGTGCTTTACACATATTTGATTGGCTAATGCACTTTCTTTGCTGTTTGACTGTTTTCTCGTGGCATGGCAAACGTTTTTTGCCAGATGACGCTATGCTTTACTTATATCAGATCTAATATGGCTTCTGCGTCTTGCAGCTTTCTGCTGGAGTATAATAACTGACTTTTTTTTTTTTTTTTTTTTTTACAATACTGTGAATTGTAATACACATTCTGTTATATCACTTAACAGTACAAGTTATAGTTAAGTTTTAAATATCTAAAAACTTCCAACTTTGCCAGCTGGAAATAAACCTTCCAATTACAATGCATTCAAGTGTGATGATCACTGATTATCATCATAATTATTTTCATTACCTACCCCCAGAATGTATATTCATACTGCTCACATAACAATGACATGTCTCTATTTGGCTCATCAGACCTGATAGTACACTAGTGTCAATGGAGGAAAGCCAGAAGGTTGATTACTTAGGACCTGCCATCAGTGCCAGTATGTTGAAATGAGGCATGGTGATTATACAAATAAGACAATACCACATACATGGCTGCATCCTTGTGGAGAATACACCTGCCAAATTGTTTTGGAGACAATTCACTTCAACAATGGTGTTTTCAATGAGGCTCTAAGTATTCAGAATGGAAGATGGTTGATTTCAAAAAGTGAAAAACTGTATTACCTTGTATAAAATCATCACAGTTTAACTATACTATATTGCACTGTTTTCATGTGACGCATTGCTCTCACAGTAAAGTCACCATCCAAATTCTTTTGGCCATTTCATGACAAATATGTCCATATGATAACAAGAATAGGCACAAAGGCACAAGAATAAAGTCCAAAAATTAACACCCACAACTCCTTCAGCTTCATAGAAAACTCCTTTTTCACAGCATCCCAGCCAGGTTTTATACACATAGAAATGGCAATAAAGCCCAAGAAAAGACAGTTCAGGAGAAAATATTGAACGATATAAAGAAGAAAACAAACGTGACCAGGAATAGCAAAGACTGAAGGTCGTAGCACCTCTCTAAACCGCTGTTTCATCTCTTTGATCTGCCAGCCTTTCTCCATACCGCAATTAGAAAGTTGGAGAGTGACTTGAAGGAGAAGCTTGAGAAAAAAACATGACATTGGTATCAAAAGAAGTCCAGCCTTTAAACAAACACCCACAAATTAAACGAACCAAACACACACCAGGAACCAGGTTGTCAGGGCTAATAAGTGGAATGCCGGCTGGAATCATTAATGAGTTTAATGAGAGTCTGTTTGTATATGGCAACAAGTCTTGGGGGTCCAACAGTCAATCTCTGGTCTGTGTTCGCCTGATAAACACAGACTTTCATCCTCATTGCATACTGTATGACTGTGTTCCAAACAGGGAAACGTATATATTATGTTTCCACCCACTGAAGCCAGTTTGTTCTCTGTTGTAGCTGTTCATATTCCCAAGTGCGACGGAGGGACTCATCTGCCTCATTTATCACGCGTTCACTCGTAAACACACCTACTATACTTTAGGAGTCTCCTGCGACTGTCTCACATTTTTTATTTGTTCTTTGTTGTTTGTTTCTTGCACTAGAAAAACGTTGGCTTCTGAAATAACTGCTGTAAATTCACAAGAGTCGGCAAAGAAAACAGACAAAGGCAATAAACGCTAAACCAGAACTTCTAAAACACACATTACAAAAATACATATAAAAGGAGCTTACGAACATCAGTTCCATCCACGGAAGTGTGAACTTACGATTACAGAAAGATTTTGCACCCCAGCTAGCAACTTAAAAGGTAAAAACTAGGTTGGGGATTGCAAAGTTTACTGTCCTCACAGATTCTTTAAACTTTCACAAGTAAAGAAAGTTTTTCTCTTGCTGCAACTTTGGGCTTATTTGTTGTGGTTTTTCTCAGGGGTCTAAATTATTTCACACAATACTGAAAGTTTGTGTCTCTTCTCTGAATTTGAGCAACTTTTGGAAACTCAACACTCTATAGCCACCTGGTCAGTGGTTACACCGGGGGATCGAGGCATAGGAAATCTATAAAAAGCTAACTCACCATGGGAGACAATGTATTACAGAAATCTCCCATCTAAGTCCATAACTTTGGTCAACTAAAGTGTAAGATTTTACTAATCTTTGAGAAAACACAGAATCTCCTCCTTAAATCCCTGTTCACCATCAGGTCTTACCTCATATTATCATACTTAAGAAAAGACAGGGTTTCAGAGTTTGGATGTGTCTGCAGTGCAGCCCCAGAGGAGTATTTTTAACACACAAACATGAACAAATAGATTAAAAAAACACACAGTGAAATATGTCTCTTAGGGATAAAATGAGCTCTAGAGAAAAGTGAAGATGAAGGAGGTGAGAAAGAGAGAAACCAGAAGGAGTGCCCACTTGGGTTTACGCTTTTATAAAACTATTAATGTTATCTTTGTGTTGATAGAAAAGGTTTCATCAAAGTGCTGCGATACAAAAGAGACACAGTTCAGAGAGATAATTAGCGACAGTATGCTGTAGCTGAATCCCTTGTTACTAGTCGGCTTTTTCCGCCGCAGGGAGCATCTCGAAACGTGTCGCCATTGTCACGGCTTCTTGTTTTTGTTTCCACTGTACCTCTGTTTGCTTTTGGGGGGGGGGGGGGGGGGGGGTGTTTTTCCTCGAATTCAACTTCATCATTGCTCAGGAGGTGATACCAAATCCACTAAAGTTCCAGGTACTCTCAGGGTGTGTGCAGTGTACCACAGCTTGTTTACAGCAGAGGCATGAATAAAGCAGGACCTGTGTTTAACTGAGCATTGAAAGGCCATACAGTGTTCTGATCCAGAACATCAGACATGCATTTGTCTGTGTGGACAATCAACAGCCACAGCCCCCCCCCCCCCCCCCCCCCCGAACAAAATAAAAACAGCTCTGAGAGGACTGCATTACGTCCTGCAGCCAGTTCTTCAAGTGCATCTCCCCGTCTTCTGATTCAGGAGAGAATCAAGCAGGGGGATGTTTTGGCGCTATATAGAGAGAGTGGTACCAGCAACCAACCTGTCTTAAGGGGATACACTCAGCTCTGGAGAGCTCGTCAATTGAGCGGGAGCTGAACCAGTGACAGTCTTGTTCAGTCTCTGCTCCATTCTATCGACCTTCTCCTGCGGGTGGGCCCCTCAATAATTAACTGATACTGACATTTAAAAGTCATTAAGTGTACACATAAAAGAAAATCTATATTACCACCACTTATTCCATCATTATCTGTTGTTCAAATGTACTACGGTGCATAAAAAAGACGACATCTCTAACTGTAGCAGTGTGATTTTTTAATATTTTAGAAACATTATGGTTTGTAAAACAGTGGAAATAACTGGCAGAACCCAGCGTTAAAGCCTTGGAGGAAATAAAAGTTCAGCTTATTGGAAGCTCCAGATTACATGCTGCACAGTTTCTGCCTCTTACAACTCTTGATACAACAGAGCATAGTCAGTCACGCTTTGTGCAAATTATGATCATGTTTTGTGTAGTTCTAGTAGCAGTTTGGTAGATCTTAAAGGCAAATCATGAGGGGAAATTGTAATGCTCGCTTAATTTCACTGGCGCAACAGGGTGTTGCTAAAGAGCACTAGAGCAGTAGTTCTTATGCAACTAAGATTTTCCTACTTTATTTGATACTATTGTTTTCTATTTTTCATTCATTCTCCTTTTTTTTTTTTTTACATGTTTGAACTGAAATAAAATGGACTAACCCAAACTAAACTTGACTAAACTTTATCAAGACACTCAATGAGGCCTCCTCTTATGATGGCAAGCCTACGAGACAACACTTTTGTCACAGAAAGACACACATCAGTGGTCTGCAAACACAAAATAAACACTCTGTAACAACTGGCACTGAAAGACAATGAAACACAGCAACTTGGCATGTTTATGCATGACTCAAGCTGCGGTCCTATCAAACATCCTGTCACCAAGAGTAACACTGTTCTAAGAAGTAAATAGACTGTTGACAACATCTCAGTATCTGGGCAGAGGTACAGTACGATCAGCATTATCATTCCAGTAAGGAATTACATTACAGTAAGTTACATTACAGTACTAAATATACACACTAATAAGATTCATGCAGGCTAATTACTTGCTGTTTTTTTACATTAATTTGGCTTTTAGCAAAAGTCTGATAAACCTGTTCTCTTTGGCTTGCAACTTTTTCACAATTTTTGTCATATCTTATAATGACTATGGAAACTTCGCATCAGATAGACCGGAATATCGGTGAATCAAAACTGACATTCGCAGTACCTGATAGACATTTTTGTAGTACCGCCAACTTACTTTCCAACCAACTCCAGTCAGAGAGACAGGTTTTCAAATGTATATATATGTTTGTGATAGCCTTCTCAAGTATTGCCTGACACCTTTTTTAACTGTGACATGTAGCAATGGATTTAGAAGAAAAAAAAACTTTCTGTACTTTTTCCTTATTCCTATTTTTGCACCTGCCTATTAAACAGTCCTCATGCATGTCTGCTGCTTTTACATCCTTTGATTTGAAGATACATATAGAAAAAAACCCAAAAAAAACATCCTTGAGCTCACTCAGAATTCTTCACACTCTCCTCCTTAGAAAAGCGACACCTCATCTTGTTGAGAGAAGACTCACACTGGAGTAAAGTCTACAATATTATAGTTCCTAAATCTTCAAAAACAGTGTCTTCCTCTTCTCTTAATGCTTATTTTATGTGTAACTAACTGTTTTATTCACCCACAATTCCTTTCTGTATTGTTTAAATGTTCTCCACTGTCTTATTCACACTAACACAATGGAACATTAAAAGTAATTTGGTAGTTATGCAAACAACTCCGCTGACAAATGACAGTCATTGCCTTCATGGTGATACATCCAGCTCGGTGACAATAGAGAGGACTGTTTGTGTATAAAGCATGAGCCAGAGAAGAGCACCAGCCAATCTGAAACTCCATTAGGAATAAACACAATTTTATTTTTTCAGTATTCAGGAGAAAATGATGCCAATGAAAGGAAAAATAACACCCAGTACTGTATTTGGGGGTCATGTCGGTTCGAATGAAAATAGTCGGACATGCATTTTTCATTTTGTCCAGTTAACTTGTTTCTAGAAAATACAATTCAGAAGACGCTAGCTCATTTCTGTAATGTTACATACTTCTAATTGCTAATTAAAACAATGGATGTTTATTTTTTGCCGGGGTAAGAGACAAATACAATGACAAATGACAAATCTCGACACCGCCCTTTCTTTATTATAATTTGCCTTTCTTCATTAATATTTCATCTTTTTTCCCCATCAATTACAAGGAATATTTTTGACAAAAGGAGTTGAAAAATGTGCGAGCAAACTGAATTTAGCTCAGAGTATCTTAAAATACACTAATGATAAACACAACGGATGGTGTGATAACAGCCAACATAGATTTTATGTTTACAGTTGCCTTAAGAAAAAGACTAATATCAAATATTGTGCAGCACTTTCTTAGCTTCCTTAAGTTGTTTGGTAGGGTTGTTATTTATTAGATATTGGAAAAGCTGTGTAAAGTCCTTTGAGACGTGCCTGATAGAGTAGAGAATGTAAATCAAATGCACGCCAGCAAAAAAATAAGACCATTCGTACTGTGAATGAAACTGAAAAGAGAGTTCTTGTTGAACCGGAGAAAAAACAGAGCTGGAGCAGTAACTTCAGAATCAGGTCACTATCATAAGCTTTTCAGACATAATGGGATTACGACAGCATCATCCGCACATGTTGATGCCTGCCCTTTACCCCCCCTCTGTTTCTCGTACATTACACAAATGCTTGCATCAGTCTTTGCTCATACAGTCCGTCCTGCTACTCTGAATTCTTTTCTCTGTGTCCTTCAACCTCATTTTATCTATATATATGTTAAACAGGTCATCACGCAGATCAATGAAAGGATCAATAAATAGATGTGAAACTCTTGTTGTATCCTCTCAGGGATTATTGTCAGCCCTTCTTAAAGCACTTAAAAGGCAAATTGCGTTTGTCCATTGTTAGTATGGACAGTATTTGGACTGTAAGACCACTGAGACAGAGATGTGACAGGTGGAGAAACCAGCAAAGGGCGACCTGTAGCCGATTTTCAGTAATCGTTATAGTAAATAGGCGTAAATAATAGGATTAGTATTTGGACATGTATATAATCAATTTACAGGAGCTCTCCGTTCAGCACCACCCCAACACGAGACAAACAGCCTTTTACTCTCCATATAAGTTTGAGTCACTGTTTCCTTCAGTGTCCTTTTACTGGAATTTGTATTTTCCATGATTTTTAAAAGACTCACGCTGGATGTAGTCCACCTGATTATTCTGGCTCTCAGATGATCAGTTAGCGTTTCTGGCAGGTCAGAAATGTTGGTCTTGCAGTCTGAGCATATCCACCCACCATCTGATGGCTGCTGTCAAAAGCTGCTGTAGTGAGCTGGTTTTAATGTTAGTATAGTATTATTTTACATGATGTTGCTAAAACTGCAGCTTTGACTTAGATTGTGATATAAAACTGAATTTTTCTGCACAATAAAAACTATATTAGGTTGCAAGCTTATATTCAGTGTCATGACTGGTTATAGGTTCTGGCTTGGCAGAAAGGCTGGTTAAGATGTGTAGTGTTAACACAGTGTACAGCTTTAATAAAAATGCCCAGTGTCTGGTCAGTTTAAGGCATTGTGCTGAGTTCATTTCAAATAGAATGGACAGTGGAGGCTGGAAACATTCCCAGGTCTTTGGCTCTGAAGTGCTCACATCATCAGACAATTCAAGACAGTTGTACAATTATAAAATTGAGGTGAGGTTTAAAAATACAGTTTGCTGATGATTTAACGTTATATATTTCCAGAGTATAATTACATTGAATAACAGACTTTGTTAATGTTTCCAGGTTTATTTGGTTGGATATGGGTCAGTGACAAATAAGGGTTGGCAAGATGAGCAATTTAAAAAATAGTTTTAAAAGCAGTATCAGGTTTGTTAAAATGTACATTTGGTATTTTTGTTGGTTTATGTCATTTGAAATGACATTTGCACCATTTTTTTTAACCAAAAGTAAGACTGAATGCTCTTGAAAATGTCAAATGGTGTAACCACAAAAGAATATGTCATCCACCTACAGTGTATTTAAGTGCACTAAAAATTTCATTTTAAACCATTAAATGAAAATAATAATATTTGAAGTATTTCTACCTTGCATTTTGACAATATTAAGCAGGACATAGCCTCAAAACAATCATTTTTTCTAAATAAGTTTTGACAAATTATGTAATATTTCTTAAAAACCATAGTTGCAAGAGTGGATTATATTTATTCCACATTTTAGTTCACATTTCTTTTCCTGCACATAATTAGATTTAAATGAAACAATACTGGTTACAACAATTGAACACTGGGTTGCATCATGTCATTGACCCATTTATTGGAACTTATAGAGAAATGTGTTTTTCAGCTGTGTTTACTACTTAAATGCTATTTACATGTATAAAACTATCATGACAGGAATGCAGCATACAGCTCAAGTGTCAATCAGTAGGCTATTAGTCATACAGAGAAAGGCAGTTTGATTTGACAGGCAGTTTGATTTCAAAGGTGGGTTTACTGAAAATGTGTGACAATTTTCTTAGTTAAATTTCTTAGTGCACCCACTCATGCAGCAGATGTAGCACTGTATTATAAGTATTAACATTCCACAAAGTTTGAGAGTCCACTTCATGCAAACTTTAACAATAAAATCGTCCTTCATAACAAGGCTTTCATAACTCACTCAAGAACACTGCTTCACGCATAGATTCCCTTCTCTTCAACTAATATTCCAAGTTTAGCAGCAGGGAGCATTTTCTTTTGCACTCCTATGCACTTTCCACACAGGCAAAACATGTGCCTTAATATGGCCCCAGCATCAGATCTTCTTCAGCGGCAGTTCAATCAGCTCAACTCAAGTGTGGCTGGGCTCATTAACATCTTAAGTGTTAACAATTACCCTATTAATTGAAAAATTAAAGTAACATTTTGCTGCCTGGCTAATGGTATAATTTGCAGTAAGGAATTTACACCTAGGGAAAAGTGCATGAGTATGAATATTATCAGGCTCTTGTGTGTGTGGCTGCTTCACCATTCATACATTCACAGTGCACGAGTGTGAGTGTCTATGTGCTTATCAGGAGGAGTATGCTGCCTTATAAAAGCCGCTCACATGAGGCGTCTGTCCTCTCTGCGTTAAGTCTTCGGTGAGTTGCTTTGGCGGCTCGGCTAAACCACTCAGCGACCTGCTGGCCATTTTTTCTGATCAAAGATAAGTCCCTGAGAAGGGTGTAGGGCAAGTATTCCCTGAGCGAAGAGGCCTTGAGGACAGCTTTGATCTGACAGTACCTTACCATCAAAGCACTGCTAAGTCATTCACTCAGAGCATGTGTGCGGGCGTCTGTACGTGTCTGCGTGTGTTTTCTGTGTGGGCCGCAAGGCATCCTTCCTGCCCAGAGAGGAACACTATCTACAACAGAGAAGCTGTGGTGGCGTGCAAAAGCGTGCAAACCGGCTTACAGAACTGTTGAGTCACAACGATACTGCCGACTATTTTAATATGTAAAAAATTCACGGGGTGCTAAATTTTGATACTTCAATGGTGCATTTCAAGCTAAATAGCTGCTTGCCAGAGGCGAGAAAAACAATCCTGTCCGGACGTCACTATGCCTTAATCTCTGTGCTGTCTGAAAGTAAACAGCATAAACAGTGCACTAGATTGACAGGAGGTGTTGGGTGCAATATTGGTGACAGGAAAATAACTGTTGAGACTGCCAACACCTTGAAACTAATGAAGCACTTAATAGTGCTGGATGTTAACCAGAGGCAAGAGAGATGAGTGATGTTTGACTTGACAGGCCAACCTAATTCCAACATATGGTGTAAAATTATGCAGAATTACTTTATATGAATACAAAGACTAAGAAAGATGTTGTATTCTTGTTTTAGTTTAATGTGAATATGTTTTAGTATAATTTACACAGCTATTGCACAGTTTTGTTATCATAAAATGTTGACCATGTCATCTTGGAAGAGAACCAAAGGATAGAAGAATAATTACAGTGAATTTAGACATTTTTCCATTTATCTTGTACAACTCCAATTCCGAAAAAGTTGTGACACTGTGTAAAATGTAAATAATAACAGAATGTAATGATTTACAAATCTCATAAAACCATATTTGTATCACAATAGAACATAGAAAACATATCAAATGTTGAAAGTGAGAAATTATACTGTTTCGTGAAAAATATTAGCTCATTTTGAATTTGATGGCAGCGACATGTCTCAAAAAAGCTGAAAAAGTAAGTGTTACTAAAAAGAAACAGCTGGAAGAACATTTTGCAACTAATTAGGTTAATTGGCAACAGGTCAGTAACATGACTGGGTATAAAAGCAGCATCTCAGAGAGGCAGAGTCTCTCAGAAGCAAAGATGGGCAGAGGTTCACAAATCTGCGAAAAACTACGTCTACAAATTGTGGAACAATTTCAGAAAAACATGCCTCATTGTAAAATTGCAAAGACTTTGAATATCTCATCATCTAAAGTACATAATATCATCAAAAGATTCTGAGAATCTGGAGTAATCTCTGTGTGCAAGGGACATGGCTGAAAATCTATATAGTATGCCCGTGATCTTCGGGCTCTCAGGCAGCACTGGATTAAAAACAGGCATGATTCTGTAATGGGAATCACTGCATGGGCTCAGGAACACTTCCAGAAATCATTGTCTGTGAACATAGTTCACTGTGCCATCCACTAATACAGGTTAAAGCTCTATGATGCAAAGCAGAAGCCATATGTGAACATGTTTCAGAAACGCCACAGTCTTCTCTGGGCCAAAGCTCGTTTAAAAAGGACTGAGGCAAAGTGGAACACTGTTCTTTGGTCAGATGAATTGAAATTTGAAATTGTTTTTGGAAATCATGGATGCTGCGTCGTCCAGACTAAAGAGGAGAGGGACCATCCGACTTGTTATCAGTGCTCAGTCAAAAAGCCTACATCTCTGATGGTCTGGAGGTGCATTAGTGCCTTTGGCATGGGCAGCTTGCACATCTGGAAAGGCACCATCAATGCTGAAAGGTATACACAGATTTTAGAGCAACATATGCTCCCATCCAGGTAACATCTTTTTCAGGGAAGGCCTTGTGTATTTCAGCAAGACAATGCTAAACTGAATACTGCATCTATTCCATCAGCATGGCTTTGTGGAAGAAGAGACCAGGTGCTGACCTGCCTGCAGTCCAGACCTTTCACCAATTGAAAACATTTGGTGCATCATGAAACAAAAAATACGACAAAGGAGACCGGGGACTGTTGAGCAGCTTGAAACTTATATCAGATAAGAATGGGACAACATTCCACTCCAAAAACTCCAGCTGTCTGCTCAGTTCCCACCCAGATGTTTACAGACAGTCGTAAAAAAAGAGGGGATGCTACACAGTAGTAAACATGGCCCTGTCCCAACTTTTTTGAGACGTGTTGCTGCTATCAAATTCAAAATTGCCTTAATCTTTTCTTAAAATGGTACAATTTCTCACTTTCAACATTTGATATGTTTTTTATGTTCTATTGTGAATATAATATGGGTTTATGAGATTTGCAAATCATTGCATTCTGTTTTTATTTACATTTAACACAGTGTCCCAACTTTTTTGGAATTGGGGTTGTACAAAAACCCAGTTGTGGGTTTGCAATTAAATTCATTTCAGGACTGGCTGGTTTTCTATTCCATTTGGGGTGAAACAAAGAGACATTCTCTCTACTATTTATTGCTTTTTATGGAAATAAGTTAGCCCAAGAAATCAAGTTAGCTGATATAGGCATATTGATTGATGATATGAACTACAGTGTTTTGCTATATGCTGATGATAGTGTGTTGATTTTAGGGACAGAGATTAATTTATAAGGGGATAGGAGTCTTGTCAAACAGTGATTTAAAAATGTGTTTACATCAATATCTTCTCTTTGTGGCTAATTTCAAGAATATAAATATAGTCAAACCAAAACTAAATAGATTCAGGAAAATTGGAAGAAGACAGATTTGGAACAAGCCAAAGCTTACAAATTAGGTTTATATCAAAGCAGATAACTACACAGAAGCATGTGATAGGGTCCAAAAGTCTGAAACCACTTTCCCAGGCAAGTTTATGGGAAATTGATCACAGATTTTTTTTTCCTACTGTGTATAAAGTGTAATCTACAGAGAAGGCAGAAGTCCCGGTGTGCTCAGTCAAGAACTGGTACCTTAATGCTTGTAATTCAGGTCGGCAGATGTAAAAGTGTGGTGTGTTTCATTGCCCAATGTGAGTGACTTGGGGGACCACCTTGAAAAAAAATATCGAAGAATCATGATTTGTTTTGGCTCTCAACTAAAGCAAATTCAACTAAAAATATCAATCAATCAAACACTGTTCAGTATTCTTCTGAAACTTCATGTTGTAACTTAAATATTCATCAAATTTGATGACCAGGTTTCAAATGAGCACTTAAATTATGCACACTATTTTTGCTCTTGTGCTGTGAATAAATTGTGTTGGAAGTGTGTTTCAGCAGGAATGAATTACATTTTTCACCAAACTACAAGTTTTCATTCATTTTCAGTTATTTCATCATTCTCCTCCTCCTCAATAATCATAGGTTAACTTCTGAAAGATACTGCCTGCAAGAAAACATATATTATTGTAATGGGGTTTGTGTCCCCTACGATTACAACAAAAAATTGAAATTGAAATAATGTACCACAGGGGATTGAAAAGACCCCGTTTGTGGGAATGATCAATTATGGACCAAATTCACAGTGGTAATTATATGTGAAGTATAAGGAAGCTGAGGGGTATAACAGAAAGTGAGGGGGCGGAAATGGAAAATTTGGAGTATGGTGCTGTATTTGCTCTGTTTTTTTTGGGTTTTTTTTTTTCATTCACTCCCCTCTTTGCTTTATATCGCTCCAAATCCAATCGTTTTCTTGTCCTGTTGGTAGTGGTAAGTTTGGAAAATGAGGTACAATTGTTTTATCTTGTGTGTGTCTATTGTTTCTATGTATGTTCTGGAATAATTCAAATCCTGCTGAAACACAAAGTCATTTTTTAAGCAAAAATGCGAAAATTACTGCTTTCAGCTACTCAATTGTGAGGATGTGCCGCTTTTCACTATTGTGTATGATTGTAAATAGAATACTTGGTTGGTTGTTTTTTTTTTGGTCACACAAAATGACCTTTGACCTTTCATCTTGGGCTTTAGGAAATCGTGCTGGTTTTAGCCATCAGGTCAAATATACACGTTAAAATAAGATGTTGCATGTTAGGAGATTAATATTTGTTCTTATTGATAATACACTGTGTTCATGAAGCTTAGTTAAATGCTGTTAAAGCTGAGGGGAAAAAAAGATTTGTAAGAGGGGGGTGAGTTTGAGATTAGATACTGACATAGAGGAAGAGAGGTGGACATAATCTCTCCTCTATCTAGCAGAATGCTTCACCAGGTTCAGAATTTACACAGTTTGATGGAATAAAAATCATGAAATGATCAAAGAAACTTCTTAGCACAGCAATTTCCACCACAACTACAAATACTTCTACAAAATTTAGTTTTAATTTAGCTTAATCTTATTATGAATAAGTGTTCTGAATAGACCACCCATAGTTGTGGACACCCCTGGAGTAATTACAGTGCAAACTCTTTAACTGCACTGGAAATCATTCTGGTTTTTCTCTTGTTGGATGTTTGAGAGCTTGCCTTTAAAGAGCAAGCTCTCTGCACCAATAAGCTGACACCAGACAGGGACTATGGATTTCAAATGACGTTTCCATGGTGATATGCTCCTCTCAGAGACGTGAGTGAGAATATAGAGATTGTTACAAGGGTTATGGAGATGGGATCACCTTGTTTCCGCACAGACACACACAACTACACACAGAAATATGCACGCCCGTAAGAAGCCTGTCTCATTTGTTACATCTCAGTCTCTAGTGTTTTCAGCTCGCACCTTCTCTTGAACACAATTTATACCAGCATAGGTCTTTCTCCCTCCCACTCCCACTGTCCAGGTCGTACAAACGCACATGCAGAGACAAATATACACATATTCACCGCAGCCCCTCTACGTTGATCCGCTTGGGGCCACCGAGTTTGGAAGGTGACATTTCAAAGGGGAATGATTATTCAAAAGGTAAGCCGGACAGCAGCCAGCACAGTAGGAAAAACACACCCTCCCCCTCACACGCACACACACACACACAAACAGTGGCTGGCATGCCTTTTTGTCATGTGATATTCAGTACGGAGCATGAGCTTCGTGTCCATGTGGTGAATAAATGAGGTGGAGAACCGCTGTTGGCTGCATGAATCATGGCGCTCCGCTGGACCTTCGCTTCCTGTAAAGCCTGTCAGGATCTAACCACTGGGAAAACACTACTGCCTCCGTACACACACACCAACAAACACACACAAACACACTCACTGCAGGCATCAGGCATCACCGCCATTATCCATCCTGTAGCTTATGTTGAAAGAAGAACACTCTTGATAGCTTACACATCTCCTCATCTGCATTCAGTACACTGACGTAATGAGAAACTAAACTGAGATTGTAAAATGCATTTATTGATGAATGTATCCCTCGCCCTTTCTTCTTTGGGGCAGCCTGAACAGGTTGTCTAATGAAGTAAATCCATGAAAATTTACATGAAGTTAGTGTTCTTGAACACCACAAAGTCTGGATAGGATTGAATATTGACAGTATACACTAATGTATGAAGTAAGGCATACAGCAAATTCTGCTGCTGTGCTATGACTTGCTAAAAATGTTCAGAATCCAACTTTGAAAGCCAACTCACACCATCCGTGTTGTGTAGCTTTAAGTGATTTGAACCTCCGCACCACAAAGAGAAAAAGAAGAGTAGTAGGTACATGAGGAGGTACAGTATGAGGTGAACACAAGGGCAAATGTGACAAGTTTGCTTCTTATATGACATTCCTGCATCTTGACACAGCTACAACCAACAATTACATGCCTTTCACTCTGCCGATGTGTGGGCTTATGTAGTCATGGGTCTTTTGAAGTGCATCATCTGCTGCTGTGTGTGTGTTGTTCTTCAGTTCCATCAAATTATCTTTAAGACTGCTTATTTCCGTGTTCCAGTACACCTAAAAATACAACGCGGGTCTGACATGTACACATGTCTTTCGGTTTCCTTTGACAACATGAGTATAGGGGATTTAAATGTCATCGCAAATAATGTCAAGGAAAACACCTGTTATATTTTCATCAGCCATGTATTCTTATGTGTCACACTTACACACATACATGCCACACTCATGGTAGCTTTAAACCACCTATTGTTTGTTTGACAACTGTCATAAATCTTTATAGGCACTTCAGTCACATTACAGTGCAACACTATATAGAAAAACTTTTAACACATGAGGTGCCTTGTCCAACTAATACACATTAGTGGAAACATGGTTTAAAAGGCTTGGAATAAGAGTAGGAGTAGAAATCTGAAGTATTTTCTTGACCAACCTGAGACAACCGCTCCACTTAATTGCAACCGTGGAATAAAAGTCGATTCGTGCCACCTGTAAAACACAGTACTTTGATAAGGTTAAACTCCTGTCAGCTCTCGAGCTAATTTTACAAATCTCCCTTTAACAAGAACAGAAGCAGCGAGTGTCACGACCACTTCAGCGAGTTACAGTCCTTGACTCATTTCTCCGGTGAAAGCAGCATGTCATGCCCTGTTAGAGAACCTGTGTCTTCCACTATAATGATTAGCAATTATGTTGTTTCCATCCTAAAAATAAATTGACCTCAACCTAGAGACAGATAATGCGAGCAGGAAAACAGTCTTGCCAACATTATGCCGAGTACAAGTAAACAAATATAGACTAAAATCAAATACATTGATTATAATGAATAACCCATGACATCTTAATGCAGGTTAATGCTATACTGTAAAGACAGCCTTAAATATCAAATCAAGAAGGCCCATTCATCTCTTTTAAATAGAATTAGATGCTTATTTACTGTTTGTTCACTTTAGGGTGAAGCACCTCATTAACCATTTGATTTCTCATCTGTAGCTGACTCTGGGAGCCAATAAGTCTTATATAATTACATGTCTCGCTCCCAAACACCCACAACTTTACAAACAAGCAATCAATTCCAAAAAAACCCAACAACCAACAAACAGAGGATTCACTTAACAGCCAATGTATGACAACAAAGAAAATCACATCAGAAACTGTAGAAATATCCAAGCAGAAACATTCTTAGCTCATATATCAAACGTTAGAATGAGATAAAGCTTGAAATAATTACTAAAACTACAAGTGACAGCGTCCTGCTGGTCTTCCTTTCTTTGCATAAGCAATGACACAGCAGCTCATCATTCAGTGCAGCTTTTAAATGTCATTAACTATTTTTCAAGTTCATATAATATCACATTAAATGGCAATTTGAAGGCACCAATGTTTCCTAATTGTTTTAATACAATTATGAAGATGGGATCCAGTAATTTACATAGAGTTATAAGACACTTCAGGGGTGTTTTATTATATCTTAATACACTATCCGCCAATGATAAGAGGCGCAAGTTGCTGAAAACTACTCTTTATTAAGAATAATTTGTCACAATAAGTTGTTTTTCTGACTGGCTTCCATTAAAAGTGCCAATGAAAACTTGTAAATTAATTGCTTATAGGCTCAATTAGCTCCTATCAATCACCATCTCTTCTTTCTCTATCTTTCACGCTATCTCATACATACACTCAGGCACAGCAGGAGAAAAGAGCTCCAGTCTAATGACGTGAGCGCACAGAGGTGGTCTTGATGTGAGGCAAAGGGCAATTAATAATGCGTTGACTAGCATCATCCACTGCTGACGTGCACTTTGGCCCTGACAGTGACAGAACGACATTCGCTAGGCCATGTACGCCTCGTTTCAGACGCATTCTGCACCTGGACAAATGTGCTTTCTTTGTCAAACAGGCCCACGCACCTGAAGTGCAATTCTCCTGTCTTCTGTCATTATGTAATTATGCATTCGAGAGTGAATTGCACAAAGAACCGAAAGAAATAAATCTTGTTCATGCAATTTGTGAGACTCAGATTTGCATGTAAATTTCTTCTTGCTCCAGACAGAAGGATCAACTAGTGCAGGTGCTTTAAAAAGTGTAAAAAAGAAACTTCCATTTCCTTATTATTTCAGACAAAGGGCAGACAAAGTGCACCGTAAAATACTGTATCTAATTGGGGTACATTGAATTATTCGACTAAAGCCACATGGTTTGGCCAGGATCAAAGCTGCAGTCAAGTCACAGTAGATTAGACTTGACAGAAACCAATGAAGACTTGCAACTCAATTTTAATTTAAAAGCAAATCATATTTTTGACTTTAAACACATTGATACCATCTACAGCCATGACAGGAGCTCTGTAAGGCTGTACTTTGTGCTTTGCCCTAAAGGCTAACATAGGTGCTTAAAATGCTTATCATATTAGTTTAGTGCTAGAAGAACTGTAAAGGACTGACCAACGTTGTTTTTCCAATTCCTGAAGGGGACATGAATGTGTGTACCCAGTTTTATGTTAATCCATCCAATGGTTGTCAAGACATTTCTCTTTTCACTACAAATGTTCACCTCATGGTGGTGAAAGTCAGTCATTAGGATCCATTTTGTAGGAACCATGACTATTCAAAAGTTTGGGCCAATCCAAATGTCTCACATGATAACAGAGAATGTTGTTCTGCTGTTGGCACTAAAGGAAAAGTCCACCCTATAGATGTTTAGATAGTTCAGGACTTGGTCTAGAATTAAGAAACTTTTATGGACATCTTGGAAATCTTGTGACCATTAAAATCCACTGTAACTGTCATTAGTTGATGACTGTACATCCCCCATTTCCTGACATAAAAAAAGAAACTGTCATATTTGACCAGCCACATATTAACTGTACGGCTGAGCATTTTGTATCGCCTAAATGTTGTCTTGAAGAAGAAAAAAAAATCAATGAACAATCAAAGCTCTCCTGGGCCGACTGAACACTCAGACTGAACTGCATCTTTAAAGACCAGCAATCACCCTGTGGTACAGGAAGTACCAGCCACTGATTGCATAATTAGGTGCTGCCATAGCAAATCAAATGCTAATTATGTGCAAACTGAATAAAAAGCTCTGCATGCTCTTCTTGTGTCTAAATCTGGACCACAATCACAGGTGGCCATGAGCACAAACACACACCTGCACACACAGAAATGCAGATCTAGAGACAAGGTAATGGGGAACCTGTGGGAAATGTACCGTACTTCCTTTAGAAACGACATGTAGCATATTGTTCATCAACAATCAGCAAGCAAGACAAAAGTTGCTTCTACAGTAGTTACATTTCCAATTTGTGACTGAGAAAAAAAAATGAAACCAATTTTAAGGTTTTTAAAAATGTTAGATGTTCAGCAAGGTTATAAATCAATACATATTCCAGCACAATAGCAATAGTTTGTAAATCTTAACAGTACACCCTGTACACACTGGAAATTGAACAGAAACCTTCCATTTTAATCACTGTCACCGCCAGCTGCATAACACATTATACAAGCTTCCCATAACCACAACCTGAAATGTCTATTTAAGCTTCAAAATCAATTTCTCTCACACTCTGCAGTTAATATGGTATATTATGTGTAATGGATGAGCTCAGGTCAGAAAACACTACTGACTGTGCAGGTGTTAAAAGCATTTGGTGCTCATTATGACTCCATTTATACCTGCTATTAACATGTGATCCGTACCTGGAAACATTATCTAGATAATGACATCTGATCAATGGGTCTTTGCGTTTACACCTGGTGTTAAAACGTGTTTTCTTAGCTGTGCCTGCATTGTGATCGGACCTTTCAACTTCCTAGGACTTTCTTTTTCTTATGAATGTGGTCATGCTATACAGATTGCAGTTACACCTGGCTGATTACAGAACACAGTGTGATTCTGACCGCCTGGAAATGTGGTCAGGCTGATCCAATCGCAAAGTGTTCTTTTTACATGTATTTTACCTTCTCCAGATAACTTATCCAGATACAGATCACATTTTAATTCCAGGTGTAAATGTGGTATCTATGTACGTATGTAGTTTTCCCGCATTCAACTTCAAATATCTAACTAAGTTTGCATGATTTTGGAGGATAATTTTTCTCATCCGCATTGAAATTACAAATTTCTCTGGAAATTTCTGGGTACACACTTCTCTAATAAAATATTGCTTCAGTAATGTATTGTGTCCACGACATCTTGTTGGGTACTGAAATGCACTGAATAAGACTCCAATTTGGGATGTTTGCGCGGTTGGGCAGCAGGGGTCTTCTAGTAGTTTCTGTTGCCTTGAGGGGCTCGTTAAATTGCATACGAGGATGAATTTACAGGTGGTTGCATTGTATAAATATGTGTCATCACCGTGAGATGCTGCAACATCGGAAAAACATGCTCTCAACTGCTCGAAAAAATAGAGGAACACGAGGTCTGATGCAACCAATCTCTTTGCTAATGCAAATGTGCTCTACATAGAGAGATTGAGATTCCACAGAGGTATGGATCATAAACAGGATTTTAATACTAGGGATTGTGCCGCTCTCCCTCCGGCCATAAACAAATGCTGCCGAAATAAGCACAAGAGATGCCTGAGAAGTCCTCTACATCCGCTGGTATTGCTTCAGATTCCGATGAAATGCAATTTGTTTGATTATCTTTCCAGGAGATAAACAGAAATATTATCATAAAACTATGCTGAAAATATTGAGAACTTTGTGTCACACTAAAGTATGTAGAATATCAAGTAGAGGCTAGTGAAATCTACCTTCTGTCTTCTAACTGACAGTCCTGTTTGTGTATTGACACATGTTGAAGTTACTGTGATAATTACAGTATGCATGGACTGTGGGACTGATATGAAAATGCTCCATGCAGCACCATGATGTTCAGACTGTTGGTGAAAAAGCAATGAGGAAAGGAGCATGTGGGGAAAGTGGAAGACCAGAATAGAAACATTAGAGGGGAAATGGGAGAGGTGGTCGACCTGATCGATGGAGACACAGCAACAGGGAATAACGCCAGGACACACACGCACACACATGATGAATGGATTAGCTCGCCATGACTAGGCAGGTAGTCAATGCATGACTGTACAATACTGTAGATGCTGTTTTAATCAGGCGGTCTCGTCAGTCCCGAGAGAACTGCCAAATCTGAATCCCCCAGACTTCAGCAGCAGGGCATTACACCTGAAAGGCCAATTTTATTTTCTGCAACACAGATTTAATCCTTAAATCTAAGTTTAAGTAGCTTTAAAGTAATAATAAATAATATATTTAACATCATTATATATTATATTACAAACAATAATCAGTTTGTTTATAATAAGTTATGGTAAATGGTAAATGGACTGCATTTATAACGCACATTTCTATTCTTTGGACCACCCAATCCACTGAATCCAGAGGCTGCCTTGCGAGGGGCCAACCTGCTCATCAGGATGTAATCTAATGCTTACACACACACTGCTGGCACAGCCTTTGGTAGCAATTTGGGGTTCAGTTTCTTGCCCAAGCGTGCAACTTCAACATGCAGAGTGGAGGAGCCAGAGATCGAATAGGTGATGTTCCGATTAGTGGACAAACCGCTCTCCCTCCTGAGCCGCAGTTTTGTAGTGCAGTGTGTTTATTATAGAATTCACTTTTTTTCCCCTTTTTTTTTAAAGCCACAGTTCATGAAAGTTCAAGAAAATGAGAAATGGAATGTCTAAAACTGCTGATGTACTGTAGGCTCCATCCTAATATAAGTGGGAGGACGTGTCTGTAAAATATATTCAAATCTCATATTCAGTTTGTAGCATTTTTCTGGTGAAAGGTTATCAATGTCGCTTTTTAACTTTTAAAATATGTACTTTATTTACTATTGAGTTCCTCAAAACCTGAAATTTTTATTATTTTTCAAATGAGTTACAATATAATCTGTTATATTACGGGCCTTAGCAACATCTGTGGTTACTAATGGTAACAGCAAGTGCAGTTTAATAATACAGCAAATACTCTTTGTCAGAAGAAGAGCGACTGACTGGCTGTTTACAGAGCAGTCAAACAAACTGACTGCATTTGAAAGTCTGTCAAAAATAATAAAACCCTCACCTTATTTCATACTACACACAGAGTCATTTTCAGCATAACTGCAGTACACAGTGGAATTGTTTACCTTGCTGAGAAGTTGGAGATATGCTGCCTGTCACCTGCAGCTATTCATCTGACAGTTCACTGTTGCTGCTCCTTCATGTTCTATTTCTCCCTGTAATATTTAAAACTGATGCAGTGAAAAAAAACCTACTATATATTTGTCTCTAGGCGCATTTCAAATACTAATGGCTGTGACAAATGCATTATGTTTCATGTGACTATTTCACAATAAAAGCCCCTTTGTATTTCACCAGTTGTGTGTTTTTACTGTAGAAAATGTTGGGTTTGTTTTAGCAGTAACTTAATACAGCTCTGATACAGTGATAGAACAGTGAGGCTGATATCAGTGAGATAAAATTAAAAACACTAATATTGGATTGTATGTATACTATGTGGCATTTCTGTAAACCTCTTCATTTGAATACAGCATGATAATGGTGGACAACTTACAATGCAACTACTGCACAGAGAGCTAACTATAGACTGTAACTCCATTAAATGGCTACTGCTGAAAAGAACGTGACCATCTTCTTGGTCAATCTTAACAACTGAAGTTTTAAAGTGACACAAGTCCCTTACCTCTTTCAGTCTTAAACCTCTTTTGCAGCCAGCAGCTCTAAGCAGCATATCAGAAGAGTCATGTTGAGTCATGGCTCCTTTGGGTTACTTTAAAATAACTAAAAATGTTTTAGATTTCTTAGGAGCAAAAGACACATTCTGCCCTCAGCACTGTGCGGGCATGCAACAACACATTCTTTTTTATTGGGAAATGAAAACAACAATCAGGAGCAATCCATTCCCCAGATGGACATGAAGCTAAAATGATTGTCCTCCAAACCTCCTTCAGTGTTTTCTGATGTTATAAAATGCCTCTAAAGAACACTCTCGGTTGCGTGTTTTTCCCCTAAACACTGACAAGATAGCGTATCAGTGTTTCACCAGCATCATTCATTAAACATACACACACACACACACACACACACACACAGAGAGAGAAACTGTACAGCCAGGCCAGACGCCTCAGATAAGAAAGACACCACTTATTCAAAGGCTGACATAAATCTCCATAGCACTGAGGAGATAACAAACGAAATAGACGGATCAGAGAGAGGCGACGTGTACTCATTAAACGGTCACTGTGCTCCACTATGCACAACGCTAGAAGCCAGGACACTGATGACGTATTAAGGGGCAACGGATAGTAATGACAGTTCAGAGATGCAATTATACTGGCTTCACTTCAAAAAGGCAGGTGGACAAGTGCGTCAAAGAGCAAGAGTCAGAGCTGGCTCTACTGAATGGATGAGCATACACACACAACAAAAGATGAAACGCAAGGCCAATAACCAAAAAGCAGCCTAAAAAACAAGGGAAATAAATAACTGCAATAAAAAAAATTGGCACCGAGCAGTGAAAGTGCTTTCAAGTGGTCTCAATAGTGTGTGTGTGTGTGTGTGTGTTTGTGTCTGTGTGTTTGTGTGTGTGTGTGTCTGTGTGTGTGTGTGTGTGTGTGTGTCATGCACGCCGCATTTGTCAAAGCCTTGAACAGTAATTGGAATATTAGTGGTAACAGGTTAGTGACAGATGCACTCAAAGGTTTTTCCACAGAGTTTTCATTCTTCTTGATTAGAAACTGTTCACTTGAATTAAGCTGACTAATGGAATTTCGCAAACTTGTGCGTGGGAGTGCACCTGTGCAAGAGTGTGCGCAATAATTTTCTGTGAATAAACAATAAGGTGTTTCAATTCCCACCACAAAATAAGAAAAATATCTGACGAATATTCCAATCTGAAAAATATCATTTACAACTGCCATCCGATATGACACACACTTAATAAGTTTTGGGTTTTTTGTTTTTAGGTCTGATCATTTTCCACGCCTTCAAAAAGTCTAAAGGCAACAAAGATGACTTGGAAAGGGTTGAAGATATATTAACTCATCACATTTTGGGTTAAAATAATTTGGACCCCATTTAAACTTCAATGTATTGATCTTGGGCTGATTGGATAGCTATCCAATCTCAAAAAAGCCAAGTGTAAATCTATCCAAGAAGCACTCAAAACAGATAAATTCAAAAATGATTTATCCATGACTTTTTGCTTGTCTATTGTTTGTGTAATAGCTTTTAACGAAACTGCTAAAGTGCACAAGTTGTTCTTCTAACACGTGTTGCGGCTATGAAACAGCCATACCGCTTCGGACTCTAGTGGGGTTGGCCCTGACTTGCGTGAAGCCTGGGAAACCCAACACAGATTGCAATCAGATTTACGATCTGGCCAGTGGACATGCATATATGTAGTTAAATGTAAATGAAATCTATCTAGACATGGGTAACTTGAAATTATAAGTGTAAATGGGGTTAATCACATACATGCCGTTTACCCACCTCTAAATTTCTTAAAATTAACTTAGAAGTTAAGCTTAAGTGTCAATTTTTTCATCATTGTTGTTTTAAACATAGAATTTATCAGCTTGTTACTGCTTAAATCTAGCTTGATTTTTTAAGTTAGCTTGAATATAAACTACATATCTTCTAGGCTAATTTATATTCCCACAACATTACAATATTGTGTTAATAACAATATCATTGTTATTAACACTGTGCAAGTTTAAGTACTGCTTCATGTCTTTTTAACTTTTTAAAACCATGGCTTTGACATTTATAGAGAGTGAATGAAATGATGTGGGGAGAGGAGACAGAGATAAGTAAGGTAGGGTTCACCCAACCTTTTCTTAACCACTAGAAACCTGAGGTTAAAGTAAGGGTTGAGGTAATGATTGTGGTCATGAATAAAAGCCAGTTGATAGGAGCAGTGGTCTACACAGTCAAACTCCCACATTTTGTTGACCTGACCATCCACCCTTACTTCATCCAACAGCAGACTTTGTGGCAACATAATGATATCTGATTTTTCTTCTTTGCTCCCCATGAACAAGAGACATAATCCTTACAGATGCTTGGCATTGTTATCACTTGAATGTACACATGTTGTTTTGGGGCATTTGTTGAAATTATACCATTGTTTTTTCTTGGGTGGACAGTCTCAAATGTACAAAAGGTGCTACCTAACCCAAGCTGCTCCCTTGGGTTCTTTCTTTTCATGCAGTCATACCCATTCCAGTATCCACATCACAGTCTCTCCTGCTACACATCTGTAACTGCCTGAATATAAACTCTGCAAAAATTCTCACACAGTTACAAAAGGATGCAGCCCCACGGGTGCTGAGAAAGGTGCTATGTAGCTCAGTGTGGCACTAATGCTGCAGGGCTTACAAGTTTCATTCTCGCTGAGGCCACCTGTGTTAAATATGTATAAACTCATAATACTACAAGTCTGTGCGCTGAACGGAGCTCATCAGATTTCATATCCCACCTTATTAAATCCCAATTTGATTTAGTGGGAAGTAAGACACAACAGCCTTCAGATAGCTGGAGTGTCTCTCAGCATCCTTATCTATCATAGTGTAACACTCCCAGTGGCAGCCATATAACAGTCTGATGGGAGACAGGAGAGCTCATTGCAGTCTGTAAGGCAGAGAACAGGTATGATATAAATCCAGGCAGTGGTCGGAGATTACTCCCTTCAGGTCACAAGGTTGTCAGACTTGTTTGGAATAACTTCTCAAGTTTTAAATATTGTTTTTATCAGTGTGACTTGAAGCTATAGTCTAGCACCATTTTTTATCCAACAGTCCCCTAAGTCTAAATTCTAAGCTGATGCTGCCACTGAGATGTTATTTACTCACCCTATATGGAACATTTGAGCTTAGGTATTAGCATTTATCAATCAACAGAGAATATGTCAAAAATTGCCTCCTTTACAGTAAAAGGAGATAGTATTGTAAAAAAAGAAAGTAAGTGATTATTTGTGAAGACTTAACTACAAAGACAAGAGCAAACTATTGATTGTTTCTTTATTGTAGGTGTTTGCAGTTGTGTCATCTATCCTACCACATCCATATACAGTGGTTTTACTATTAGGATAACCAAAGAAATATACAGGGAAAATAATAATAATAAAACAAAAAGTGGTGTTCGGGGGGCCAACAGTAGTATTGTTCCAATCCATCTATTTCCATGCCCATTTACTCCAGATTCTTTTAAACTCCTCTTGTCCGTTTCTCAATGTATAAGTGATTTTTTTCCATTTGTTTAATTCCTTCAACTGTAAGCTCTCAGGTGTTAATACATGGTGGTTCAGCATCCAACCAGTTAATGTAGCTATACGAATTATTGTACAGATGTTTATCTCCTTCCCTCTCTACTTCTAATGGGATGGTACCTAATACGATATTGGATGGTTGTAACAGCTTCTTTAATGGAAAATACTTTCTCCAAAAAACTACTTCCCAAAACCCTTTCAACACCAGGCAGAAATAACAAATGTGTTCATGGTTAGCTTTCTGTTCTGCACATTCCCTCCGGCATTTGGCCCTGTCTGATAGACTATATTCTAATACGATTTCTGGTTTTACGAAAAGCCTCATAGTCATTTTCCAAGCAACATTATTCTTTCAAGCATTCTTTCCAATAACCCATATTTGTTGGTTTTGGGTGACCTTTTGTTCAAGAGAAGTGATAGAAAAAGAGAATCGAGGACAGAGTTGTCACGAAAAAAAAAAAAAAAAGTATGTTCTTGGGTGTCATGGTGGCCTTGCAGTGGGAGATATATGCATAACTGAAATTTTCCCAGCTCAAATTTGACCAGGGACAGTGTCTTGGCCTCAACAAGCCATCTTAACAAAATGTCATCCTCCTTCATTTACATATAATTATGGTTATTCTTACAAAAACTTTCATTCTTGGTCTTTTAATATCCCAGAAGTCCCAGAAGTTCCTAAGAACAAAAGCAGCATCTTATCATCTGCAAATCCAGTATATTTCATACTTTTACAAACCAAATTCAAAACATGTATTTTCCTTTTTAAATTGCTTGGTGCAGTATTTAATCATGTTCTGCAAGGTATTCAAAAACTTAAACAGATTAAAATTCCCTCTCAGAAAGAAGACAACCAAACAATAAAGAATCTGCTTCATCCATTTGCTTCTATTGCTTGTCTTATACAATCACTAGCAATCAAAGCTCAGAGAATCATTACAAAGTTGAAGGTGTTTCAATCACAGCTACATAGAGGGAGAGCTACACAGCCATATTTCCCTCCTTATGCAGCACGCTGTGAACAAGCAGAGGGCGGATTTCCATTATATCTCATTATGAATGCAAAATAATGTAATAAAGTCAGCTGCGCTCTTTTGTGTGGAGGTGTAATAAGGCGCTGAGTACACTGCCAGAACAAGAATAGGACCGGGACCCTCTGAGATAGAGGGTAGCTGTTTGACAGCAGAAGTGGGAGGGAAGCAACAAGGAAAGGTAACAAGGCCATGTCTGTTCATCGCTGTTCTCCAATTTATGTGTGAGAGGGAGCGACACAAACAGACAAAGAATTTGTGTATGTTCCTTTCTCACTTTAAAAAAGATGGCTCCCCAGGTGGCTGTAATGTTTGTTCAATGACATGTCTTGTGTGTATGTATGGCTCCAGCGGGAACATACGTAATGTCATAAAAATATACTATGAAAAGAACAAAAGAAATCATATAATACAGGATCATGACAATGGCAACTACACACACACATATTCTCTCACTTGTTTTGAAATAAGATATGAACCTGGCACGAGGCACAAAACAAATGACTCTAACTTTGACTAACTCTGAATTGCACATCATCATCATCATCAGCATCACTAGAGTAACCCTTGGGCGAGTCAGTGGTCGCCAAGGGCTGGATCCACTCAACTCAGCAGAGATCTCGTTCATGACTCAGGAGTCCTACTGACAACTCCGCCTGAGCGGGTGAAGAAAGGCGAGTTCCCTGACATAAGAGGGTGAGCAAGAGACAAGAAGGATGATTCTTGATTTGATTGCCACGGTTTGAGCAAGAAATCATTCACATTTGTAAAAAAGCAGCATAAAACAGGAGTCTCCTCCTTAAAAGGATGGGCTATCTTTTTAAAGAATCTGTCTTGATACAATACAAATGTGGCATATGTAAGTTGAAAGAGTCCATGTTGACAAGAAATACCTTTGAAGAGCAACTATACTGTTGGAGGACCAAATCCACAATCACCGTTCTGTGAGAACATTCAAAAATGCACTCTAAAGTTTAAGAAGAGCTAATTTGAGGTATCAACAGTCTGAGTTAGCTATATCGAGTGGCAGCAGAAAGGGAGCTGTTGCCAGGATAAAACACCAGCAATAAACCTACACCAACTGCAAGCAGGGAGATACCCACTTAATTTTTTGCATTTTTGCAGAATGCATCTGAGAGAGGTCATTATTTGGAGGTGACTGACTAAGCCAAACCAATAACTCTTTCATGTGATTGAGTGTATGGCATATAAGTATTGTGTTAAGATACACTCGAAAAAAATCCAACCCGACCTTGGAACTATCCAATCTGTGAATCTGTTTTTTCAAAAATTTCTATCAGTTTCAACATATTTAACCTTTAAGGTTGAGTCTGTTTTCTTACTGTGTAACTAGCAATGAGTCATTATTTTTTTAAAAGAAGGTTGATGTCATTCAGGTAGGTGGCAGTCCTTTTTAAAAGGTGACATAATGATGTGTAGGATGGGAGAATATATTGTCATGCATGTGACGGAGAAAAGTTCAGGTTTTTGGAGGTTTTAGGTATTATATTAGATATTATATCTGTTTTGAATGTTCTTTGTTCCTCAGCTTTACCAGATGAAGGTCTAAGGACTGAAACATTGTATCTATAATAAAGTTTGTTGCAGGTAAAAAGACCATGTGAAGGATTTCTCTCTTATCTTGTCTATATACCTCTCTACAATGAAACTGAAGGTGTAAGTGAGTCTTTACAGTCAAGTGTCTGCAATTTGCTAGTCAGAGCAGCTGATGGAGTAAAGGCTACTGAATTTGAAAAAAATGGGTTTGATGGTATTTCACAACAGGGATGTCCCACTTACAGGGTCCAAAAGGTTGTAACCATGACTAAACATTGCAGTCAGTCACTCCAGTATAAGACAACCACCCCCCAGACACGGTAAACAGTGAAGATGTCATGTGTTTGCTGTGCTCAGGGTCATTGTTACTACTGTCCGCTTGGCTAAATGGGTCCTCTATACTGTGGAGAGGAGACACAGATCTGGTGATATATATTGTATACCATGACACAATGCTCCCATCCCAGGGTGCCAACTCTTCCTTTGCCCCCAATGACTATATTGTTATGGCGAGGAACACGAGTGAGAGTTTGAAACATATACGTGTAAATGGAACAGGCTCTCCACATTACTTTCCTTGCTCCCTCTACCATCCCTTTCACACTATCTATTCTATCTATTCTTCTAAGGTGCAGTACTCTGGCTTCCTAAAACTACTTGCTACGTGCAACTACCTGCAACAGTGCCTTTTTATCTGTTCTTTTTCTGATTTCATTCAATGGACAACTGGAAGCCAGAAAATGGGATGGCCAGAATTTCAGGAAAGTTTAATTAAGGACTATTCTTATAGCCTTTTAATCACCAAAATACACACAAAAATGACAACAAATGTTAACACAGCTAGAGCCTAACTGTTATGGTGGTGAAAAGAATGGTGCATTAAAGTCAGGTTATTTTATTTATGTACAGAAAATCACAAATCTGTCTGAGAGGCTTTGCAATATGTATAATCTCCAACCTCTAGTCTTATGCCTGTTTCAGACCAAACACGCAGAAACAAATTGTTAGTGCAAAGTAATGTGCAGATTAAAGAGATTTATAATCCCACAAAGCAGATGCATAACTCCGGGAACTGCTCCAGGATACACAAAATCAACTCTTAAACAAAGCACCAGTGCATTTGTGGCGTCATTTGTTCCCTGCCACTCAGATAAAATATTCCTCTTCCCTTGCGAAGTCATTTTAATCATGCGCCACTGTGATTGGCACAGTCATTAAGACGAATAGTGTGCCGAGTGGAAATTATAAAAAAATAATCACACCTCTAATATTTATGTTCAACTGAATGACAATTATGTACATAGTGAATTGATACACCCTCATTTACAGGGGAACATTTAAACTCGTGCTTTGTGTCTACTTTAATTTAAATATTAAAATACATTTATAGTACAGAAAAAGCACGATGAAATTCAAGGTTGATGTTTGAGGTCCAACATCCCTGGAAGCAAGTATAATGAAAAGAAAATGTACTCAATATTGCACTCCGTCCCTTTATATCTAACGCTAAAACCCATCAAAACTCAGCAATTGGTGTGGAGATTTATGGCTTTTAATTCTCCGGCTCATATTCTATATACACACTGGAGTTTAAAGATAAGGGTTAGGGTTAGGGTTTCAAGGTTCAGGGTTTTTTTTTAATAGTATGCTCATTACCAGGTCTATATGTTTATTCTGGGAATAAATTATAGTAGCTTTGCATGATTCATAGTTCAAACAACTCCTTAATTATCTTATACTGGCCCTTTATGCAGCCCCTCAGTTCAGCCTCTGTCTCTAATAGGAAGTCTTAGCTTCTGTCTCTTTAAGGCCCCCTTTCCAGTGAGCCCGCTCTGTTCTGATTGGCCAACTTCAGGAAGCTTATTCAGGAAGCTGTTTCAGAGTTGTGTTAAGTTACTCCTGATGCAAACCCAACATTTCCTGCTTTATCGCTTCATATTGAAAGCTTTTAAATTACTTTTTATAGCAGAGAATTTAGAGAAAATTAAACCTGTTCTTCACTGAATTAGCAGCGCTTCGTTAGCTGCACTAAAAACCAGTCAACACAACTTTGTAGAGTAGATCAGTTAGAAATAAGTCAGGGAGGAGTAGTACTAGCAGAAACAGCCACAGTGATGATGATATGATGATGAAGAGCTGCAGATGACCAGCATACCTCCAACAGGTGTACTACGTATTTTAATTGGCAATGCTGCATAATGAAAAGAAACTCACAGCATCCAGCAGACTTGAAACATGGCTTATCTTGACAGTCTGAATCTGTTGTTGTTTGCTTACAGGAATTACTTTTACATACATTTAGCTTATTATTTGACACTTTCGCCACATTTAATATGAACATCCAGCATTGAAACACTATATATATGACTGAAAATAAGGCAAAGGATAATAAGTCCCCTTTAAGCTGCATTAAATGGTCCCAAAAACCTCATTTTACTGTAGTTCAGACATTTCAAGACATTTATTTAAGACATGAGCGGCCTTTAGAAAAACCAGAGTAAGGGTATAAAGACAGAAAAAGAAGAAGAAAAAGAAAGGGGGAAAAGGAGTGGTGATAAAATGTCTAACTGGAACTGTTACGCAGTGTCTTGGTTACCTGGTTTTCATCATAAAGCTTAGGCTCTCTTAGCTCCATCCAGCTCTCTGCCAGCCTCTCTCCCATCCTCCCTACCTTATCGCCCCATCTTTCTCCCTGTCAACCCCCAACTCTCCCTCTCTATCCATATTACCCTTCCTCTATCGTTCTTCTCATTCAACTCCCATGTTTGTTGAGGAGCCAGTAAAAGTGCCACCAGCAGCTGTCCAAACACTGATCGCCCCCCGCTGTGTGTGTGTGTGTGGAAGACCCCCTACGTCCCAGTTGATTTCGTGCTTGCCATTATCACAGCCTGATGTTTCCACTACTGTCACCATGGCACCAAGAAAAGAAAGGGCAGAGGGAAGGGGTTGGAATATGTGGAGAAATGAGAAGGAAATGTGCTGAGAAAGACATGGAAGACATGCCAATAATGAATGGATGCAGGGATGAAAGTATAAAAGAGTGGTGTAGACAAAAAGCATATAATAATATAATAATAATAATACATCGAAGTTTAAGGGAAAAGATAAGGTTAATGAAGTCAATGAGAATGTGTGAACCAGCCAGTGGTTCTATAACTCAAAGACCAAATCATATTTTTAAGACTATTGCAGTGCTACACCTGAATTAATACAAAATGAACATAAAAGGATTAATCTAAATCTAACCAAATATGACTTATGCAGTTCTAAAAGCATAAATGATAATATAAGCAAATAAGGAACAAAAAAAATCATTATCAAGTATCATGAAGTCCAGTTGTGAACTAAATTCATATGATACACTGTTCTTTACTGAAAATGATCCAATAGTACAAAGTTAACTGCTTGAGAACAAGACTGAGAGTCTGACGCTAAAATAGACACTAACAGGTAGGGCTGGGTATCATTAAAAAAATGATGACCAGCACCAATCTTAGTACCCTTAAAGTGATACCGATTCCAATTGAGTTCTTCATTTGATACCCATTACACATTTTGTGCACTTGATTTTATCTGGTGTAACAGACGTGTAGTGTAGCAACACTTTAGAGTGTTTAGGTGGCTGCTGAACTGCTAAGCGTGCTAACTCAAATTCACCGCAACTTCACCACCACAGATGGGTTGTAGCTGCTGTGGCCGTGGGCCAATCACATGCATTAAATCGAAGAACATTAGTATTGATTGGCTGTGAGCAAGTCCATACAAATAGTCATATTTTCTAGCCCTGGGTGCAAAAAGGATCGATTGCAGGTATCGTTTGATGGGAGATGTTTCGACATTACTTGGTATCGATTTATTTCGGTCAACTAACCCTAACCCTAACCCTAACCTTAAAAGGTATTGATACCCAGCCCTAGTAATAGGTCTGTGATGTGATTTTGTTTGGCTGATATCATATTTTCCATTTTCACCTTTTGGCTAATTAGCACTAACACAAAGTGCAGCTGACGCTGATGGGAATATCAGTAGTTTCGCAGGTACGCGGTCATAGTATTACCAGACTCTTGAATGTCAGTACTAAAGTGTGTCCTGAACCATCTGGTAGACTTTGACATAATTTACTGGATAGGTGAACATTTTGACCTGCTGGTGGTGATGGCTGAAAGTACAGAAGATCACTCAAGCAAATAGGATTTGGCACCATGACTGAATAGCTGTTGAGATAGTCCAGACCAAAGTGGGGGAAGAGGTGTATGTTGACAGGTTGTCCTGCAACTTCAGTGCTTCTGTGAAATGTTAAGCTTGTTGATCATACAAAGTAATGATACACTTGATACTGAAGCTTAAAGCGATGCATCAAGAATGTAGTGAAAATTGCACTGTGACTTCATCAAATAAGTTATCTGCTAAGTTTGATGCCTGTTTTTTCAATTATTTTTTTGTGCTTTCTATGGGACAGTTTTTATTGGTTAGGTGAAGCAACCAGCCACCATCACCACTGAGCAATTACACATATTCCCTACTAAACCCCATTTACTGCCCTTATAAAAGAAGCACTGGGAGAGCTTAGTTGAAGCACTGACATATTGTCCCTCCACACTGTGCAATTCTGCTCCACCACCGAGGCCACAGACTGTAGCACCGTCTGATCAAACAAACATTACACTTGAGTGCATTTGTAAGCAATAACCACTTTCTGTGACTGCAAGATTGCAACAGCATATCAAAGACTGGTTTCAACAGTACATCAGAGACCGTTTACAGTATCTTACTAATTTCAGGATGATCAGGGGTTGATGGCACCAATCTACAAACCTTTTGAGATATTACATTTTGTTATACCAATTATGTCTTTTTTAGGCTTACACAGTAACAGATAAGTATTACTTTATATTCATTTATTGATTATTTCATTTAAAAAGGACTACATTGCACAAATTGCAACAAACTGCTTGCGTGCTGGGAATAATTTTGACCAACATGTGCTCCTAGAAAAAGCATTTAGCCCAGAGAATTGAAACCCATTTACAACACAATGGTCTGGAAAGTGCAGAACGCTACAACAAAGCCTTGCTTGCTCATCACTACTGACACAGACTGCTTTTAGGCCAGGAAGGTCACCTGTCCAATTAGCCCCCCCTGAGTTGAATGGAGAAGTAGGGAAAGAGCAGGTTAGCTTTTAATCGCTAGCTCTGAAGCCAAGTAGATTTGTAGTGCAGCTGTGAGAGCACATGGTCTGACAAGAGACATTTTCATCATAATCTCTTCATAGACAAATATCTCTTTATTTATTACCTGCCCAGTAACTGTGTCATTGTTCACCAGTTGAACAAGCTTAAAATAAAAGAAATGGCTGAAGAAGAAAAATACTGCTATAAGCCCTAACAGGACTTAGCTCTAGCATGTAATTATAAGTGAAGGTTGCAAATAAGTCCGAACCACAAAATATTTGCACAATAACACATAAACATTTCCACTACATTGGGATTGTAACTAAAAGCTGTGTCCACATCTCTTTTTATCAAAAAAAACCTCTGCATATGTATCCAGATTTATATCAGAAGAGCTGACAGGTTCATACTGTGTTCAGTTGTTTTTTTACTGCTAGTTATACTACTAGACTACACTTCATAAGCAACTAAACTCATACAGTGAATGTATGAGTTTAGCTGTTCACAACATAGGAAATGATAAGTGGTTAATAAAACTGAATGAATGAATAAAGCATGACTTTTATTTGAACCACATCTCCAAAACAAAAAAAAGCAAGTCTAAACTGAGCCTGACTAAAAGCAGCATTACTCTGCTGGGTGGAAATGAGCAGTTGATTAGAGCAGGAAGTTGGAACGGTTAGAAATGAATTGGAACATATTGAATTGTGAACATAAAGCCGCTTTGAAGAAGAGAACAATATTGACAAATACCTGAAAAGCTCTCCAGGCCATTTTTCACACATTTTTACATCAGTTTCTCTGTTTACCATCTTGTCAATTTCAAGTGCCAGACTTCAGTGAAAGATTATGGTGGTAAAAGTAACACCTAGGCAACATAAGTCTAAGCTTCATCCTGCACTGCATAACAAAGCTGGTGAAAACTGGGCAAAAGTTACTTTACATGTACACCAACCACCTGGATTCTTCTGATATTGAAGGAAAGCTCTAAATCTGGTGACACTGAGCTACATTAATGTATGTTTACCCCAAATCCTACCACCACTATACAGAATGGGTTACACTGATTGTAGCTGTATGTATTTGATGTCTGTACTGAAAGTACAGTACTGAAATGTGAACTCGAGCAGGAAAGGTAACCTATAGTCTGATTAGTGAAAGGTCATCAGCATCAAACAGCAATCACCTATATTCCCTAAAACGTATTTACCCAGTCAGCTTCTTGCTTCAAGATATGTCCATGAACGCAACATTTTCCGCCAAAGTTATTGGTTATATGACATGAGAGATTTTCTCCTAATAGGTTTTGTCTTTTGACTGTTGCATTTGGTCAGATATATCAGATGTTATGTAAAATGTAAAACTTGTTTTTAAGGGTTTTAAGCACAAACAACAAACCTGCTTTCTTAAGATATGTGTGCACTATGTTGTTTATGAATGTATAGTTGAGATGTATCGTCGCCTTCCTTCACTCTCAGTTATCCTCAGTAGACTGTGTGTGTGTGTGTGTGTGTGTGTGTGTGTGTGTGTGTGTGTGTGTGTGTGTGTGTGTGTGTGTGTGTGTGTGTGTGTGTGTGTGTGCGTGTGTGTGTGTGTGTGTTGCGTCTATTTGAGTGTGTGTCATCTGTATGAGAGTGCATGACGGCGATGTGTCAGCTTGCTCCTTCATATGTAATTCATGTCATTTCAGCTGTCCTGGTGTGACTGCAGGAGCTTAAGGCAACAGCTGTTCTCTGCTCCTCCGACCATAGTGGCTGCATCACATTTCTGTCTCTATCAGTCCCGTCTCTTCCTGTCCTGAACTGTGTTAAACCCGGTCAGAAGCAGGGCTCAGAGATGCTTTAATTAAGTCATCAGACGTTGTTGATCTGTATAACATTTTGATGGAACAAAACTGTTTTCCTTTTTCACTAAGGGTAAAAAAAGATTGTCTCATTTAGTTGCCAATTTAATTTATTTTGATCGGCTAATTGTTACAGCTCTCTATGAATGGCATCCATTTTGACGCATTCAGGGATATACTCAAGACCACTTCACAACGTGACAAGTCCATGTAGCTTCTACACAAAGTCAACAAGGCCAAGTCCAAGTCCAAATTTAGTCGAGTATTAGTATCAAAAAGAACAAACAACTGTGCTCGAGGTGGAAAAAAGTAGGTTTTGAAGGTTTATCATCATATTTTTAGACTAAATATCTTTCACTTTGACTTTTCAATAGAGGCAACTATTTAACAATTCAACTGATTTCATTAAATAAATGTATTTAGTATGTCTCTTCCAGAGCCATACTCCCTGCAGTGTGTTGAGCTTTGAAACTGCATTTAGACCTTAATGTTGGAAAATAAAATTAAATGAATAAATAAATGAGTCCCCTTTTTTTGATGTGGGTTTGTTTTGTTTTTGTTTTTTTTAATGGGTTCAGGGAATATGAAGTATGGATCGCAGTATTTGTGAAATCCTGGCCACAGCCCTGTGTGCACCTATCCTCAGATGAAATGAGTCAGTCAATGGTTTTGATGCAAGAACAACAGAGATATATTTTTAACCACACAATACACTGCAGGGTTTATATTTTCTGTTGTTCGTGATACAAAATGTATTGTTCAGAATATCTAAAAAGGAAACATCAATATGTATCAAGGGCAGCAAGACATCAGGAAACTATTAGTCCAGTCTTAGAGGATGGAAAGGAATTTTCACTGAAATGCTACTGACTTGGTTAGCCATACATCCTCGATATGAATTTATTATGTTCATCAATGTTATATGGGCACATGTCCTTATAAATAAAACAGTGTATGGATCCAGCTCTTACCTTAAACCGGAAGGAGTTTGAGGCCAGTGTGCTTTAGACGTGTTAGTGGCTAATCATGTCAGACAGATTGCTCCTGCCGGTAAACTTTACAGTCACGTACTCTTGATGAATGAGTAAAGCTTGTAGTGCCGTAGGCATATTTAAAGATATCACTGTGCATTTTGATGACCGCATATGTGGTATAGCTCAGACAGGGTCGCACACACTTGCAACAACAACAGGCGCAGGAGCAGAAAGAGATAAAGGAAGTTATAAGCCAACAAGAATATACGAGACAAGAGACTCAACAGGCGAGAACGAGACCAGTCCAAGTCAAAACCCCCTTGAGTATCAAACAATTCCAGGATAATAAAAAGAAAAAACATCTTGAGACAGGACTCAAGACTGAGACCAGACTTGAATATTCCATTACTGGTAGCAAGAGGCTCTAAGCAGCTCATCTCTACTTCAAAACTTAAGTAATTTATTTCAAAGTGTTTCCCTTTTCAGAAAATGCATTTTTATTAAGCTGGAATGGATGTGACAGCCCCATGTCACCAAGACAGCTTTTGTAATAAGTTCAGGTAACACATTAATTTCCGGATCCATTATTTTCTAATAATAACCTTGAGAGCAGATCATTAAATTATACATGGTCATTTTGTAGGAAGTTTCCTGAAAGTGGGCCCTGTAATTATATAGTAAGCACAGCAAAAAAAAATTGAAAAAGTACTGACTTTGACAAGAACCTTCAGATTTCCGTTTCCAATACGAAGAAGGAGTAGTGTGATAGAAAATGGGATGGAGGACAGGGTGACATGTCGTCTCGATTCATCCAATTTTGTTAGTTCAGACTTCTGACTCTTTTTTTAACATACAAATTAAAACCTTAGTACGTGATCAGATTACTAATCGACCAAGAAACTGAAGGATTATTGAGTTTTGTTTCTACTACATCTGGAAATTCCTCATTTGTGAGTTATTACGCATATGTTTGACATAATGCACATTTTTCACGAGTGACAACTGTGATCTCAACTATCTAAATAATTGAATTCATGATTGTTGCACTGTGCTTCTCTTGGTTCTCTTGGCTCTCTGGTTTGGAATGTTTACTGGCCACTAGGGAGAACATTTTACAATATGCAAAGACAAAAGTTGTATGGCATCAGCTTATTAAAATGTTATCTCTATAAGAGTTGCAGGCAAGTGGAGCTGTTAACTCCCTATTCATCAGTCCTTCAAGACAAATTTTAATAGTGGTTGCCCCAGACTAATTTCCTCCTTCTTGTTTTCTATTCATCAATCGCTGTTTGCTATAAGTAGCAATTATGCCATTATCTAAGCCACACAAAAGATGAACTAAGGCAAAGTTGAACAAAGGACAGTCTTGTTCGGTGTGTAATAATAGCACTGAATCACCTACATTAACATCAAATTATTACTCGTCAAAAGGAGGCAGACAGAATCTGTACCCTCAACATGATATGTAACCATAAGGAGCATATAGATGCTGTATTTTCATTCTTTTTTGTCAATTTTCTCCCATTGTACTGTAAATGTAAGCATGTATCAAATGTCTGAATATTACCCACTAAATAGACCAAGCTTCAGTCATGAGGAACTGTGCAAATCAATAGTGCAAGATATCATTGTGTAGTACACAAAGCCTTACAATCCGTTACCAGCTTTACAATCTTTGCTCGTTTAATGAATAAATATTCCATCAGGGAATCAAATTAATTCATGAGTATCAGTGAGTCTGGTCTGCATTTATCCTGTCTTTGTCTTTCTCATTGTCATGGCAATATGTACTTCTAGTTCTCTTGATAATAACACATTGGCTCTACATTGTCGAGCCAAACTGTCTCCACTTCCACATTATCATGCTGCTGGTTTGACAGCTGCCAGATTTGTGAGCTGTATTTCTTGGATTCTTTTTTATTGGATTTGTCAGACTTTTATGTTTTATGACATCTTACACCTAACATCCAGTCTGACTGCATACTGAGAACTGCCTGCCGAATACACAGTTATGCTTCCCAACTGCAACTACCAAGATCGAGTGATTTCCCAGTTGTGGATTTGAGAGACTCGGTGCATTAGCTGAACACAAATGGGATCTGCCATCAGCTTTGTTGCTTGATATCAGAGTTGTAGTTTCTGACAAACTGATTGAAACATCACAGAAGCGTAGTACAACCAGTCCCAGCCAGAGGAAAATAACTGGCCGGGTAAGCACCACCACAACCCAACTATTGCCTCGTCCAACCTGCCTAATGCGTAATGCGCACACAATTACTCATGACTGTGTTACGGTAGCCAGTGGGTACATTCAGTGCTGTGCAATCTCACTCTCTTAAGAGACCCAGACCTTAAGATGCTACTTCCCATGGGTTTTAGCCTCTTTGCTGGCACATCCGCCTCCCATGTCCAAAGTCATGAGATGGAGTCCATTGTGAAACTGTGCTTCTCTAAAGAATGCAGGTTTAAGTACAGTTTAATTTTATGACTGTTGTGGAACCAAATACAAGTTATATAATCATTATAAGCTGCTTTCAAACTTCCCTCTCTGGCATCAAAACTACCCGATGCGGTTTCAATTTCGGAGCAGAGATACTAAAATTAAGAAAAAGCAAAGAAAAATCATACAAACAGGCAGGACATTGTTTTGGGTTTTTTTTTCCTGAGCCTCATGGGCCCCTTCACATCATTGGGCCCACAGTCTTAAGCTGCATCTTACTGTTTTAATGCACGTGCCTACCATTGCTTAAGCCTCGGTAAGCCCATGAATTAAAACAGTGTTGATGCTGATTTCTCCTGGGAGGGCCAAATTCCTGGATGGACGGGCCTAGCCCCCCCAGGGCCCTCAACCTCTCAATTTGATGGGCCCTAGTGATGAGAGGCAAAGAGAAAACAGCCTCGTCTTCCCTTTACTGATCCCTCAGGAAAGAAGACATGTTGCATTTTTTCCAATTTCATTGACTTGTTGAGTTGAAGAATGACGTACGTTTACTTTCCCAAACCAGGTAAACCAGGATAATCTGATCCTTACAAATGCAACAGACTGTGTATCATTTTACCAGGCACCTCATCACAATCTTGGTGTGTATAGCAGCAGATGATCAGCTGCAGATTAACATGATAGGTGTCTCCATTGTTAGGTTTGTTGAGTTCACTGGCTGTGTTTCACTCTGTTTTCCTGGTAGCAAATTGCTGACATTATTGAATAGGCCTCTACAGCTCTTGTCAACTGTCCTTTTACTCATACTTTGATTGTTAGTAAGGGACAAATGATGTGATATCAAGAAAAACTTCAAAACTGCAATAAGAAATTCAGTCATAACAACCCTCAAGTGTCATATCAAAATAATTATTCTTCCAGGCCCTGCCTGAGAGGCCGTGAACATTTCAGTCACCCCTTTTGCTTGCACCCATGGTTACTGAACATCTGCACTGCCATTGGATATGGATAGATTGATAATGTTTCTGGAGGAGAGTAAATCTCTAAAGAAGAGATGGAACTGACCCAAACAGATGTGGTGGCAGGTCACATCAGGCATGAAGTACTTTTTATTTATCGATCGTGACTGATTCGAACCCCAGCAGGCATTTATCAAAGAGCACTTGTCAATGTTTAACCCACTTATATTATCCCTGCTTTGAGTACATCTACAGACGACAGTCTCAGACCTGCAGTTCAGAAAATGCCTTCACCATATAAATCTGTTCACAGCAGTGCCAGTAAACCAGGCATGTTTCAGCTATCTTACTATCGTCAAATTATTTTGTGGTCCTGCGCTTACTTAGGGTCCTACTCCAATTTCCTAAATTAGTCCTGCTATTCATTATAAAAAAGAGAGGTCGTGGGCTTTAGCATATCCCTATTTGTAGCATTATGAGCAAGACTTGAATAAATTACAGTGCTTCTGACAATTTAATAACATCTTGAACTTGGGTAAAAAACCTTTAGTGATTACACAGTTAGATTAATTGACTAATATTTTTAGATGTGAAGGGTGGTAAGTGAGATCATTTCTAATTTGAATTAGAATTCCGATTAAAGCAACTAAGTTACTCAGCTTTTCTGTACAGTTTGAACTATTAATACTGAAAATAGAATTTATCTAAAATGAGGCATTTAATTTTATGGGTGTATGTATATTGGCCATCTTCTGTTCTGTTGGGGGCTATGTGGGTATATTGGAACAGCCAACCCCTTTTTCTGCCTCACAAATCCTTATTTTCTGTGATTTAAAATGAAAACTGTTTACATACAGACTCTGATTCTCTGAAATATGTTTGTTCAGATCATGATCTAACTCCCAGTCATCTACATCTGAAAGATCCAACTGAATCAGCCGTGACTGATATATTCTTAACCAAGAACCCACAAAAATACTCCATTGGTGTATTCTCACTAGACATTAGCGACCATTGTCCAATCATCTGTACTGAGTATACCCACTTCCCAAAATCAAAATCACAGATTGTTTCCAAAAGAAATCTTACCAAAAGACAACACAGGTTAATGATCATCAGCTGAACAACGTTTCTCTGTTAACAGTCACTGATAATTTTGAACTGATAATTAAATCATTAAACATTTTCTCTAGACCCTAGCACACCTCTGAATTACCAGCATTAGCCCAACCAAGGCAATCTGGGAACCAGTCACACTGGGTGGCATTTAGAATTTAACTGGCATTATTCAAAATTAAAGGACCAGTGTGTAGGATTAAGTGACATCTAGCGGTGAGGTTCCAGTGTACCAATCCCCCACATCTCGCTCCCCTTACAAGAGAACCTACGGTGGTTGTGAAACTCACGAAAACATGAAACAACCTCTCTTGAGCTAGTGTTTTCTTTGTCTGTTCTGAGTTACTGTAGAAACATGGTGAAAACACAACAATTCTTATTTTCAGGTGATTGTACACTAATTAAAACATACTTAAGAATATTGCATTCCATTTTTCTGCATGACCTTAATTTCACCAAATCAATCATTAATATTTCCCCTACATGATGAAGTAATGGGACACTGAACAGATTTTAACAATATCTGACATTCCTAAATCAGGTTCTTACCAGCAAGGGCATGGCCAGGTCTGCCAAGTACACAAAGGCTGCCCCGAGTGTGAATCCCACGGCCACAGGCACAAAAGCAAATGAGCCGTACTTCCCAGAATCCTCAGCCATATCGATCGCCGGTGCCAGCAATGACCAATAGGAAGCAGCCAACATTACCTGAGACAGTTGAGAAAAAGGAAAAGGAGGGGGAAAAACAGATCAAACTTAAGTCCATATAAAAAACTAAAGGCTGTTAAGACTAAAAGGTTACAAAATGTGAGCTAATATAAATGTCACCATTAATTAGCAACCAGTTAAAGAAAGGGTGAATTAAAAACAACTTAATGATGTCCTGTAAATGAGCCAATTTAAAAGGTGTAGGATTGGTAATGTCTACTTATTTATAACATATCCCATTCTCTGTCTTCCGGATTTTTCTGTCAAGTAGCAATGTCTTCTGGTAAAAGTATTTTGATCTGGCCAAAGGCTACTGAATATCTGGAATATAAACTCTGTGGTAAACTTGAAACTTGATTAAAGTGATCAAAAAACATTATGTTCAGTTTTTTTTACTGCAAATGAACATTAATGTTAACCACACTCAACACTGTAGGCTGATGTTTGGACGAGTCTGCATGTGTCCATCCTAGGATGTGTACCATGCCTTTGTGGGTCCAGTGTAGTCAACATCCATAGCAAGTTCCCCCTGAAAACATCAAAGCCTAGTCTGTTTTTGATCACCTGTCAAAGTAGTTGCTTACTTGACAGTATTAGTAATGTAAATGCATACAAAAGTTTCAGCCCTGGCAGTCAAAAGTAATGGCAGCATATTGTTATGCTGCAGTCAGCTCCAGCACTCAAAAGTAGTGTACCACCAGCATCAAGCCTAGCCAGGCAGTAATCAGGCAGAGTATCACAATGCCAAAGTTGAATGCAACTGATATTGTGTGGAACTGGGAGCTTAACTATGTGAAATATGGTAAATTCTTCTGTTTTATTTGTGTCCGATTCATGATGTCAAATCCTGACAGAGATCAAATCCTCACCATGATTGCCAAGGACAAATGGTCCTTTCCTTACTTTACAAAACAATCCCACCATGCTTCCAATCTAAAACCTGTCTATACAGATTGTTTAGCCATTTTCCCCCAGTGTGGACTCATGCCACTTTAAATTTAGAAGTTAAAAAACAACCCACATGTACTTTAGCACATATTTACACAGTATTAATGTCAAGTATTCTGTGTATCTGCTTTCAAACTCAATCCACAGTTTGCAGCACGAGGTAAAAACCACGAAAGAGAACAGACTTATAAAAGGTTAAAGCTGAATGTTGAATTCAAAAGACACAATGTGAGGGATAAAGTTGTATTTGTTTGGTATCTTCATCTCTCCACAGGTATCACAAGTAGAGCAGACAGATCAAAAAGAAAAAAAACCTCAATTGAAACTGAACTTGGCTAAGAATCTATGAGTGGGTGATATAGTCTATAATAGAATATAAAATATAGCTGCAAGCTGCAATTCCCGGTTTCAAACCTTTTTTTGCTCAATGGATGAAAGCAATTCAATAGGCCAAAATTAAAGCCGCAAGCAGCAATGGGTTTCAAGCTTCACAAAGGTGAGCAAAGTCACTTCAGCGAGTTTAATTCTATCTAAAGAAGGAGAGAGACCAATCACACACTTGTTTCACCGTCACAAAGCCTGCAGCATTTCAATAATCGCACACTCCAAGTTCCACCATTCGTCCTCCATTGTGTTGAATGAAAGAAACGCAGTGTGTATGTTCAGGAGATAGTACAAGATATCTCCAGTGAGGTTAATCAAGACTGCTCGAGGGCATCTTGATCTATGAGCAAATATGTGATAGACCATGCCTAATAGCGCCAATCAATATGGCAATGCAGATTTTGGTAAACACTTTTAGCCAAAGCTTGTGGCATTAGGGGTGCTCCCTGTGGGTCGGGCTTAAAAATGCTTTGGTAGACCTATTCCCAATCACAGACTGATGTACCAAACTTTATGATGATCGGACAAATGAGTTATGGCCAATACTCTCTAAGCCCTGCCATTTGCAATGATATTTTGGTTAATGGTGGCCATGTTTTTTCACTGATCTCGTTAATTTATAGTAGTATTGTGTATCTCAGTGTTCCAAGGCTGTATACCAAATCTAGCGTTGCTCAAGTCTAAATCCAAAAAGTAGATGTAACATTACTGTTTTGGACATTAAGAAAATTTGAAAAAAAGGCATCATGGCAGACTTTTATGGTTCAAGATGCACACTGCACTGAAGTTGTATGTCAAATTATAAGTCAACTGGACTTACAGTGTAAAGAACATGGCCTTTGCTAAATTGAATTTTTGGGGCTTAATTACAGCACCACAATTCTGGTCGACTGGACTCATATTGTATTTCTTTGGAAGCACATTCACATCATTTCCAAATAATTGGGCCACATTTTATGATTTTCCGTCATTGCAGCTCATGGCAACTTGAGCTGCAGCAGAAGACAAATATTAGTTATAATAAACTGGCAAAAATGTAGAAGGGCTCTAAACCCTTTGGGGGATTGAACCCTATATATGATATTACAAACTTGAAAGGTGTTTTTTCAGTAACAAAATTAATATAAACTACAGGTCAACAATGTAAAGTTGATCAACCCAAATTAAAATTAACATCAGCTTCGGCTCAATTCAGCTTCAGCTCAGTGCAGGCTGTTGTGTTTGTTCCCTCTAAGAAGGTACTTGGCAGGTCAGTTGTTCGTGCATCTTGAAGAAGTGGCCACAGTTCTTCTGTGGGTTTCGACATCACAGTTGCATCTGTCTTTTCATGTAATAACAGCCCCACTCCATGATGATGAGATCAGGGCTCTGTGGGGGCTTAACCATCTGTTGCTGGACTCCTTGTTCTTCTTGTCGATGAGGATAGTTCTTAATGACTCTGGCTGTTTGTTTGGGGTCGATGTCATGCTGCAGAATAAATTTGGGACTAATCAAATGCCTCCCTGATGGTACTGCAATATGAAAAAGAATTTAAACATCTAAAGTGCCTAGAACTTTTGCACAGCTGGATATCAATCAGATGAGTATAACAATGTCAAAGTTGATTGCAATTCATGTTGCTTGGCTCCAAATGGTACTGTAAGCTGAAAACTGGTGAAGTATGTTTAGGCCTAGTCAGCTATGAAGATTTATACTAGTATCACTGTGGATATTCAATATTCTTATAAAGAAACCATAGAAGAAACAGTAACTAAGTAAAAAACCAAAGGTGGGGAGAAGATACATTAACACTGACTGTAGAATAATTGCACACTTACCCTAACAAAATAAATAACTAATCTTAGATGGAAAATAACCTTTTAAAAATTAAACTGCAATCCAATCTAAACCCGATAAAGGATTCACAATTTTGAGAGAATATTGCCAATTGTACCATCAATCTCTGTTGATTGATGTGATTGGAAGATGTAGTCACTGTTCCCTCTAAGTTTTGCGAATGATCTTCTTGGAGAAGGGCGTTATTGGCAACCCTAGGTTTGTGCAGCCCTATACCTTAAAATTGCTGACTGTTTGCTCCAACTTTCTGCAGTGAAGCAGGTTGGAAATAGAGAAGAAAAAATATATTCATATATGCACAGGTATAAAAGAAACAAGCCCCTTAACCCCCCCCCCTAATGATGCCCTTATATATGCTTGTTTACATGCAGCCTGGAGAAGCATGTTTCAGTTTTGTGCCACATACTGAATGAATGTCCAGATTTTAAAACCAACGAGTCAATACATCAACAGATCTTTTTAATTGGATCGAACTTTTATCAGAGAGGGAGGAATTTGTAATCTGTATCTTGGTTTGATTTCAATCTTAAAATACTCTTCAAACCTGAGTGCTGGACACTGACTTAATGGGAGCACTGGATCTAGAGGCATATTTTAGAATCATTATAGTAGAAGAAGCAGCCTGATTGATAATTGCAATGCTGGCCTTCATTCTATGCTGTTCCACCTCACTCACTTTTCAGTAATAGCAGGTAGTTTTATCTCAGTGATATGGTTGGCCAAACACAGCAACTGCTTCCAATCATACTGATAATTTCCATAAAGTTGTATTTCTTGTTGCCACATACCTGCTCTTGTGTTACCTGTAACGTGTTAAAGACATTGTTCATTTTCTCAACATTGCTCTTACCTGGCTGCACTAGCAACATATCCAATAATTACTGAAAAGAGCACTCCTTGAGGGATTATTTTTATCTTCCACCCCAGCTCTCTTCATTTTCACTTTCCAACATCTACCAGTGGAGCGCACAGTTCTGCAATCGGGAAAACATCATGTACATGTACTTGTGTGCCAATTAAGTCAAGGTGGGGAGCCATCTACATGTTAATTAGCAACAATTCAGGAAACATAGAAGTACCAATTTAACTTGCTGCTAGCTGCCAAGCCGCCATGGCACAAAAAAATAGACTGATGCAAATGTCACATGTAATTGCATTTGTGTTTTATAGGATTGGCCAATAAATCAAATTGCTTTATATATTATATATTATCATAGATAGATTTTGACAAAAAGCCATCTCCACAATTTGAGAAAAAAACCTAAATCTATATTTTTGGGCAAAGGATAGCAATACATATAGCACAAAATCTACAAAGTAGGGCGATGCTTTTCACTTGTAAAGCAATAGCTCAACATTCTAAGTAATGCACATATTTTTCATTCTAGCTCGGACATAGATGAGAAGATTAATACCACTCTTACATCTAGAGAGTGGTGTCAATCTTGTCATCTAACCCCTCTGCAAGAAAGGGAATAAGCATATTTTCCAAAATGCTGAACTATTCATTTTCTGGGCCTAAAACCCAGCAACATATTCATACCCTAGACTAATTCCACTTCCTACATTAGTTGTCCTGATTATTGGAAGTGGCCAAGAAAATATGATCAATAATTATTTATTTTGTATTAATTGCTATGATTAATATGTTTTTCATTGATTGCAACATGATAAAGTGTCTCACAATCCCCTCACTGAAGACACTCACAAAAAAAAGTCTGAATTTGTTTCAGTATGAACATTTCAGTAAGAAATGTGTGTTAGTGTAACTATTGTGGCCACCATATTCTAACTGAGATCTAAATTGTGGTTTTGATGTGTTCATGCAGTCACAATCATTGTAAATTATTGAACAGCCTGAAAATGCACCTCATGCTTTGAGAACTACTTCTGAAAGGTTGCTCAGTTTCCACAGAGAAAGAAAAAAGGATATATATTTTGCTCTGAGGAGACAAGGAATGGTTTAGGTTAATAACAATATGACTGAAGTAGAATGTAGTTTTATGTGTCATCAAAAAATGTGGGCGGCTTTTTAATATATAAGGTTCAAAGCTTCAATAGGAAATGTTGCATGTTGGCAGCTCCACATAGCATATTTGATCTTCAATATCCAGAAATGCTGTAATAACATGATATCACTTAACCCTGCAAAGAACACCGATATCAGCAAGGCTGATCTATGATACTACAGGGCAAAGAAATTACATTTTTCTGAGTCCAACTTGAATGGAGCGCTCCCTGGCTGCATTTCAGAGATGGGTATACTGTATGAAAGCCTTTTGTGTATTCAAATACTGAAATCTGACTTTGCAAGGATTTTAATGTCAAAGTAAATCTCACTTCATTCAGCCGAGACAAGTCATTATTCTGACCCCACAGGAGATTATAGCTGATTCTAAAATAGGAGACTTGACAGTGGAAAATATTAAAATTCAAAGGCACACATTTTAATCAAAATATGTTTACAACAAGTAGTAGTGCGTGCAAAAAACTGTTTTTTTATATTGTGATTCTGCCACGCCTCATTTGATATCGGCTGCCAGTTCATACTGGTCATAATAACATTACACACTAGAAAAGATGAGACAGAGATTTGAGTAAATATCTCAGGCTGTAAGCTTTCAGTGAGAATACAGCCAAATATAATTCAATACCTGAAAAAAAGACATAGTACATTTTGCACTCTGTAGTAAAGCAAGGAGGGAGGTTCTAACAATACTAAGAGACAGGAAAGTCAAGAAAAGGTTGACTCAATAACCAGTTATAAGACTTTGTTTCAGTCTAGTTTGCCTGTGACTTAATCTCAAATATTCTTTCTTCCTCCTCTCCTTCATCTATTATAAAAGTACTTCTGTTTTTTCATCCTTTATGCTTCCTTTTTCTAAGTTGAATTTCCAACAGCCAAACCCTACGTACACTACACAATCTCCAACAGTCTTACTCATTAACTCTGAATTCGACAAAGCCTCAAGGCTATTGAAACACCTGTCTAACACAGATGCCAGCGCCCAATTACTGCTTTGTTATGTCACTCAGGGCCAACTACTAAGCCTTTTGCAACTTATTATAGATGTAGATGTATAGAGCTAAAAAAAAAAAAGAAATTCCTCTTATTACAAATATGAAAAAGCTGGATTGATCTGCATTTGCATGTATTAGCATAGGCATTAAGGGGAGAATCATGCGAAAACTGCAATGGGAAATACATGCAGTTATCATGATTATTATTTTTACTTACTAAGAGATCAAAATATTATGTTGATTTTCATGTTATTCTGTCTTAATCTATAATCGTTCTGTAATAACTGTCATAAAAGACAAGTCAAGTTAAACAGTGAAAATCACAAGCCTCTAGCCCTGCTAGTAGCTTTTCAATGGCTACTACAGAGAAATCTGATGGGTAGGATTATCAGATGATGATGGCAATTCCCTCAAATTAGCCAGCACTTTTCACCTTGTAAGTAATCAATTTCAAATTTAGACATGATGCTTTTTCTGATGTGATGTCTGTAATTTAGTTTTTTTGGAATATTATGTTTGCCCCACACCCTTACATTAAGCAAACTAGCGCAGTACACATTCAAAACATGCATGTTTGGAACAGATAGACTGAGAGGCCTCTGGTATTACTACTGTTGTACTGCTGTACTGCCATGTGAAATTACTTTTCTGTGACTCACTTATTTCTTGTCTTGTCTCTCTCCCCTGTGTGCTTATCAGACTGCATAGATTCTATTGGCTGAGTAGCATCACATAAGATGATTTGCAACGCATGCAACTAGTTTCCAATTGAGGTTCCTGTGCCACTGAACCAGTATCATAAAGGCTAGAAAAGCTGGGCCAGTTAAAATAAAAACGTTCTGTCAAAATGTAATAATTCTCAATAATTAATCACTTATAATGAGTATGTATGATAAGCTTGTACTCGACACTGAAATTCTGTGTCTTCAGCAATACACCCGCTAAGTGTGAAGTATATCGGATGAAAGGTTCTCTAGATATGCAAAGGACAGCAGACAAAGAAAGAAAGATAATCCTTGCTTTATAGTTAGATGAAATGATTGATTTACAGCATGCACAACATTTTTAAACTAAGCTTGAAGATCATGCTGATTAATTCAATCTCTTTCCTGGGTAAAGCACATATAAATCATAATCTACAGTCTTTCCTAAGGATGATTCATTCCCTTTTGAATGCTTGAGTTCTTCCAGTTTTTGAAATAACTGCAGTATTTTTTCTCCAGCTGTGGGTAGTTTCTCTATCATCTAATCATAGCCTTTGGCAAATGGATAAATAACCTGTATAGATGACGTTTGGTTGCCATGATAAGGGTAGGCATAAAACAACCTGATTACTGCCCTACACAGTCCTGTATTACAAAATGAGCATTAACTGGCTCTGTGAAGTACTTGGCACGTGGGGCAAATAAGACAAACAAGACAGACTGTACCGTGCTTGTTTTCTTTCCACTATGTGTACCGTTTCTCTGTCCACACCCCACTGGTTTTCCAGAAAAAGATTAGACTGAACTGAGCCTCTAAACTGAGCATTTCCAGCTAAGATTATCTTCTAATGGCCTGTATTCCCTTGTCAACCTACAAACATGGGCAGGAAACCTAGATCCATTTTCTTTCGCTGCTCAATTCATCTTCTTTCTTGACATCCCTTCTATTCCATCCATCATGACTCTGTCTATCTTGGAGCTAATAATGTTCAAAGCCGGCCACTTTCTCCCACTCCATCTCATTCTTCCCATCTAAATCAATCTCATCCCTTGGCTCATCTGTCCATCTGTCCCCGTCTCACCCTTAATCTCTCCCATCCTGCACTTCAACCATCATTTAATTTAAGTGTTAGGGTTAGGGTTAGAATTTCACATTTCTATAAGACGTCAAGGGAGAAATCTAAAGTGGCGGTCATTTTTATATTTGGCTGAACATGTCAACAACACTAAAAGCTCACAGTCAAAAGCTATAGTGGCTTTGTGAAACTAACGTGTCCACAGTGACAATGTTAACATACTGATGTTTAGTAAGTGTAATGTTACAGTAAGTACAAGTACAGTTGAGGCTTATGGAAATGTCATCATGTCTGTCTTAAACCGTAAGTGTTGTACAAATCATAGTTTTGACCTGATGATGGAGTGAAACTTAAAAATCCACAAGCCTGCATATTTTCACAGAGGTCAATCAGAGTTCGAGAAGTTAGAAGAAGTTAGAATCAATTCATGTTAAGTAATTTCTAAAGACATTGCGGAATTGATCATTTTAAAAGGTTCACACACTGTATAATCGAACAAAGGCATCATATTGATAGTCAACAACACTGACACCATTGACACTAAGAAAATAAGCTGATCAAATATTTGAATGGTAAGTAGTAAGACTGATAGAAGCGTATGCAAAGCTCTCTGGTTCCTGCTTCTTAAATGTGAATATTTTCTGGTTTCTTTAGTCTTCTGTGACAGTTAACTGAATATCTTTGGGTTGTAGACAGAACAAGACATTTCAAAACATCACCTTGGGCTTTGGGAAACAAGGACCAATCAATTGATTAATTCATTGACAACATAATCTATAGATTAATCAATAATGAAAATAATGGTTACTTGCACCCTTATAGATATATATACAAACACATGTATATCCCTTGAAACGAGCATCCAGTGGCTCAATTGATCAAACAGCTATTCTTGAAGTGAAGGCTTACATTGTGCTCACTCGTCTCAGGGGACATTCAACCGTGTTCTGCTTCCTATGCCTCTGCATCATTACTTCATCACCAGGGACAATGTACAACAGTACTGAGAGAAATTAATCTAAAGCTCTTTGGTCGAAGATGGAAAGACAAGACCATACTGACTGGCACGAACCGTCCACAGCAAATAGGCTAAAATGGGATCCTGCAGATCAGCCTTCCTGTTGAATCAAAGCCTTGTGGGAACTCAGGCTGAAGCTTCTCCCTCTGCTTCCATACTCAATTTTCCACTAGTATGGATGGGATTCAGAGTGCAAGTCTACACTGTTATTCATCAAAGAAAAAATACCAAATTTCATTGCTTTAAGTTTCACAAATGTGAAGAATTGAGCAATTGACGTAGTTGTATTATGTAATGTGACTTTTTCACTACACGATTAATCATGAATATAATCAATGAATGAATCATTATTTGCAGTACCACTATGTCAAGAAATCTGGCATAATTTAACAAGTCAAAGCCTACATGCTCATGACGTGAGGGTTAGTTAAAACTACACACAAAGGACAGCTAAAGTTGATTGGAATGTCATTAGTTTTGCAGGTATTTGGTCAAAACCTTAGACTGTATGAGCGTATCGAGGTGTGACATCATCACACTGGTTAACATTCGAGCCAGTCTGAACCCAGAGTTGCTGGTTACGGTCGGAACCATCTTTCCCATTTGTAGCCAGGACCTTTCAAATAAGGTGTACCTGGTGTTGTCTTTCACAATCTGGAAATACGCTCTTGGACTTGGCTAAATTGTGTTAACAGGAAAGTTATCATAATCAGTTATTGCTGAGTTATTTCTTGAGAGAAGTTGATGCTTTTTGAATGGGAGTCAATTGGAGCTAGCAACAGCGACATTGCACTTCAGGGTATTTTTGTATTAGATTCAGCATCAAGCTGTGGTAGCTGTTTAGTTAAAACCAATCTACTGGATGATTTAAAATGTTGACCTAATGATGGTGCTAGAGGTATTAAAGCATCATTAAAGAGGGCAGACAAAACTGAGCCAAATTTTGTGGCAATCTATCCAATAGTTTCAAGACATCTCACCAAAAACTAAAAATGTCAACCTGCTGGTAGCTCGAGAGGAAAAGTCAGGGGATTGTCATAGTCAGCAAGACTCATCCTCTAAGGAACATTAATGTCTGTGAAAGTTCATGTCGATCCAGCCAACAGTTGCTTACACATTTCACTCTGGACCAAAGCAGTGGACCAACCAAGAGCTGCCACTAGTATGACAAAAAATGGTAAGCATGTCTTTCCATAACTACAATAATACATTCCTATCAGCAAGAGTTGCCAATCTGTACAGATATTCTGTCACTCTACATCACCATAACAGACGATTACCTGGCTGAATACAATACTATTTTATCCTGAAGCAAATTCCCTTTTGGAGGAGCAACAGTGCTCACCATGCATGCAAGAACAACCACTCTTCACAACATTCAGACATTTCTAAAACAGCAGACAATGGGTACTTTTCCTTCAAGCATTGCAGAAAAGCACAAACATAATGTCCTTTGCAATTAGTATTGTAGTACTAAGTAGCTTTAACCAAACACTGCAGCAAAGCAGACACAAATGTAGCATTCAGTGCCAACTCAGCCCTCAGGTCTTTGTAATATTTGAAATCGAATTCCCCTCCAAAGCAATCAAATCATACAGGCATCAAAGCATTCCCTGACTCTAAAGTCCCCAAAAAACAAAAGCATTACATGATCTTAGACACATTTACAAACTATTCACTGATACTAGAAACATAATCAAATATGATGTTCCTAAGGACTTGGGCTGCACGGTATGTGGTTTCAACATCAATAATGCAATATGTGCAATAGTCACACTGAACAAGTGTAAAAGGCATAATTTAAAAACTCAAACACCTACAACAAAACAGCTATAAAAAATAAACCACCGACAACAAAACAGCTGTAAAAAATAAACCAGCTGTAAAATTAATTGCCTGCAGGCATCACCAGTCATCACCATTTGCAGCTGCTTTTACTTTTCCTCCCTATACAGTGGTTGGCACATGCTGTGAGTGAGCAACAAACTGCATGATGTGGTGTTCTCAGGTATAGTTCAGCAAAATTATTGCCTGTACCAAAGTTAACAGTGAAGGCAATTAGGGATGTCCCAGTCTGAGTCCTTTAATATTGGGTACTGTGTCTGCCTATAGAGAGTCAAGCTAGATCATTTTATTGAAGAAGTCTTATCACTCCGTCCACTCATGATTGTACAGCAGTGTTACAGAGAGGAGTTTCTTCCCTTACAAATGATCTTTGGCCGAAGATGGTCCCTGGCTTGCAGAGAACCCAAGATTAATTTGGTCTGTGATTAAGTTACTCACTGAATTAAAAAAAAAATTAGCGGCAAATGACATATGAACTGCTATCTCTGTGTTTTGTACACTGCTCTGCTAATACAAAAGAGAAAGGACAAATAATAGATTCATCAGTCAATCTTTCATGAGTGAATCTGTCTATTCTGCCACTCAAGATGTCAAAACTTTTTCATTTGACTCTGCAGTGAATATGCTTGCACTGTAGAGCCCTGCTGTTGTAAAGGAGAGCATCTTTGCGACACTAGCGAACTGACAAAACACAGTGGATAACAGGAAAGAGAGAATCAACATTTCATCAGTTTTATTTTAGCTGATATATTAAAATATGTCCTGACCTTCCCCCGATAGATGCCTTAGCATCAGCTCGGAACATCTCTAAAAGCAACCCATCAAATAGTTGATGGCTAAAAATTGCCAAACAGAAAGTGAATCAGTCTTGAATTCTTGCCCTGCAGAACAAAAGTTCACTTTCCAAGAAATGCCTGGTTTTAAATTCACACAGCGTCACACATTCACACCAGAAGTTGTCCAGAACAAATCTTCTGGCTTCCAAACACCTTCCCAGGTGCAACTAGGGATTATATGCCTCTTCCAATATCTTGGGTATTACTGAAGGGAGATATCCTCTTGTTCTTGATCCATGTTCTCTTGATTTTTTTCGGCCAATTAACAATTCAACAACCGTCACTGACAAACTCACCTCTCTCACCTTTAGGTTGTCAGTCGGGAGCTAGCCTTTACACTAAGGCATAACACATCGAACCTTTGCTCTCAAGGTTAGAGCCTTAAGAGCAAAAGAGAAAATGAAAAAATACACTGAGATAACTGAGTAAATGGAAAGAAGAGTAAAAGTCCAGCTAGCAGAGCAGTGCCTAAAAGCTATGTTGCCATTCTCACAGCTCTGTGCTCTCGCTAGCAGGGATATAAATTAAAGTTAAATACGACGTTTCAATCTCTGAATACTAATTTGATCAGTGACATTCAGCCAATTTTCCGGTTGCAGCATGTACAGCCTCAGGGGCAGTTAAGTATGCTGTAAGAAAGATACAGCCTGCAGCTCTCCATCATCCATGGATAGAGTAATATCTCACACTTGACTTAAAGCGTTGAAGAAAGCAATATTGCAATGACAGGAACAATGTTTATATAAAATCTGTCAGTTTTGTTGCCTTTTTTTAATTCGTTGTGTGACTAGTGGATCCTATGATGAATGACGATGATTAAATTAGTCGACCATGCGAAGACATGCATATATCCTGCTCATCCATACATCAGTATATGTAAGTAATCAAAGGAATATTTAAAGCCCAAATGTTCAAATTCCACAGTTTCCTTTGATGCTTAGTGAAGTAACAGTTTCAATAATGTACTGTTTACTATCAGCAAGTAATATGACTAGATGAAAGAGATTTATATTCCACACCACCCAAGCCTTTTACACCAAGCACGCTGCACCTATAATGCAGATTTCCTTGGATACGCAGTCAACAAACCTGTGCTCATCATCCAGGACTCTGTGTTGGACTTTGTGCCCTTAAATCAGCCCTATTTGTGCTACTGCGCCTTCCTGCATTCCTTTTTCACCCAACTGCCCCATTCAATCACAGCTTCTCCACTTATATGTCCTTGTAGCCACTTTACACCACAAGCAGACATTGACTAGTGAATCAAATCATTTCTGTGCAGTGAGAAAGACACTTGTGATGGCAAGGTTGAAGGACCTCTTGGGGAGGAAAAAAAAGAATTCATTTGAAATTCTATATATGCACCTGGAGACGATGAGCAGAACCTTGATAATTGAGTTACAACTGGCTTAGTTTAAATTGCTCTTGAGGAGCTTAAACACAAATCCAACAATACTGATTTCTTATTGTTTCGCTTGACTTGAAATTTGAGTTACAGTATCTGTGGTGTCCATATGTTTTATTATGTAAAAGAAAATGGTTCTTCATTAATTACACTCACTATACATCCAAACATTTATATTCTATGTGCACATGTCTTCATATCAGAGAGAAAAACCACATGGCACTCTTGTTAAATATTCCTCATAGGTACTGTCTAACCCTCAGGATGCCAATGCTCATTCAATTCACACACAACATGCATCTGGCAGCAGCATAGCAACAAAACTAAAGACCATATGGACCAATGCCAAGACCTCTGCTATGGCGTCAAGCCTGTTTTCGACTTCTCTCTGCATGGAATGCAATGTAAACCATTTTGGAGGCCTTGTGGTTTGTGAATTCTGTGAAATATCACACCTTGGATAAAATCCCACATCGTATAATTACATAAAACGCTGTTTATTGGCAAATCCCTCTCCTGCTTAATGGCTTGCAAGGCCTTGTGCACAACAACTCCATTTACTTTGTTTCAGCATGGGAATTACTTATATTTACTTGGTGAATCAATTATTTTTATTCATAAGGGTGGACAGTCAACCAGGTGGTGACAGATAAAAAACATTAAAGTGCAGGAATTATCGGCACTCTTGGTAGAAGAGTGCCTCATCCAGATTCCTCATTGGGCAGACTGAAGTTAACTGTGGTATTTTTACTGGAAGCTACAAGCAGCTGAGACAATCTCCATGTTCCTTTAGATAAAGATAAAGATTTGTATCACTTGCTGTTTTATCTAATCTAAAGTTTTTAAATAGATGTTGTTGAATTGGCAGCCTGCAATCTATATTATAATGTCAGAGATAACAGTGGTCAGAGTGTAAACTACGATGAGGGCAGATTAAAAAACAGTTTCCAGCAGAGGTGCCATCAGGTTACATATTTATCAAGTAGGTTATCTTGATAGAAAATATGCTAGAACTTTGACTAGGAGTGATAATACTACTTCATGACAACTGAGAAAACGTCACCCACCGATGAAAGTCGGGATATATGTCTTAAACCATTGCAAAAAACAAGTAAGTGGACCTTGAAATAAGAACTTTTTTGTCAAAGGTCATGACTGAACCTTCAAGCTCAACTATTAAAAAGGATCTACACACAAAAAATGTTTCCTTTGTCTTCGACTATCTTGAGCACTATTAACCACTGTAGTTCTGCACTGAAATGCATGTATGTGATGCTTTGGCACTGCTGTCGGTCTGTTCACACAGTCTATAGGTGCAATCTGTTTGTCATATGAACCAGAGCCATAAAGCTACAACATGAAATAACGTGCATGCATAACTTAACTTATGTTGAGACTGATCGTGTCCTCATTTAAGCACGGACCAATCATTTACAGCACATGATTGTTCATGACATGGACAAGGAAACCACTATTTCTTTTAATCATGTTTCGTGTAGCGGAATAGAATGAATGTATGTCATATTAGACCATTGACATGCATAAACACACAGCTTTTACATGGCACTGAGTTACTTAAATTCCAACTACTAATTTTCCACATTTTGTGGGTGGAGTAATACTCTGCTGAGGTGAGGCTAAATCCTGGAGGAGACAGAATTACCTAGCAAGTTTAGGATTAAGCCTTCGCATGAGACACTTGACAAATAAGAACCAGGAACTTTGGAGCTTGGAGGTGAAGGCACAGTAAATGTTTGGAAATGTTACCATCATTGCTCACCAAGTATACACAAGCTGGAAGAATAAAACAAATCACTTGCTGAGTGTGCACCAAGACAGGAAACACCTACAGTACCCTCTCTCTTACAAATGCCATTCATATCCCGCTTATTTACATTGGTTAACACATTTTGAATAAAAGGTAACATTGCCCCGATTAATCCGCTAGCAACACTTTGTTCCAGTGCAGCACATTCTCTTACACACCAGTGAAAACCTATTACTTAATAAAAAATTATTTTCACATGAATGAAATTACTCAGAGTCAGCCAGAGTCAAATTCATAAAAGGACATGTAGAGGAATTACTGCTGTGTTATATCAACTGAGCCTACAATAGAAAAACTGACATTTGTTCGGGATGAAGAGAAAACTGGCCTCAGAATGTAGCCCGCTCACATAATTTACTGTAACTGCTTTCTTCCGTCCAAGATACCAGAATTAAGAGCGTCATTGCCGAAGATGTGCCAGGAGAGGTGCGACTGGAGGGACGGGATGAAAATAGATAAAGAAAGATATAGAAACAAAGAAATTAGCTTAAATAGTTGCGACTCTTCACCAACAATCACAACTGAGGGACACTGTGTGACAAACATTGTATGGCGTGTCTGTGTGTATCCATCTGGATTTGTGTGTCCATCTGGATCTGTCTGTGTGTGCATGTGCGTTTGCGTATGTGTGTGTGCGTTTGCATGTGTTGGATTCAAGGCGTGTGTGAGTTAGGGGGGACAGCAGATGTAAAGCATGGGAACAGGATGGCATCTGAATCACATGAGATGTCGAATGCATGACACATGCAGGTCATGAAACAACAACGTCCCTGCCTCACACACACACACACACACTCATACAACCAATTTTTCATGTTAACCTTAAAAGCATTGTATCCTACTCGACCTTGGGAAATGTGTTTTTAGTGGCAAAGGCTCAACTTTAATGCACACTGTGTTTATATAGAATGCAGCAGGAGAAATATTCCAGCATCATCTCTGAGATGAGCTGTGAGCTACATATTTTACTGTGTGGGCATTACCAAAGGTACATAAGACAATAGAGACCAGTAGCTGTTAGATTTCCTCTCACTTTACAACATACTGTCTGTCTTACTAACAATTGCTCTATCCATTACAGTCTTTTTGAGCAGGAAATTGCATACATTCTTCTTTCCAATAACATCTGACTGAGGAATCCCTCTCTCTCTAAATGCCCTTGCATCTAAGCATTTATAACTATAATATATAGATAAATATTTTCAAGTGTAATAAAATGATCTTGTCCACTATTCAAAAATATGTCACGCTGTCAAACATCATTAGGTTACTGTAAATATTTCCTAAAGTCAGATTTTTTATTTATCATAGCAGTAATAATACATATCTTTGGTTTCCTCTGTTCATTTTCTTATTTAGTGGACAAATAATGTCATCAAGTTAGAGGAGGTGCTTTGGACATCCAGTGTTCTGGAAGTAGAGATTCTCTTCATCTTTTACAGAGGCTTTGTTTGGTGACTGACAGTTGGAGCACTTACACTCCCATTTGTTGAACAAATGGACACCTGAGTAAAGTATCTGTTTTGTTCATAAAAGCCTGAAAAGTGGTGCAACTGTGACTCGCTCTTAAACTTGCTTCTTCGCCATGATGACTGAGGGTTATGGGTATGGTAGAACCGTGCACAATACCAAACTGAGTGGAAAACATGATTTCTTTGAGATAAAGAAAATGGTAATTTTATAGCCACTTGTGTCATTTACATGCAATTTAATCCAGGTTAACATGGCGGACAGCTGTGCAAAATTGCACCTTCCGTCAGAACGGCGTTTATGTAATCAGAGGCTCTTATCAGTCCTGCTGCCGCCCTGCAGGGTGTTAATGCACTTAATGTATAGGTTATCATGCATTTTACAGTTTAGTCGAGCAGTTGTGGATTATTTATGCTTCCAGGATTCATGTATAGCTAAATGCAGATTAAAATGCATCTACAGGGCAGAGACATTTGAACTAAAATTGCTTCTACATTTTCAAGCAATTGTCCGTAGTTTATTTTGCATTTACTCCATATGTCTAGTTTGTTATTTGGACAAAAATCGACAAATTTGCATTTGCACCAGAAAGTCAATTTGTGACCTACACACATATCTCATTACAAACATGTATTGCCTCTCCTGGAGGTAGGATCCCTTCTTCTCTTTCTTCCAATTTTTCTCCATTAAATGTTTTTTAGAGTAGTGTTTCCCTTATCTGAATCAAAGATCTACCTCCTTTGCTCCAAGATGGAAGACGGATCTCTCCTCTGTTGCTCTTTCTCCCGATTTCTCTCCATTAACCACTTTAAACAGAGTTTTTCCTTATCTGAATTGAAGATCTACCTCCTTGCTTTAAGATGGCCAGAGCTTGTCGAATTGTTAAGTGTGGTACTGCCTGTACTCTACCTGTGAAATCTCTATGCTTTGCACACAAAGAGGAGGAAATTGTGGAGTGTAAGGACAGGAAAACAAGGTTTAAAGAACGATGAAAGGTATTTCTGCTTCTGCTGTCCATTATCCAGCATAGAAGAAAAGTACTATGACTTACTGCTGTGTATCATTCCTTCTGTAGCTGCCTCTGTCTTTTAAACGGACTCCTTCTAAAGTACCTGTTTGACCTTCTGTCAACCAATCCAAAGGTTGGCATAAAGAGAAAAACTCCCCTACTCTTCCAATCTCCACTCAACCAACTCAAGTATTTTTTCCTTGGACACTAATATGGCTGAATAGTATAATTTGTCCAATATAAAAGCCAAATGGAGTAGCAATCTTGCTACTTGGCACAGTCAGATCTCAGCAGCACATTTGTAAGTCTGGAGGAATGCTAACTGCTCAACAATTAAAGTATTGCACAAGTTGGCTACTTTCAGTGGTAGCACTAAGTCTCTCTCCATCTATATATCATGTATTACTACTACAGACCATCTCTTTTCTCTGTTTAGTATACATATAGGTACATTGTAAAACCAAATATGTTTATTTCTTATCAGTGTGGTAACAAAACTATTCCTGTACTTTGACTGAAACTGTGATTCTAGCCAAAAACCTACAGAAATATAAACAAAACTGGAGCTAAATTAGTGTCACGGCTTCCTCTTGTGTTTCCCCTTTATCTTGTGATTCTTGTCTGCTGTTTGTCTCCCCATGTGTTTGTGTGGGTGGTAGGCATGGTTCCTCCTTCCTCTGGCTTCTCCTTGATTACTCCTGATACACAGCACCTGCTCTAATCAGCACACCTGCCATCCATCATTTCATCAGCCAGACAGTATTATGTTCCCGGGGTTACCAACCGCTCTTCTCCAGATTGTTCAGTCAGCTTCGGTGGTAGTCAAACGAACTCGGCCGCTGAGTCTTTGTGCGGGTCTGAGTTATTTCCTCGATTTCTGTCTTGTTTGCCAACATTAATTCTACTCTGTTCTCAGGATTGTCACCACCTGGTTAACTCAGTCTGTCTGCTGCCCACCCAACTCGCCTCATTATCTTCCTCTGACCCATCTCAGTATACTCCTGTTGGAGTGACTCTGTCTGGACCCCCACCACCGCCATTCCCCTACCTGCTCACCCCCTGTCTCCTGGTCTGTATTTGGGTGCACTCACACCAGATATTATAACAATTAAAGAAAAAGAAGTACTTATCCAAAGACCTTTTGTACATTCTACTGATAATACAGACTATCTACAGGATTATCAGGGCCACAAACCTACATATAATATGCAAGGAACAGTATAAAAAAATGTCTTATTAAAATAAATTGCTGTAAAAGCATATTATGCCAACAAAAGGCTGTAAAAATGTAGAGGCTCTGCCCCTTTGTATCAATAATTCACTGTGTTCCTTCTGAGTGGCTGGGCTTTTCAAAAATATATTTTAGAAGGATATGCACAACCAGAAACACCCTTCAGCTTTTCTCTTTCTATGCCTTTTTGCATTTGAATGTATAAGATAATAAGTATAGCCTGGGATGTAATTAAAAAGCTGTTAAAATGGAGTTGATTGAGATAAGAGCTTAAATTAGATCCATCTTTCCTGCCATCTCTTCCTTGAGGAAGCGTAGCCAATCTCTCATCATTTGGCATTAGTCTTTTCACCTCTAGGCCTGTAACTATCAACTATCTCAGAATCACCACAAGAAATCACAAAGTTTCACCAGGACTAAAAATATCCTCATTTTACATGAGTATGTGCTGTTATTTAAGGAGCTTAGGAGGTAGAAAAATGAAAACTGTTAGTTGAAAAAAATCAATGATGTCATCTTGTAGTGACCTCAATGGAACACATTTTTAAAAAGATCTAAAAAAAAAAAAAAAAATCTATTGTTCACCTTGATGTGAAAAAAATAAAGATCATTTTGTGGTGTATAAAAATGATGCTTGAGTGTGTCACAAAATAAGTACACATAGGTAAACAAAAAATACTTTGAATGATGAAATGATAATTAAAAAAAATAAAGCTACTAAAATTACCTATAAAGACCTCTGCTTTATAAAAGGGCTCATAATGGTTTTATCCAGCACAGTACTGAATGATGTTTTGGAAGAACACCTAATGAAGAAATTCACTGGCCCATGGCTTTAATATGAACATGACTTGACTATAATGATGTCAATGTTTTGACAGTGTGGTCTGCTCTCTGCTTATCTATACTTTATGTGAATTATTTTTCACAATGACTATTCATGACTCTCTTCCAAAAGGATATATATAATTTTAAAAAGCTTCAAAAGACTGTGTAATATGACAGGTGTCACTCATGGTGAGGAACCCACAGAGAATTATCCCCTCAGCTCTATATGGCATTTTAGGGTTTATATATGTGTGTGTCTGGCTGCACACATTTGTTTTTGTGCTTTTTTCATCTGACCTGCTATGTATGTGAGCAATTGCCATACTATTTTTTGTTTTTTACAACATTAATACTGTAAAAGGTTTAAGAGTTATCTGTCTAAACATTAGGAGTTTTCCCCAAAAAATTGACGTCTGAGAGCTTGGGTAGTTGCTTACTTTACAGTGTCAAACAGGTCTTTAGGGTTTCTCTTGCTAAAAGAGATTAGATTAGAGAAGTAAGAAGATCTCTAATCCTTCACCATATCGTTAAGGGCACCACTGAGTTCTCTAAGATGAAGTCTGCGTACTTAGAGTTTCATGGTTTTCCATAAGCTCTCAGTCTTTTGACATTTCTACTTAAAAGACCAGATAGTTTCATCCATGGGGATGGATTTTTGGAGATCTTTAGAAGTTTCAGAAGAGCCAATATATCCAACACTAAGGAGCAGTGACTGTGTCAGAATTTTCATCCTTTAAGACAATATTGCTGTCAAACACCTGACAGGTCTTAGCCTTCATATGGCAAGAAGGCTAAGACCCCGATGTAAAGCACATGTTAAAAAAAAACAAAAAAAACTGACACCATAAATATTTAGAGCCAACAAATTCCATATCTATACCATGTGGAAAAACAAGGTCGAGAGTGTGTCCACCTGTGAGTTTAGAGCCTTGTTTAAAATCAAAGGACTGAATAAGAAATTCAGAGGCAGCATTACACATAGCTGTCAATATGAAGAGTACAATCGATATGAAAGGGGAAGGATTCCAGGTCAGATTAAAATTGTCAATAAAACCTATATGTAGAGCTCTACAGGCAGACTGGAGGTGTGGAGGCTGATGCTTCTGCTGAAACGCCCTGCTCTACAGTAGCAGAGCCAAATATTTTCCTATGGAATCAGCGGACACAAAACATAGCTGAAGGGAGAGTAATAATTGGACTTACATTTGCCAAGTGGCAGGAAACAAACTTCTGATGAATGCTAATTTTCCTCTGTGTATTCACTCTGAGACTTCACACTTATGGGCCAGTTTAGATTTGCTAAAGACTTCCTACTGTGAGACGTTTGATAAATATCGTCTGTGAACTGCAAACCTTGCAAGAAATCGAAAAGTTGAACTGTAGAAGTCAGATACTGGTGTTCTGGGGATGTATTTTCTATTGCAGTATAATGCCTCTTTTGACTTGAATTCATCCAAGGTAAACATTCATCTCAAACTCTTATGAAATCATGTGGCATCTAAGAGTGTCAGGCTTTGTGTGTCCCCGGCAGAAACTCAGCCCACCACAAGAAAACTTTCATCAGATCATTACAGCACAGAATCCTAATACCTGTTAGTATGTATGTGTGCAGTTCAGTTCAAAAGGAACTCACCCCAGCCGCGAAGCCTAAACTTCCATCCAAGATGCGTTTCTGAAAGGCAAATTGAGTCAAATCAATATCAAACCCTGACAGTGTAACATCTAATCCTTCAGTAAACTTCCCTACTGTTAACTTAACTGATGAAAATGCAACATGGCCCAAGAGTCACAGGTTCAGAGATAACCCAAAAGAAGTATCTACTAGCAAAATTGTTCAGTCAATAGAAGGGTTTAATGTAAAGTACTGTAACACACTGTCTGCCAGTTAACCTCAGCTTATAGCAAGTTTGTGAACCCTTTAGAATTTGCTCTATTTCTGCATAAATATGACCTAAAACATGATCACTTTTCCATCTAAGTCCTAAAACTTGAAAAAGACACATCAGTTAAACAAATTAGTCAACAACTTTACATTTTTTTGTTTTTTTATTGAGTTAAATGATCCAATTTAACAAATTTGTGCGTGGCAAAAGTATGTGAACCTTTAGGATTATCAGTTCATTTGGACGGTTAATCAGATTAAGGTATTTCATTCAATGGATGACAATCAGATATGAGTCCAGGAGGCCCTATTTTATATAAATGAGAGAAATCTGGGTGTTCACTATAATAAAAATCTGAGCTTCACAACACAGATTTGTGTGTGTCATAGCAGATATCTGACAACCTTAGAAGAAGAGTTGCTGATACTCAAGAGGCTGGAAAGGGTTAGAGAACCATTTCAAAAGAGTTTTGACTGCACCAGTCAACTATCAGGCAGATCGTGTAGAAATGGGAGACATCCAACAGCAGTGTTACCCTTCCCAGGAGTGGTTTAACAACAACGGTCACACTAAGAACAGGTTGGTAATGGTCCAGGAGGCCACAGGGACCACAGGGTAATGTCTAGGAAACTAAAGGCCTTCTTTACAGTGGTTACAGTCAATTTTCATGAGTCCACCATCAGCAGAACATTTAACATCAATGGTGTGTTTCAGGACTTGTGTAAAAATGGAATCACGTTTTAGGTCATATTTTTGCAGAAATAGAGAAAATTGTAAAGTGTAAAGTGTTCACAAACTTTCAAACAGCACTGTATGTCTCATTTGAAGCTACAATGAACATCCACATAATACTACTGTGTGTAAAAATGTTTGCACCACCCAAAAATGACAGATGGTTTCTGCCGTTCGTACCTGTCGGCTTGAGAAGACAAACACCAGGGCGGCTCCGGCAGCAGTCAGACCCCAGGTGAACAGAGTCCCCAACAGGGCCTGGGTCATGGGGCTGTAGCCTTCTATCATGGTGCCAGACCTGTTATCCAATGGTGCATTTACATCATGTTAGGAAATGAGGCAGAATGGGATGACATCTCGTTCTTGTCTTTACTAAAAAGCTTTTGAGATCCAAGTGAAACGCCCACGGATTCATTCCCATTTTTCAGCTGCCACCTTACTTTTAAAATATTCCTACAAGGCTTAGGTAAATATTGTCTTTATCTAGGAGCTGTTATGATAACTCTGACATGTGAATGTAACTTTACGTAGCTGTATTGTTGATGCTCGATATAAGCAGAAATGACAGAGAGCAAACAACACATCTGAAAAAAACAGGGATAAATGTACTTAAGGCTGACTCATCTTAAATCAACACTTGCGCCTTTAAGCCCTCGCTTTACTAGTCTGACCCACACCCGCTGAGTTTGTCTCGGCGCATGACGGAACACATGAGCGTCAAATCCTGTTCGCTCAGCATTTTAAGGTCCTGGACTTTTTTCCTGTTTACATCTGTGTGGTTACACCTGTTGGAGTCAGCAGATAATACAGCAAGATAAGTTTATGATTCATGCAAAGTAGACTACAGCAGGTGATCTGAATGTTTTTGTCACTTTGGTATAATGGTTCATATTGGTTGGTATGGTTGGAACTAATTACCAGCTCATATTAGAATCTCCGGCAGTTTAAAAGCATTTAAGAAATGATACTCTTCTTTCTGGATCAATTAAATAATGCAGCATCATAACTGCTCTCACTATCATATTCTATACACTTGTAAAACCTTAGTTTTTGTTAAGCTTTTAAATATATTAGTCTGTATTTCTTTGCTCTTAAGATTTTATTTTGTATATCTCGTCATATGAGGGCCACCCGACGAGCCCCTATGGGTTTTATTGGCTCCTTCTGCACATTCTGCACTCTTTTGTTATCATTTTCTTTTCTTGATCTCAAAAAAACTGTGTGTATTTTAGTATTATGTATTTGTTTTCTTAATGTGCAATAAATAAACAGTAGTATAAGTACAAAAGAGTCCTAGAGACAAGAAATACTACCTTACAGTAGCCAAACATGAGCTTCAAGCAAGACTGTAGCAGCAGATATCCTCAAAGTATTTAAAATAGTGATTTAAATAGTGCATTTTACTGCTTATGAATTCAACTTTTTATTTATAAGAAGGCGTTTCTGTTCCTTCCTTCCTTCAAAAGTCACATGGCTTCACTTTAAAGTAGTTCCAACTGACACATTTTGGAAATATCTACCAGAGTACGCTGTAGGAACTGCTTTTACATAACCACCATATGACCTTTTCATGAGCACATTAATGAAAAATATATATATACTGTATATGCAATGGGAAGACTTATCACAGAGCAGCAGTGAAAGATGCTTTTATAATGTACTGACTGCTTACATGTTGACAGTCATCTCATGAATGTGTAATAGGGGTTTAACGTGGAGTTAAATACACTGGTACTATGTGTTCCTAGCTTTAACTGACAACAGCTGTTTGTTTCCTGCACTCATTCATTATCAAAGTAAGCCGTTTAAACTGTTTTAGTGTGGCTTTTTTAACACTGCAGCGTTTATTTCCACTGGTTGTCGTGTATCTGAGGTATAAAGTCTCTCACACACACATACTGTACAGTATAGAATTTTAACAGGTAACCGACGTGACTAACCTGTAAATGACAGGCAGCCGGCTAACTTGAGATGCTTTCTCGCCTTACATCAGGAATAACACTGTTATATTTCGCTAACAGGCTGCTTTAATGTATTACCGAACAACATGCACTCATTCGGTAAAGTTTAATGTCACACTTAGTTTAAATTATCGCTGTTTTTGGCATTAGACTTAGGTTTACTTACTTGTATCCAGTGGCACCTTTACTCCTCTGTATTTACTTCCTACTTCCCGGTACACGTTCTATGACCCGGTAAACCCCGCCCCTCCTCGCAGCCTATTGGTCAATACTTTTGATAGCGACCGGGGGGTGCGGGGGGGGGGGGGTCATTCATAGAAAAAACGTTAAAAACACACACACACACGCACACGCAATACAATACAACAGCTCTGCTATAAATTCTACATTTATAAAGTTTATACATTTTCAGTTTTTGTTGACATTGTCAATAAAGTGATAATTTTACTTTATGTTTATTATTGAGGTCATACTAAGTGGTGGTTGCGTACTGAGGTGAATTATATTGACTGATGTTCCTAATATTTTGCCCCCCTGGTATGTTAATGCGATGGTCAAAATATTATGAACACTATTCAATATAATGCACCCTAATATCACCTTCTTGACAATGTCAACAAAAACTGAAAATGTATAAACTTCATAAATGTAGAATTTAAAGCAGAGCTGTTGTATTGGATTTAATTAGATTACATACCTAATAAATCGGCCCATGACTGTATGAGCCTATTTAATATGTTGTATTGTTATAGGTAAAACTACCCAAAATATATAAAAATAAATGTCTTCGACCAATTATAAAAGAAAAATTCTATTTATACATGAACTGCATTTTTACTTTTTAAACTTTTAGTACATGTTGCTAATAGTACATTTAAGTAACTATTTCAATGCTGAACTTTCACCTTTAAAGTATTTTTATACTGTGATGCAACTGCTTTTACTTAAGTAAAGGATCTGGATACTTCTCCACCACCGCTTTTTGGGTGCACGTGTGTGTGCACGTGTAGACTTTTTATTGTGTTTGACAAGGAACAGATTGCAAGGACGTTGCTCAGGAATTTTTTCTCTCCACAGCAGAATGTTCCACAATTGCTGTTCTCAATCACCTCTCAGCGGTAATTCCCAGTCATCTTGAACTTTGATCCTCAGACTGATCTCCAGCCACTGATGCAACTGTGTATTTTCTAAATGTCCTGTTTCCTTCAGTTACAACTCTGACTTTTTGCCAGCCAGAATTGAAAAGTTTGCTGTAAAGAACAGTGGCAATGACAAATTTGATGATGGTGACACAAATTAATGTTTTTTCATTAACAGTCACCTTTCAGACAATGACAATATGTTTCTGTGGTTATTCAGTGTACAACATCACTTTTTAATAGATTAGAAGACAGAGGGATGAGTTGCTGTGCATCTTTTACACTTCTACCTTTAATACAATACTGCACATTTTACTTAAAAAGTGAATGGAGGGTGGATAGGACACTCTTTTGAATGTACCGTTTGAAGTTCCTCATAAAACAAGTAGGGAATGATGAGTCATCTCTGAAGTGGCCTTCATTGCTATCACCAAATTAAACACAGATTCCAATACATTCATGTTTTCTGATGTTGAATCTGATGTATCTTCCAGTTAATTGTCATCCACTGTAGTTTTTGTCAAACATGCATTAATAAATCATAGAATTATAGAATTAAAGGGAAAAACAATATCCAGGCCCCACAGTTGCATCCTTTGATTAGTATATGATCCACATTTTCCACAAATATTAAATAGAACAATAAAAAGTATTTACAAGAATTTACAGAAATGTTCAATAGAAAAAAATAATTTAATTCTCATAAAGGGGCAAAAGTCAAGGGGATGAATTCTGTGACATTCTTTGAAGTGAAGTTTGTGACTCAAAATGTGGCATATCTTAAACGTCTCTATCCATCCTTATCTTTTTTAAGGGCAAATCTGTAAAATCTTTCTGCTTATTCTTCAATGCATTGCTATCTTTGCTGGATTACTGAATATCTGTTCAAAATGGCAGCTCCAGAAAGAAGCCCCTCGCTCTTTGATTCTGAGGAACTGACATCAAAACCTCATGTTTACCATTGATGTTTGAGATCTCTGCTGTTTTATGCTAATGCAACTTCAAAAACACCTGCATCGGAAATATCTCAATGTGACATCACGCTGCATATTTCGGACAGTTCTGCATGATAATAACAGGAACACACTGCCAAAGAATAATTGCTTATCAACAGTGGTACGGTGCCACAAGCCTCTATTACAGTGTTAGTCAGTTTAAATATTTTTAGTTGTGAGTGGCTGTCTAAAAATAACTGCTATTATCAACATAAAAGATACTCAATAAATCACCACTGGTGTATTTACATTATTTTGTGGCAGCTTCACCCATGATGAAACGCAGATGTTGAGGTGCAGTTGTGATCAATGTTCTACCACCATTTCTGTGAATATTTTTGATTTCAGTGTTGCAATTACAGGAAGCCAGATTTGTATCACTTATGTGTAACTCTAGATTTATAGTCAGTGTTGCCGGGAAACAATAAAGAGATGAAAATAAGCTGATACCCAGAAAGAATAAACAAAATAATTAGACTTGTGGACTCTCCAGATTTATTTTCTGGCTTCCTCTTACATCCAAGAATGCTGAAGGCATTTGGTGCAGAATGCCATGTCACATCGTTTACTGAAAATGCCCTCTTATGAAACAATTCTGTCAAAGCTAGAATAACACTGCCTGATTCACATTTTACTGGAATAATTATAGTTTTGCATGCAAACCGCAGATGGTCCCTGTTATTCATTTGTGGATAGTGTAGCCACGTTAGAATCGTGGATTAATGGATGGCAATGTTGGCCTATCAGTCCACCACTTTGATTAAACTATTGGATGGATAGCCATTAAATTTGCCAGGGATATTCATCATTCCTTGAGGGAGAATCTTAATGATGTTGGTTGCCCTCTGACTTTTCCACTAGCTGAAGCAGAGGAACATTTTCATCAATTTCAGTGACCTTGCTTACTCTTCAAGATGGACATTTTGTACAGACATTAATGGTTCCCAGAGGATGTATCGCAATGTCTTTGGTGAGTCCTTGTAGCGCCATCATGAGGTTGACATTTTTGGCTTTAAGTGAAATATCTCAACAATTATTGGATAGTTTTCCATGAAATTTCCTGACTTTTCATTCTATTTTTATTCATTTCATCAGGTTAAATTTCAGTTTGTCCAATATATTGGTTTACCACAAGCTTCAGTTGTATTTGATGTTAAGTGCTTATTGGTGAACTAAGATGTTGAAGACAATAAATATCATATCTGCTAAACATCTGTATGATTGCAACGTTATTAGGAGCATGTTAACATGTTAGCGTGCTGACATTTACTGATTTCATTGTGTAACCGAAGTTTCAATTCTACTTGGTCTTTCTTAAGCAAATTCAGCACATGTGTCAGATACTGTACAGTCTGATACACACATCCCATACCTCACAGTGAGTTACATTCTCAACAAGTTGATACCTCATTACTAAATACACACTTCCTGACACCAAGGGACACTCCATAATACTATACTTTATGGAGTATATCGGGAAAGTGTTGTAAGGGCTACAATGCAATGGACACATGGGCTTATGTTCATTTATCCATTGTAAAAACATGACAAACTAAGACATAGAAGACAATGAAGATCATACCTGCTAAACATGGTATGATAGCACTGTTATAGTGAGCATGTTAACATGTTAGCATGCTGACATTCATTGATTTCACTGTGTAACCAACATTTCGACCACACTTAGTCTTAAGCAAATTCAGTACATGTGTCAGATACTGTGGTCTGATACACACAACCCACATCTCACAATCTGTGACATTAACAATAAGTTGACATTTCATTACTAAATAATATATACTTTTTGACACCAAGGGACACTCCATAAAGACTATACTTTTTGGAGTATATCGGGAAAGTGTTGTCTCAATAACCCAACTTAAAGACGACAATCTAAAAGTAAGGGCTACAATGAAATGGACAAGTGGGCTTGTGTTCCCATTGTAAAAACATGTATAGTTAAGGTGCCAAGCTAAACAATTGAACAATATAAGGACTGTATACAAAGAACATTATAAAATCATTCAATCAATAGGGGGGGAGGGGGACGACACATTTCTAAGTACATATCATTCAATGTTAATTGTTTACCTCTGACAAGCTAACATTAACATTCAGCTCAAAGTACTACTGTGCAGACGTGCAGCCTCACATAGTGGTTAGCATGACTGTAGACTATTGACTTTATTTGGATTACATTTTGAGTTCCACAGAGTTTTCCTTTTATGCTCATCTGACCTGTGCAAGGGAAGAATACACTTTCATTTCTCAAGTATCAACATAACAAATAGCCACTCGAAAGGAGTACAGATTTCAATGCCAGAGAGCTGTCACAGTGTATGTGAAAACCTCTTCTTGTGAGCCCACAATGATCATGTAAGATTCTGAAGTGCACGGAAAGTCATTGTAGAAAAATAAGACCTGGCTACAGAGGCTACTTTCTGATAAACAGCAAAGTACTATAGCCCTTAGCCTTCACTTTGCCAATGTGAGAGATGTTATTCATTTGATTCCACATGGCTCGTCCTTTTGTTACAGACAGCCCTGCAGCACGTGGACGTGGATGCCAGACTGTCTCTCTGAACACCGCAGTGAAATACTGCCTGTGAAATACGAATCTGTCAAACATGTCCAAATTTAGCGCCAGGAAACAAAGTGTTTCCAGTGATGTTTTTATGGGGGGTAGAGAGGCGGTCTTCATCTTATGAAGTGCTACTCTCCTAGGGGTACTTAAACAAAACCTAATCAGGAGTTTAGACTACAAAGGCATTTTTTCAGTTAATTAGAACCATTTAAAAACCAGAGTGACGGTATATTTCAAGAAATCTCTAAGGAAATCTGCAGCATCTGATAAATAAGCTCAGATAAGCTGTTAAGTGCCTTTGAAATTAGATAGATGTGGATAAAGGTCAGAGAGTTGGGAAGAATTGCCTAGTTTTGAGTGAGCTTTGCTTGTGTTGATGGTAAATTGCGGCACATGCTGGAGGTTTTCTGGGGGACGTTCCTGGGGTATTCCAACAATGCGTGTCAGAGCAACAACAGGTCATCGTTCATCCACGGTCTTTAATCTTCACCAAACACCCCCCCACACACACACACACACACATACACACACACACACAAACACACACACACACACACACACACACGTTCAATTGCTCCCCTTCTACTACTTTCTCCATCTTTTCCTCCTTTTTCACATTTTTTGAAATTCTTCTACTTATATGTCCTCCTTTTCATGATAAATGAAACACCCTGGGAAAAACGAGGAGCAGTGTGGAAGGAGTTGCAGAAGCGAAAACAGCATCCCATGTCAAATGTCACAAAACAAAATAACCGAGAGTGGACTCCTCACAGATTTCCTGTGTTTGGGTTTTTAAAGGTGGGTGGCCCAAGTGACAAGATGTGAAGTGTGTGTGAAGTGTGTTCAGGTTTATTTGTTCGGGTTGTATTACTCCACCGCTGAACTATGAAAGAGCAAAAGAGGCAGAAAGGGAGGGAGAGGAGTGTGGTGAGACAAAATAGATGGAGGTGAGGGTGGGAGAGGGTGAAGTAAACAGAAGCAGAGGGGAGAGAAGAAAGGCTGGAAAGAAAAAGATATGAAAACAAGAGTATTGTAGCAGATGGGGCCAAGGGTTTACCTTGGAAACAGCGGTAGGGTAGAGGAACTGGGGGAGTACTCAGAAGGGGGCGTGAGCCAAGCTGGAGTTTATCACAGTCTCTGGAGACTGATGAACGAGAGGGGTGGAGGGGTTCCACACACACTCACACACACACACACAGAGCAGCAGACACACTCCTCATGCTCTGTGGGGGGAAGTGATATAAAAGGGCTCCCAGGGAGAAAGAGCGGTCAGGCAAGAGTCTGATCGGCTGTCCTGCTCATTTCCACAGCGCTGTGCATCACTGAGTGTGTTTACGTGAGTGTGTGTGTGAGAAAGTCCACATGGGCATCAGAGAAAAGTCTCTACCACAAAGGAATAAACTGACAGTTTTTTATGTTAAAGGGAACAGTGGTTTGGGAGAGTTGCTGAAGCCTGGCTGTTCTCAACCCTGAAAACGGTGTTTGATTTTCTCTTTTTTCAGTTCAGTTGTTTGCTCGTCAACTTCTGAGTACTTTTTACTTCCACCACGGGGAGTCAAGAGGTGGCTCTCGATACTGCTTTTAGAAGAATTTCACTAGAAGCAGAGATTTTACTACGTGTGACCTGTCAGCGTTCTGAGCATAATTTTGTTTTGTTTTTTTTCATTTTCCTTTTAATCATTTGATGCATTAAGGCAAAATGGACTCCTCGTTTTTACCAGATATAGACTACAATCAGACCTATGTGGATGAGCAGTTTTACGCTGAAGACAATATCGATGGTTTTGGTATCACCATGGCCATTCTCTACCTGGTGGTTTGCATCCTGGGACTGGCTGGGAACTCCCTGGTCATTGTTGCCATTTTGAAATTAGACAAAATGTCATCAGCCACCACAGTGTACATTTTCAACCTGGCACTGGCAGACGGACTCTTTATGGTTGGTCTTCCCTTCATAGCCAGCCAGAACTTCCAGAACCACTGGATGTTTGGCGACATTGCATGCAAAGTGGTCATGGTGCTGGACGGCATCAATCAGTTCACCAGCGTCTTCTGTCTGACGATGATGAGCATCGATCGCTACATGGCGCTTACTTACCCGCTTCGGTTCGCCCATTGGAGAACTCCACGCTGCGCCAAGATAGTTTCAGCGTTCCTGTGGCTGTTCTCGCTCCTGACTATTCTCCCCATGGCTCTTCACTTCTCAGCAGAACGAGGTCTGTGTATACCAGAACTTGTTTCAGGCACCTGGTGGCTCGGCGTCCTCTCTTACACCTTCGTCATGGGCTTCGCTTTGCCATTCACCGTCATGACTGCCTCCTACACAGCGCTGCTGCTCACTTTGAAGTCCAAACGGCTCCAAGCTACAACCCCAAACCCTGAGAGCCACCGGCTGGAAAAACAGGTCACCAAGATGGTGGTCGCAGTGGTGGTTGTGTTCGGCATATGCTGGCTGCCATTTTACACCTTCAACTTTTGCTCCCTGTATCAAAATGGCCTGGTCCTTACCTTTGCCCGGGCTTTTGAGGTTGTGGTCCTGCTGTCATACTCGTGGAGCTGTGCTAACCCCATCCTCTACACCTGCCTCTCTGAAACCTTTAGGAGGCATTTCCGCACCCTCCTCTGCCCCACCACCAAGACTTCTCCCAGCATGCAGTGCAACACTGAACGGTATGACCTTACCAACACAGATGTGCGGGATATCACAATTCTGGCATAGAGAGAAGACAAAAAACTGATACACCATGTAACTCTGTTTCCAGTAATGATGCACTGTATTGTGCTTTTCAGCTTCTATAAGCTGAAATACTCATCTGAGGGACAATTTTTTTATATGTCATTAAATCTCATTTTGCTTTTTTGGCTTCATGAATAGTTATTATTTACTCTACTTATCTTGAAAGCTGTTGAAGGTACATTATTTTCCTTGAAAAAAGAAAGCTATATATAAGCTGACTTAGATTTTCTTTCGTCCTATCGGACAAATCCGATTAATTGTCTTTCTGACTTTATACTATGTGTTTACAAGGTGTATATTGTGTTCATCACTGTCTGAAATGCAGTTGTTTGAACAGGTGTCTCAGATTTGGGGTTTTCAACCCACTTCTATTGATCACAGAGTGTCCTGTTCAAGTACTGACTGTAAATCTTACTACCAAGCCGAAGAGTTGACTCTGTCCTCCCTGTGGAAATAGAAGTGTTGACTTTGTGCTTTCCAGTTTGTCAGGAAGAGTTTCTTATGCCAAAAAGAGACTAAAAGGCTCATCAACAGCATAATTCAATTGGATTTAGAGGATTTACATAGCACACTCTCTTTCTGACAAATCCCAAGTCTTGATAATAGACCCATCCGCACTCTGTCTGAGTCAGATTCAGACTCACCCTTCAAACAACCTGCTCTATTGCACCTCCTCTTACACTGCATTTCACTGAACTGATTAAATGAGGCACAAGAGGGATGAAGTGTGGACAGGTGGAGTGTAAACAGTCTTAACATGGGTCACATGCTGCAGGCCAAGCACACACACACACAAACATACACAAACCCCTACTAAACAGCTGGATGATGTCCCAGCACTTTTAAAAGGTAGGAGGGCATCAGATGTGTCTTTGTGCCTGGGTGGCCATGTGCATGCACCTGTACACATGCATGTTGGGGACTGTGTGCGCCTCTGGCTAGCTGTGGTATTCTACTTGATCCTGACTTACTTAAGAGGATTTCCAAACCAGGCAAAAGCCGAAATAAAAAGTGAACTCTTTGAAATGAGTAAAAACAACCCATCACTTTTCTTGTCTTAAAATGTCTTCATTATCTGCATCGTTATTTGTTCTCGAATGAATACTTGCTTTTTGATGTTGGGTGAAAAGATTTAATCTGAAAATTCTCAGCAGTTTATGCAAGCAGTCTTGTCTTTAGCTTGAGCAATGTTGATGTTATTCAATGTCACTGGAAAGGCTTTCATAAAGTCACACAGTGGTGTGTAATCGATCAATTTCTGTGAAAATATAACAGTCACCTTGATCGAAATGATAACGACATGCTTTTTTTTTTGTTCATTTATTTCAGTAATGTGGTTTTTGGCTTTCCCTTTGCCTTTTCCTCTGGGGTTAGCACACGTCCAGGGTGATCAGATTTAAAGGAGAAAGATTTGAAAAACAAGTAGGAATCAGGTGTAAACACACCCAAGATGGATGGGTGGATCCTATTAACAGCACTTGGCTCAACACTAAACACTACCTTTACACAGATACTTGTATACCTTGTCAAAAGTGGATTGTCAGAATGTTTATCAGTGATGCAAATGTGTATAAATGGGAAAATGATGTGTGCGACAATCTGTATTTTGCTTAGAGAAACAATCTGATGTGTACTAAAGATTAACATTGTTGATAATACATTGCCGATTAACTCAACATAGCTGTATTGAGATTGTGAATCAAAATATGGGACTGGACATTATTAGATACTATATATAAGTGCTATTGTCAGATGTGATTGCTATATTGTTTGTAAATAAATATTTTTCTTGAGTTTTATCGTCATTTCTGCTTCCTACTATATATCTGAATAAAATACATGAAATCACATTATGTATTAGATTTATGAACAGACTTGAAAATGACCACCATGCAATTATGGTTGTTGTGTTAAGTATCTGCTGTAAGTACATTTACTCAAGCACAAATTTTGAGGTACTTCACTTAAGTATTTCATTTTTAATGCGACTTCACACTTCTACCCCAGTGAATTTCAGAGGGAAATATTGTTTTTTTCATCCACTACATTTTTAACAAGTGCAGTCAGGGATACGGTTCAGATTAAATATTAAAATTCCATTAAAAATATGCTAAAATGTGAAATCTATTTTCATTGCTAAAAATTGAACCAGTGGTTCCCAGCCTTGTTCACTTGTGACTCCCATACAAAAAAAGGAGAGTCCACTTGGCTCCCATTATCACTCTCCAGATGTCTATGAGTTGTTTGCAGCTCCACCAAGGAGACATTTCCTTTTTAAACATCTCACAATGCTTCATTTAAATAACAGTTTCAAAAATATCCAATATTTTAAGATGAAGCAAAGACTAGGAAAAAAATGATAATAGTACAGCTGATTTTTTTCTCTCTGTTCTAGCCCATTAATCACATCACAACCTCTCTAATGTATCATGGGAACTTTTGGAGCAGTGCTGACCTCTCATTTGGGGAACTCTGAACAATCTAAATGTAAAGTAGTTACAGTTTGCTCCACCTCAACCAGCTACAACAGTAAAATTCTGCTTACACATCCATGCATCAGTATTAACAATTTAATAGTGTAATATTTCATAATGTATCAGTCACAGGGGCTGAACAGGTCATTCGGCTTTCAATACTTTTCATATATTTTGATAATAGTATATTATTACTTTAACTTCTATTTTAATGCAGGACTTTTATTTTTTACTTAAAGGTACCTTGTGGAGTTTTTGTCCACTAGTAGCGCTGTAGAGCTGCTTTCATGAGGGGGTCCCTGTTCTAAAAGCCACCGTATACAGACTCTTTTGTAGAAAAATAGCAGGTTGTTCAAATGCTGAAATTGGCTGGTACACGTTTGGTTTTCCAAAATACCATGTTCCTCACAGGCTGCAAGATCAACAAACAAACAGGGTGTCTACACAACCCTCTACTCCGATTCTTTCCCCAAAGGGCCTTCTGTGGACTGGAAAGACTATAAATGTCAAGCCTGCTAGCTGAGACCAACTAGCAGACCCTCTTGTTTTTAAAAGAGCTAATAAACTCTGCCACATCCGTGGAAAGTTTTAAAGAAGCTCAAGTGCCAACGGCAAAGAAGAATTTGATGGACAGTGAAGTGCCAGAGGAGATCGAGTTCAGTGACACTAAAGCCTGAAACATTCACAACATGATATTATGGCACAGCACTGATTTTATCTCACAGTAAGACAGTCTTGGAAACTGTCTTGATGTGATACCATAAACATTTAAGGCTTGATTTCAAAATGATTGTATCAATTAAAGTTAAGGTTTAATGATTTGTATTTATCCCAAAAGATGTCATTTTAATAATAGACATCAAATAAAGTGTAAAATACCCCTGAAGGAAATTATAATTAACAGGTTTCTGGTGTCAGATTAGTATGACTAGAGTTGTGGATTTTGATAATGAAAGCTCTATTTCATGTTATATCTTTTAAATCTAAGCAGTTAATGCCTCACAGTGGGATACTGCAACTTTATAAATAGAAATGAGTAATAAGGTGTTCAGGTTTACCTGAGGGGGGTCATTGAGTTCTTGGTAATGCAATCTGTCTCTGAACATTGTGGTGGGGTGGGTGAGGTGGTGGAGTTCAGAGAAGGGAGAGTTTGGGGCATGTGTGCTACTCTGTGTCATATTCCCTCTGGCTCCACCTAACCTGAAGTGCCTTGGGATGAAGTTCTTTAAATGGCCACTAGATGCTGGCTGTTTGTCTCATGTGTGTCTTGGTTTAAATTATTATTATATTTTTTCATTAGAAAGATATCGAAGCCTTTAGTCCCGCTCAGAACAAAGCAGAAAATAGCTTCTTTGTGAGTCAATATGATTTCTTTTGAAAATGCCACCACAAACATGTCAAATGCCAAGACATATTTTTCTTTTTAACTTTCAAAAGGAAGCCAACTCAAAAACTGCAGCGCTCCATGGGGCCTCAGACGGGTTGAGTTAAGTTAAACTAATTTGTCAGCAAATTATCACAGCTTAAAAAGTACTTTAACTTTTCTAAAGTTTAAGACTTGGGTGATGGGTGGGGAATGTTTACATTGAGGTGTCTCACTGTACATTTCAGGTGTGGCTTTTGTTACTTGTTTATCCTCTCTGAGCCCCTCTCTCAGCTCCACCCAGGCTCCCTCTCGGTCACTTTAGTATTGATGTCACAGTAAAAAAAATAAAAATGGATGAATAAGAAGTGCCTTCAAAATGTGTCTCATGTTTCCTTTTTGAATTTCTTATAAAACTGTATTTTAGTCACAGCATTCATCTGACTCACATAGTCTCCATATTAGCGTCAAACAAATAGTTGCATGCATGATTAATTATACACATTGTAACTACAAAACGACGACAGGCCACTAATTAGTGAAATCTGTGAGGTTTTTAGTGTCACTGGTACAAAGAATTGATAAAGTGCAACAACAAAAAAATTCACTCAAAGTCACTGGCTTTGACTGCAGTCAAAACAAGTCACTCTGTCTTCTAACTTCATAGAGGTCAGGGGTCAAAACCTAGAATGTGAACAGTTTACAAAAGTGGCATAACTAATAAATAACACACAGGCAACTATTCAGTGAATTCTTTACAGCTTTACCGAGCTCAGACCACCATAGAACTAACACCATCTCCAAGAGATTATACTAATATACTAGATTGTTTTTCCGGTTTATATATTCTTGATAAATGTAATTGCTGAGTTCCATCTGTGGTGAGGTCTGGGCAACAAAAGCACTTCAAGTTTAGAGAAAGATTGTGGTTTAATTTGTTTAATTTCAATGAACACATTTGCTTCAAATCACTGCACACTTCTCTCTATATTGATTTAAGACAATGAACTTTCCCTGATCTTGAAAAGGTGTCTTTAAAAAGTTTAATAATGCTGTAGTTACGGCCAGCAGATACTGTAATGCAAGATCAGGTATTTTGGGACATTAGTTATCACTGAACATTTACCTTGCACATTCCGTATCAACATATTTGCGACTTGCCAGATCCGATAATTAACCACATTTTCTAATGATGTTGACAGAAAACGTAATTTAAGCGCCATTAGGTTTTCTTCTAAACATATTTTTTTCACTGTTGCAACTTAGTCAAACGTAACATCTAGCAAGCATGGTGGCTCGTTTTGCTGAAAAGGAACGTAGCTTTTGATAAGTCGACTGATAGTGAGATACGAGGATCGGTTATGGAGCAAGCGTCACGTAAACAGCTGGCGGAGGACAAATAAAGGAATGCTTAAGAATGAAAGAGTGGGGTTTTCCTGGTTCATTTAGAGTGTCTGTTTTTCCAGCAGAACATACTGTGTTATACAAAGCATTAGCAGCTTTTTAATACTATAAAAACAACTTACCAGCTATAAACCGCTGCACTGCACAATTACATGATCCAGCAAAACATGCGGTGTATAATACAATTAACAGCCATTCAATCAAATGTGCAGAAAGATACACAAGATGTATAAGGTATTGTTACTCCACAATCCAAAAGGTCACACTGATTAAAAGGTCTCAAGTGTATGTTTGTGTGTGTGTACTGTATGCATGTGTTGGTGGTAATTAAAAGCACTGGCCGACAGCAGTTATATTCATTGACCTCTTTACTCTGACTGATTCAGCCGTCACCCCCTACATGTAATTAAGACCAGATGAAAACTGCCGGAGAGGTTCTTCAATAAAGAATATTGATGGGACCCCTGAGAGAAAGAGAGAGTGCATGTGTGTTTCTGTGTGTGAATGTGAATTTGTCCATGACATGAGTGGAGGAGCAGACCAATAAAAGGTCAGTTCAGCCATTTACATATCCACTTGCTGTCAGGCATTTCTTCATCTCTTTCTCCATATTGCCTTTTCGATTGCCACCTTTCTTTTGTCTCCTCCTCCTCCTTCCCTCACTCACATAATTTCCCAACAAGGGATTCATCTTTATAATCTCTAATTCCTATTTCATATTGATTGTACAACTGGCCAAAATGTACATGTTTATGACAAAAACAAGCTGCTGCTGAGCAGGGGGACAGATGGAAATTGTTGTCACTCTGCTGTAACAACAAGAATGTGAAATATGAACTGAGTTAATGCTTTTTGCCATGACAGTGTTTTGCAATTTTTTGAAATTACTTTGACATCTGCTCAATGGAGAAGATGTTGGCTCCACTCAAAGGTTTGTACAGCACGTGTACAGAAGCAGCTTTGTTTTACTTGCTTAACTACACCTGCCCTTTGCCTCTAATTCCATTTTTCAAGGAGCATTACTGGGAACCTGAAGTTTCGTGCTTTCCAGCTGTTGTAGGAATTTTCAGAAGAAAGAAAGAATCTGGTCACTAGTGAAGTAGTTTTGAGCAAGTTGTTTAACATGACATTTGTACAATCTGCTATGTTTCCAAAGTTCTATTTATATTGCAGTGGTTTATTTAATTCGATTTCCACCAAAGCTCTGTGCTCTTGAGAAGGACATTTTGTCTTTTTTGAAGTTTAGAAGCCTTAAATTAATAAAATGCAGTCATTAAAAGTGGGTTATAATCTGCTGAAGGCATGGTTTGTGGTAAAGTCGATACAAGATGGTATTGTCAGTATAAAAATTGTAGTATCCGATGCTTGACTTTATTTTCATACCCACTCGATTTTATGATGCTCTAATGTGGTTGTGATCCATTAGTGTGGATTATTAGAAACACCTGCCGTACTGATGGATTAGACAGCTGCTGCTAAGGTTTGCATATAAAGAACATACACAATGTAGAAGAAAAAAAAACTCCTAATGCCTTTTTATTCATGTGACATGTGATGATTTAATTTGTAAGCTTTCATTTAATATGTATTGGTTTTACAATTTTGCATTTTTAAAGGTATCATTTCATATTTATTGCCCTTTTTTTTTGAAAAAGCTAAGGTGCAAGACAAAAGTGTTGATGTTTGTAAGTTAGATAAGAAGGAGACTTTAGCAGGGAAGCTAATGTTGGTTGTTCACTGTCTACAGATCTTGTGTTGTGTATCAGGATGCAATCAGGCTCAGTGTGACAACATTATTGCGTTATGCAAGATTTTATTTAGTGTATAGACATAAGGGAAAGTGGATGATGGAATGATATTTAATTGAAATTATGTAAAAGTCCAAAATGGACTAGTTTATGAAAAAACTAGCCCATGCATTCATTACTTCTCGGCTAGATTATTGTAATTCATTATTATCAGGCTGTCGTAACAGCGTAAGTCATTAAAGACTATCCAGCTGGTCCAGAATGCTGCTTCATGTGTACTGACAAAAACTACAAAAAGAGTTTTCATATTACTCCCATTTTAGCTTCGCTGCATTGGCTTCCTGTAAAATCCAGAATAGAATTCAAAATCCTTCTCCTCACTTTCAAAGCTCTTAATGGTCAGGCTCCATCACATCTTAAAGAGCTCATAGTACCTTATGTACCTACTAGAACACTCCGCTCCCAGCATGCAGGCCTGTTTGTGGTTCGTAGTATCTCTAAAAGTAGAATGGGGTGCAGACACTCTCTCTACATTTCAGAGTAGGCTTAAAACTTTCCTTTTTGATAAAGCTTATAGTTAGGGCCGGCCAGGCTTGCCTTGGATCAGCTCCTAGTTTACGCTGCCATAGGCTTAGACAGCCAGGGGGACTCCCATGATGCATGATCCTCCCGACCTCTCTCAATCCATTTACATTCATGCACTATTAATGCATTCACTAACTTAAAACCTCTTCCCCGGAGTTCTCTGTGCTCTCTTGTCTCACAGGTAGCCTGGGGGTGTCCACTTTCAGGAGGTTTCTTCCCATTAAAAGGGAGTTTTTCCTTGCTGCTGTTGCCAAGTGCTGCTCATGGGAAAATGTTGGGTCTCTTTAAATTATATTAGAATACAGTCTAGACCTGCCCTATATGTAAAGTGACTTGAGATGACTTTGTTGGGATTTCGTGATATATAAATAAAGATTGATTGACTGAATTAAAGAATTTAAAAGATACACTCCTCCCTGTTGTGTTATTTTTAATTTAGTGGCTCCTCTTGAAATATGTGGTAGTGCAATACTGTTACTACTATTGCTGCAGTATGTCAGTTCATATGATATCTGCTGTGACTTGTCTGACCTATTCAGTAAAGTTATATTTCTGCAGATAGCTAATTAACAGGGAGGCAAAAATATATAATATGCATCAATTATTTTTCTGCATTCATATTTTAAGGCTGAGTTCAGTGGTGTTTCACATGAAGCCTTACACCTGATGGAGAGCATAGTAAAAAATAGATGGTAAAATGAAATAAAATAATGAAACAGGGTAAAAGCAAAAGTGCAGTATAAGATACCATGGAATATAATCAGAGAATATATATAGCTATAATAATGTGTATTAACAGCATGTGTTACCCAATTGTATCCCAGAAAAAAATAGTTGTCGGCTGGTATGTGGGCTGGTTTTGATAAAAGTCCAGGCCTGAATTTTGGTTCCAGTTAATCCCTACAAAGAAGGCTTCAATACACAGTACATAATTTGTACTTGAATTTAGTGATACAGAGACAGTTTGATTACACATAGTACATATTATAGCCATGTTTGTGCCTCAACTTGATTTCTCATTGAATAACAATGATATTTTTAATGAATAAGACAAATGTCTCACTCAATTGATTACAATTACAAAACAATCTGAGATCTTTTTGATTCCTGTGAAAAAAAATCTTTATGTGTACACTGATCAACTTTTGACATGTGCTGGGGTTCACAATGTTCTCATCAAGTCAACAGTTCTTTTTTATACACAATCTTTCAATCAATAAAATTGTTGAAATATAAAATAAATAAACTTCTGATGTCGTACACTTGCATAGCCAATGACCCCAAACAAGAGAGACATAATAGATCAATCTGGAGCAATAGCCAGGATTGGAGTGAGGTCTTGGTAGAAAAAAGCAGAGGTAGAGGCCTGTAGCCCCTTAGAGATGCAAGGTCTAGCACTATCTTTTTTTCTGTTATTCGGGAGATATCAGAGGGAGAAAGTGCTGGCGTGACCAGAAAATTGATTGTTCATTCAGATGAAAGCTGCGCTGACACATATCTGATCCTTTTCAGACTATTTTTTCACCAACGAATGTGAAAACAAGTCGATTCTTTTTACATGTTCATGATATGTAATTTAAGCCGCATCTGAGCGATAAAAACAACCTATAATTTGTTCACTTTCACAAAGCCTAAATGAATGTGTGCCTGAGTGTTCCCTTTAACCGATTGTTTTCAGAATGAGTTACAAAGTGATTGATATCTGCACTCCTCCTTTTAGCTGTTGAAGTGACTGCTATTCTTTTTTAAATCAAAAGTAGACCCAGACAATGTTCCTGCTGCATAGAAACACTAAATTGGTGTTTCGACAGGGTCATTGAATTTGAGGATTTTCTTTTGAATGATATTCCTTTTGTTATGTGTGTGTGTTGGAGTATGTAATGTACACAGGAGATATTTTGGGAGTAAAAACAAGATAAATGACGTTTAGTGTCTTGATCACGGACACTAGAGAACAACAAAATCTCTTTTTGTCTGTCCTTTTTGTGGATGTTTTTGTTTACTTTTTGTATAATCTGAAAAGATATTTTTCCACTTCACTGTGTCCAAAACTGACCAAACCATCCATCTCAATTCACATGCTTCTCAGGAGGGAAACAACATCATTTAAATTCCCACTGGAAATTGTCCCAGGATCATGCAAAGGGCAGTACAAAGATCCAAACAGTTTATCAATGAGCTGTTTTTAGGTGCTGCATGGGGATTCGATGATGTGCCAAGTCTCACAGTGATAAGGTATTGAGTTTGGTCTAGTGTGTCCCCAAAGGGCTGCATAGGCCCTTCAGTTGATGCTTGATATAGAAATAGAAAAACAGAAACATGCCTTTGTATTGCAGATAATTAGCTGCTACACGCTGAAAAACGTTATTCAACTGCCAGAAGGGGCCGTGAATATTCAGGCAATTAGCGCTGGAGTCTCCCAGTCGATTGGTCAATCAGTTGGTCGATAAGCTCATTACCAGATTCTCATGGGTCGCACAATTAAGTCACTGTTACACCCACTACCTAATTCATCTTAACGCTGGTTGCCACCCGCCATAAAACAGAAGAAATAAGAAGACAGTGGTGCACAGCCAGTGGAAGGCTGAGAAGACAACTGCTGTCCAGAATGAGTCAGATAGGGGGGCAGAAGCAGGAGAGCTGCCTGGAAGAAGAGAGGCCTTTGCCTGGGCTTGTCAGGCTCAGAGATAGCATTATATTTTAGTTTAGGAGTGATTCATTTATTTAACTCAACACAATATATGTTGACCCCGGATTTTGTTTGTCATCTAGTATTGACAAAAAATGCTGCCAACACTCAATATCACATGCAAACAATGTAGCGTGCTAACTATGCTAAGCCATTAGCGGCCCACCCCTCCAACTGGAAAACAAGAAAAACAATATACTTTTTAAATGTCACTTACCTCATTTATGTGTACTTGTTTTATTTCATTTCAGTGTGAGAGTCTCTACTGCGTTTTGTTGTCATTTATGGTTAAGCTAGTTTCTCTCCTCTACTTTGCTATTGTGGTTGACAAAACGGTCCATCTAAGGCAATGAAACAGAAACAGCTGTATCCATGGCTGTTACAGCTGTAACTAGGTGCTTTAAAATATGAAAATGAAAATATTAAACTGTTAAAGGGGCATATTATGACTTTGTTCATTAATAATTTAAATTTGTGATGTAAAGCAACAATTTGTACACTGTGAAAAATTCCCAACTGTAGCGTATAGTAGCCTGATACACCTCTATTGGTTCTAACCTGCATCAATTTCACTGGGATTTTCTTATTTTTTAGAAACTACCCTTTACACCAGAATGTTTTTAAAGAGGATAATCACAAATCTAGACGTAGTGACTTTAAGAAAACAAGGGATGTCATATTTCATTAATATTAATGACCGAAATGCACCAAATTACTTTTAAAGCCTGATTCAATCTTCTCTAAATTGCCTCATTCCAAACATGCAGGATTTATTAATTTTCAACATCAACCCAAACAAGGACAACATTTTGACATTGTTAGACAGTGAGAGAAAAAAAAATCATATTAGACAAGCTTTTGGAAAACTGGAAGTGGTGACTTTGAAAGCAATTTTCTGAAAGTATGTAGAAAAATAGGATTAAGGCTATTTATGAAAGAACTTTGGTGTTTGTGGTAAAGTCTGGCAAACACATAAAGAGGGATAAAGAGAAAGAGAGAGAGACAGCCATGAGCCACAGACTGCCAAAATTTAAAACTTGTATCTACATGTGTTTTGCACACTGGTCCAGGCCAGAAATCAACATCTATTTAACATCGAAATATTTGCAAAGTGCTTTCAGAGGGCATGGGAAAGATTTCAAATATTGATTAAACTGTTAAAAATTATAGGAATAACAAGATGCTCTTATGTTTGAGTTGGATTTGACGCCAACTAAAACTCCCGCCAGTCACTGTCTGTCATCTGCTTGACCTCAGACTTACACCTACGTTAACACAGCAGAGTGCAACAAAGATATTCACAATCACCACAGGAAAATAACTCTCAAATAGGGCAGACTGGTTATTTTGTTATTTGTCATTTGCTACGTGACAAAAGTCAACCAGTAGTGCAGCTCGAGTTGTTTACTGAACAGGCTTGTCACATAAAGAAAGGACTTTCCGAAGATAAAGATAATTGTTTTGTCAAAGTGATTTGCACTCATTTCTTTTTGTCTGTAACACCGCACAAAGAAGTCGTATTTGACTAGATGAACTCAGCCTGTTCTGTCGGTGTCAGCCAGGTTCTGTCCGCTGAATCAATACGTTGTCAATGATTTCTCAGCTTTTGAAGTCAGGGCTGCCTGTAGGTGAAATGTTCTTCCACTATGGACTCATGGGGTCAAAGCACCTTTCCAATCCTGGTTGTTTATTTCCAGCATGTATTTTCAATTTTTCTTTGTGTCCTGATTGTAGTTCATCTGAAAAGTTACTTTACAATAAATTTCTCCTGGTTGTGAGATTGAAGCTCTTAGCTGTGCAGTCAGAGCCAGCCGGTACATCTTGTATGTCTGTTCAGTCTTTGAGATTCAAGGATTTATACTGATAAGACCTGAATCAAACAGACTGGAGAGGTTTATGAACTTTGATGACTCACCTCTGAGCTTTGATAAGAGGGAAACATATCAATTACAGGCTGCTTTGTTGTCCTTCATGCGTTTGTTGCTTACAGGCTTCCAGTGGCTGTTTTTGAAATGTCCTGTCTGGCTAACAGTGTCTGTTGTTCACTACACTTTAATGTGAATTTCTTTTTGTTTATTGCCAAATACCTGTAAAACTGATAACATATCAGTCTCGGATAGAGTTCTAAAATGCAAAATTAAGAAGCTAAACATGGGGCCTGCAACACATCAGATGTCAGCATTGTCATTGTGACCATGTTAGATTGCTGATATTACCATTTATCTCAAAGCATCACCTCATCGAGCTGCTAGCTAGACTGTAGAGTCCTCCTCTAAAAATAAGCTGCAGATGAATGTCCAACCCCTGTAATAGAAAGTGTTTATGGTAGAAAGATATTTGCAACTATTTTTCTGTTTTCTGCTATAATCAGTACTTAGGGACTCAATTTTGTCCTTAAACTTGAGAGGCTGGACATTAATCTCTATTAGGTGACTGTTGTACATAATGTAGCAATTGCTATTTTATTTACACTAGTCCTGCATTCCAAATGTCCCTTTTTGGAATGGGTCAGTTTCTCAATACCTAGAGAGAACAGTGCCTTTGAATAGTAATAGTGATAGGGAACAGTAGAGTTTAACCCTCTGAACATTGTCAATTCATTCTATATGGTCATTCTTATCACTAAAGGATGTAATCCCCCTCCAACCACAATGTGGATGGCAGTGGTGGAGTGGTGCTGTCCGTATTTCTGCTTGTTGACTCCCCATACTTTTATTCATCCAAATAACATCACACTCAACACTGCTTTTCTTTGGGTCCTCAGCAATAAACCTGCCGAGTGGGAAATCAATCAAATAAACGGTGTTCATGTGCATATGCAAAGGACACACATTCATACAGACAAAAAACTAACTAGCTTAACTCATTAGCTTATTCCACAGGTGAGAAAAAGTCTTTCATTTGCAAGTCACGAGTAAATCTAAACTCTTCACTCCTGAGTCAAGTCCCAAGTCAAAAACAAGTCCCAAGACATTTTGCATCCTTCAACAAATTTAATGCCATTTTAATGCTATGCTATTGTTGTAATTACAATCATTTGTTCATTCTGAGCCAGTTTTCTGCATGTTGCCTTCAATTTTTTTGTTGACCACATCATAGTCTTTACACCTCAATAATTTACATCTAATACGCTCTGATGTTATCTTTTGTCTGCCTGCCAAACGCACCTTTCCCTCCATTATGATTTTCCGCTGTTGGATTGATTGAAATATATATCACAGTTAGAAAAAGCTGATTCACTTAAACACTTTTTTAATCACTTGGAGAGGATATCAAGTCATTCCGAGTCAAAGGGCTAAAGTCCAAATAAAGTCGTGAGTCTTTTGTGTTAAAGTTAATTTTAGAACTAACTTTTTATTTTAAATTAAAAAGCCTGGCAGCTTTTTGCAAAGGTATGTCTGACTCACTGTGTGGAGGAGCTAGTTGGTCTAAAGGTAGGCTTAATTAAGTGGGTCGTGATGTTTAAACACAAGAAAAAGATTGTAGTTGAGTATAGCTTGGTTTGGTTTTTCATTTTGTTTTTCATGCTGTTTTTAGGAGTGATTTTTTATGACTCAGCATGCTTCACAATAATGTAATTCAATGAAAATGGTTTTGAAAAAAATCTGAATAAGAGGGAGATATTTTCCCAAAAATAAGTATTTAAATGGACTGACTTTCTTGTCTTCTAACCACTCAAAACACTTTACACTACATACCACATTCGCACAAACTTTCACACATTGATTGGGTGCTCATCAGGAGGAATTTTCTAATCATTCACAAACACAACAACAACCTTCAACAGCAATTTGGGATTCAGCACCTTCCCCTTGGACACTTCCACATGCAGACTGGAGGAGCCGGGGATCGAACTTCCAATCTGCCGATTATTAGACAACCCGCTCTACGCCTCAGCCACACCTGCCCACGTATCTTTGCTCTTTTTCACAGTATTGCATTGAAGAGGAACAACTTAAAACCACCAAATTGCACCTAAATTATAGTCTATTAAAGTGCATATAAGTACCAAATGAAGTATAATAGGGTCGGCCTGAATTTTCTACTTCTTTATTGTTCTCACTGTTGCATTATATACTTAATTATATATGAGCAAAATTACAGCTATCATTGAAGACAGCAGATGTCTGCTGAGCACTGAAGCCTGTGATCAAGGTGAAGGTCCTCCTGAGTAGGATGGTAATTATACAAAAGGTCTTAGTATGAAATCTTATGATATATGTTTTTTTTGGGGGGGCCACCCATGTATTTACTGCAGTGGTGAACTTGTGGTGAGATCACAAGTAAGAAAATATGACATTTTTGTGTGATTTAATGAATTTTTGCACTGCCTCATTCAAGGAAGAAACCAATCATGTTAAAGCCAGATGAAGCGGCACTATCTTAAATGAAACTGTATATGATTGTAAGATGCAACTGTGCAAATGTTAACTTATTATTCATATTAAACGCTTGACTTGATGCACATGATTGAGTCCATTTGGTGAGGAATTATCTTTGTTATTGTGAAAATGTTTTTACACCTGCAACACGACACGGTATTATTTTTGTTTTTGGAGGTCAGAGCATAGTTAAACCACTGATTTACTACACTTCAGTTCATATTAATGACTTTTCCCTACAGCAACAGAAGAGGAAATTGTTTGTCTTGCCCCTTTGCCCTTGGCCTGCAATGCCACATCGATTCACTGCTCTGCTGAGAATATACTGAAATATAAAACAAAAAAGGCGTTTGCAATAACACCCAAAGGCAGGATGTGACTATAATTTTCCCACAGACTGTCGCCGTTACAAAATGAATCTAAACAGGCTTTAAGCACTCCTGCAAACCTCCAGTCAATCTTCTTTAAGCGTCAATAAAACATATTATGGTCGTGCTTCTTATGGATTCCAGTTTCACATCACATGGGTGCTTCATGTGAGCAATGGTATAATGTTATTATTCAACCAAGTGGTACTTCACATCAAATCACCAGGCATGCGACCACGCAGGCCCTCAGAACATGTGTCTGCTGACACATTCAGCTCACAGTCCGATCACGGCAATAACAAAGTAGCGTGTAACACACTTGTCATCTAAGGATGATTCATGTTATAAGAAATGCTTCTGCAGAGCCTGGAAGGTTGATGCCTAAGAAATATTTCAGTGGTCATGATATCATCATACAGTATGCTGTCTGGGTGAGTGGAGATTTCTTATGTAAGCTCACAAGTTGCATATGGAGAGCTGAGAGGAGAGCGTTTAAAGTTTAATTGAGGCAGCTGGCAGCTGGCCTGCTGGCCGTGTACATGTAGCAATATGAGTTTGAAGCCCACACTGCATTGACTTTGTTGCCTGATCTACTCTTTACATCATCTCGTTCGGTTTTATTGATATCTGCAAGGAATAGGACATTCATTATGAATAATTCTAGTTCATCTTCTCTATCTCACTGTTCTCTCACAACACGCTGCCACTATTATACACAGACACAATCAGGTCGATCCTTCTCATTCTGACACATGTAAACAGTAATAAATGCATATTTGATCTCATCTTGACAACTCCAGTTCACTTTGCTCCTGCATTTCTTGACTCATAAATGCTGCAGCCAGACTCCAGCGAGAGTAATAAAGGAACATGTCACACCGGCTTTAAAGGATAGGTTCACAGTGTTTCAAATCTTTCTCCCCGAGGGTTTCTGACTTATCAGCAGTGCGGCTGTGAGCCAAGCTGTCACAATACTGGCTGTCAAAAGATCCTCGTCAAATGTGCTTTCAATGCAAGTGATGGGAGACAAAATCCACAGTGTGTCATTTTGTTCAAAAATATATTTAAAAGTAGATGTGAAGCTTATATGATGTTTCAGCGGTCTGAGTTAGTAATATCAAGTGGATATCTGCCACATTTACAGTCTTTTTCTTTGTGTTTTCTCGGACAGTGTTTCCCTGTTGAGCTGTGGTGGAAGTATAGTAACAAAAAGAGGGACTTTGGCACTAAAAAGACTGTAATGTTGAAAGATATCTACTTGATTTGACTCATTTGGGAGGCTTTAAACTTTTTAATACAATTTTGTACAGAGGGAGACCTGTGGATTTGTCTTACATTGTAAGTGCATCATAAAGGGATCTTTTAGTATGAACAGGACGGAATGATTCCAGCAAGTCAATGACCATTTGGGCACCTGACTATGGTTTTAAGAAAGACTTGAAAAATGATGAACCCATCCTTTAATGCTCCTTACATATATTTCTTACTTATTAGCAGCCAGGGTGAAAGTTCCTCAGGTAAGGCACTTCTGGTGCTCCATGAGGTAAAACTTAGGACTTATGGCTTGGTCACAGTGACATTTGAAACATGAAAGTTTGCAGCCAAGTACATTCCTTTTACTGGAATTACAGTAATCAGTGGCATTCATTTTACAATTATTTTGAGTGGAACTTTGAGGAATTATTACACATGAATTTGCACTATTGGCCAATAGCAAGCCATCTTAACTGAGAAAATTGAGATCTGCAGAGTTTAAAATGGTCTAGGTGTGTAGGTGTGTGGCACATTGCACAAAACATTTCTTGTTAAAGTAGAGTGCACATATTGGAAGTCACCTCTCACAAATGTCTGAGTGAAATGTAAAGTTATGATTTGAATGTTAAGTTGGCTTATATAGGCACTGTAAAGGGTCTTTTATGAGGAAGATCCTTGTCACGATTGCTGATGGATCAATACCTGTTGCAAAGAGGTGTTGCAATCAACTGCCTCAGACTTCTCTGACCTCGCAAACAAGAGAAAACATATTTTTTTTATATCACAAAATCTGTAGTCCAACAGCAAGTCCAAAAATCACACAGACAAAGTATTTGTTGAATGTCTAGTGTCTTTCTACTGCTTCACTGTTGAGAAGTTTTTCCACATAAAGTGGGGGATGTAAAATAACCAAATCTGCACTTCAGACTTCAAATATGTATGAGCAGATAGAGTTGACGTGGTGATGACGCGCACCTTTAAATCTCCGTCTTCGCTGTGACGCCTACGCTTCCTCATCAAGAGGGAGACACAGTGCATCAGTGTCAGGACACACAAACACACAAACACACAAACACACACACACACACACACACACACAAATGTAGATGTGCAACAATACATCAAGAATCATAGAATATGGTTGACCTGACACGTGGCATTTAAATGAAAATATGAAAATACACATACAGGTAATTTACAAAACCAAACATAAAGCAAGTTAACAGTGATTTTTATTTATTTATGAAAAAAGCAAGACATAAAGTAAGAAAAAGTACTGATTTTAAAATTCTGAGTTTGTCAGGCAAGTCATTCCACAGTTAAGGTACTCTGAAAGGAAAATCCCTGTCCTGTTTAATATTAAACATAGCCACAGGAACAGCCAGGAGACTCCTGCCTTAGGTCCTCAGCCTGCATGTGGGCTGATAAGGAGAAAGTAACTCACAGATGTAATCTGGGGCAATGCCAAGAAGAAGGATCTTACAAATTAATTCTAAGGACCTTAAAAGTGGAGGAGCTGCTGCATTCTTTGCATTTTCTGTGAATAGTTTTATTATTTATGTAAGTTAAAGGACAAGGCTGGAAAATGTGATGTTTCCCCTTGTTGTCTGTAAATTTCATGTCAATTCATCCTACTTACTACAGTATTGTGTCTGATATAGCCATAGATCTCTGTTGTTGTCCAAAAACAACCAAAAGTCAATCCTGCACTGTGTGACATGTTTCTTCGCCCTAAAGGCAAAGCTAGTTTGTGTAGAAATGGCTTCAAAGACTAAAACTTTGTACTGAAGTTCTTTGAGAACTTTATAGCATAAGACAACAAGCCAGCGAGACACCATAAATGATACCCTGTGCTTTTGCATTATGACTGCTGTACTAGGAACTGCTCTCCTGAGACTGATATGATTGATTATTAGTCTTGGCTTACCCTGCTTATCTATCACTAATGTGGCCAACACTAAATATTAAAGATGTCCCAAGCAGGTTTCAGGGCCTATCTGACAAATCTGAAAGGATTGTTATCTGCTAAAATAAATAATTTGGGTTCAGCAAGTCAATTGATTCTGACTTCCTGTCAGCAAAATATACAGATTCACTAACCTTTCATTCTATCTCTGTCTCATTACTAAAGAGTAGCAGACTACCAGACATCCAGCTCACAGCTTCTCTTTTTTTAGCCGGTGCAGACTGTTGCTTTCACTGGTTAAACTGACAAACAGCAACAGTGGAAGGTCGTATCAACTGTCATTAATCAACGTTAATTCTGCGACTAGCTTAATGACAGTCTAAAATGAAACATGCCTGTTGATGGATTGGTGTGCTCTCTGCAAGCAAGTGTCTGTTCTCAGTCAAAGAATATTTGATTTGTGAGGGAAGGAACTCCACTCTGTACCATTATTCAGTTACAAGTGGACAGTGGACTGTAGTTCCATAAACTCCCACAGAGTTATTCATCTCTATTACAAACTGTAATTGATATCACAGCAAATTTCGCTTGTGAATAATGTGTGCCAAAGCCAGTAGACGACATCTGTTATTTCAATGTGCCGGATACAAATTAAATTAACATTTTATATCGTCTGCTGCTTTGTATATATATTGGATTGGATTCAGTAATGGCGGATATAGCCTGTTGGGAAGGCACCCAAAATTTTGAGATACCTCAAACAATGTTTTCATCTTTTCTAAGGTCTCCCACATATGAAATGGGTTTTATATAAACATATTTCACTGCTAAAGTGGTTTAATTGATATTTTGTCGAGTGAGAGATGATACACTTGAACTCGTGTCATTTTATAATGCAAGCACTGATTGATCCCAACGTTGGTGTGACAGTGGATAGGGGGTCCCTCTACATGCCTGAAAACACAGAATGTGAATATTTTGGCGCACTGAGGAAATGCAGTGCTACAAACACATATCAAATATGAGGGTCTATAATTCATGTTCTTTTAACTTTAGGGTATGGTTTGTTCCAAGCCAAATGAAACAGTCATAAATGGTATATCCATTCAGGGAGAAATTGTAACAGGCCACTTATCAACTTTAATTTAAGTGGTGACTATATGTTCCTTGATGCAATAGTAATCATCTGCACTGGCAAAATACACTTTAAAGTATGAATATATAACACTTACACACACACAAAATGTTCCCTGGTCTATTTTTTTCTTGCTTTTTCCATATTTTGCATGCAGCATTCATTCATCCACATTATCGGCTGCGATAAAATGTGGTATGTTTGTGCTCTCAGGAAAGGGGCATGATGAGCAAAACTCATTGCACATCAATTCCACTGAAAGGCACAGGTATTTTCTGTGGTCACTGCAGTATAGGTATGTGTGGGATGTTTGTGAGCTCTTGTGGAGCAGGTGCTTTACGCAACAATTTTTCCTCTATATATCTATCTTCTGTGACTGTTCAGCTTTTTCCAATAGGATTCCAGAGAAGTGTCTTTGGAAGATGGCTCTGACGCAACACTGCTGTCTGATATATTGCTCTAAAAACATGTTGCTTGAAAGCATCTTCAATCAGTGGGAGTTGTGTCGCTGATGTATCACTTGTAGATGCCAAAAGGTATCTCAGCTCATCAAGGCTAGAACACAGACTTCTGTTCTATTTTCTCTTTTGTCCATACAGCTAGAAGGCATATTTTCTTGCTTCCTCCAAACTGTTAGATCATCCAATGTTTGACATTTCCTCTAAATCAACAAGGTGGGTCAAAAAGGTAAATTGTAAAAACAGTTGTCTTCCCTTTCCTGTAAAAGCTTCCTGTAGTATTATAACCTGTTAGAACATGACATGCAGGTAGACAATCATAGAACTGAACTCCAAGTTTTTATGAAATAGCACAGATTAGGACAAATCCTTCCCTTGGGCCATGTCCAGAGTGCATGTGGTCAATGGATGATGCAAAGATCCCTTTGCTTATATAGTGGACAAGCAAAAAAAAAAGACATCTGTGTCTCATATCAGCCATCAGCCTCCCCCTGGTGACTGTATAGGTCCACTAATCTTTCTGCCCCAACTGGCTGACCATCTCCTCACCATTTTCCAAGCCTCCTGCCAAAATGACAGTCTTCTTTGATGATATTCTCTGTGGCCCTGTATCTACTATGTAGTCACTGACAAAGCTGAAATCTTCCTCCAGATGCTCTCACATAGTTTGCTGAATGTCTGAAAGTGTGAGTCGCAGATACCCTGAAAGAGAGCCATGCCACCAATGATGGTTCCTCTGAATTCGGCGGTTGCTGTATCTCCTCAACTACATCTTCAATTTTCTTAGACAGCCTTTGTTGTAACGCTCATGCTTCCATCGTCCTTAAACAAGCACATATAGGACAACATATACCTACACCGATACCGATCCGTAATTGTCCAATATCGGCCGATAATATTGGCTGACTAATATATCGGTCGAGTTCTAGTTTGTAGTCCTGTAATTCCTCGATGGGTGGATCTTCCCTCTGGCTTAATATCCAATGTTAAAGGACCCACATCTGGATCAAGATGCTAAGTGTAAGTCAGTTCATGTTTCATTCAAGTTTTAGTCCTCTGGTGCAGTTACAAAGTGACATGTCATTGCAAGTAAAAAATCCGCAGTTGAAACACCCTGACAGACTGTGACTGGCAAAAAACCCACAGTGTGCCTGGCCTGTCTTGACCTAGTGTGACACAGACAGGCTCTTGCACTCAGTAGATTGTACTTAAATGTTGAAATCCTTTAAACATTTAAGTGAGGCAAAAAATTGGCCAGAAAATGCTTTTTTTTCTGGTATCGACGACCACTGAGTGTAGATTTAGTTTTTCCCCCTCACAAAACCTTGCATATGGATTTTTTCTTGTCAGGTGACTTTTGTTTGTGTCACAGTGGATTGAAAAGAACTCAGGTAGGACATTTTTTTAGAAAAATAATGAAAGCTTTATAGCTTTGAAGACCAGTCATTATCTGTTTTTTTTTGTGCCATGTTAGCCATTTGATGTGTGGCACCTTGGCGCTTGCCATCAGCGTTGGGGCGCATCACATGGTGCGTGTTATATTATGTGCTACAGCGCCGCACTGTCAACAGGAGTCAAGATGATAAACAGCAGATAAATCATGTCACGATGAATGCTTACTTTCTCCCTGGCACATTTTTACGGCGAACAGACCGCCAAGGTTCTGCCTTTTTGAAGCGGCATCGAATCAGTCACACGGTTGAGTCGTGTTTGTATACTTTGTATGCCAGGGGCCATGAAATGTATGTGCAGAAAGAAAAGTGGCATATTTGGCTTGACAGGTTTCTTTAAGTGCTTCACTCTTTCCAGTAACACCTTGTCTAAACAGCTAAACCAATTTGTCAGCAGCTCAGCAGCAGCCACTACAGTCCCTCCCTCAGTCTCTGTCCTGGATCTGTTCAAATAGATCAGGATTCAACGCTGGATTCTACCATCTACTTTATGATGTGTGTGATGGAACAAGCAAGATCAGTGGAAAAGAAGTCCTTTTGGTTTTTGTTGTTTGTGCCCCTTTTGGATAGGAGAGTGTGAGAAAGTTACTGTGAGGTTTTTTTTTAATTTTTAACAGACCTTTACCCTCCAAACTAGGCTCTGTGTTGACAGAGACATGTGTCAGAGTTGAAGGCCAAGTAGACAGTTGTTGACCAGCGCTGTTCAAGGCTGTGTGTGCATGGCATGTGTGTTTACGCTGAGAGAGAGTGGCAATTTGAGATTCACTAGACATACTGTATCTATCAGACAATTAAAAGGCACGATGAGTTGCATTTTAAACATCGGCGCATCCACTTCATTGAGATGGAGATGGTTGCCCAACAAACAACGCTCCCTTCAATCAAGTTCCACGCTTTGAATATTTTCATTCCCTTTGATCATTTGCTTTCAGCGGTATACTCTGTGGGTGGTGGTACTGAGCAGTGGAATCAATTTTAAAAACTGGCATTTTATTGAAATGAGGGATGTTTTGCTGATCACGCATGCAGCACACTAACTTCAGATGTGTGATGGAAAGCAGTTTCATAGCATTGTCGTAGCATGAGAAAACTATTAACATATGAGATCAATAATGGAATTATTTAGTGTTGTTGTCCTTGCTGGTGTTTTTTCACAGAAGCACAGAGCATATTTTGCACAAACTCCTTTGATTAGAGTTGTATAGTTAATATTGTCACCTGTGTCTCCTCTGCAGAGCCTGAGAGGAGCCAAAGAGAGAGAGAAAAATGATTTAACTCTAACTATTTGCCTGTTCTCCTCTTGTAGAGGGCACACAGTCAGTGGGAAGTTTGAGGAAAGCAACAGATAAAACATTTCCCCTGCCCAAGATCAAAGGCATCCTCCTGTCTCACAATAAGTTCATGTTCTTTACACGTATTGTGCTTCCACCTGCATCCGTGAAGCTCTGCAGAACCCCGAAGCAGAGTTTCTGATAGTATGAAGGATCTTACAGATACAGTAAAACAGTGTTGTGCTTAAAAGTCAAAACCCAAAATATTCACAAATCATGTCTTATCAAATCAAAGCAATCCATAGCGATCGTGTATGCAGAACAACAGAATGGCAAAAGGCTGAATTCTGTTCAATTGAGAGCACAAATTATTAAATCGAGAGTACAAATACCTAAATTGGGAGCACACATTACCAAACAGAGAGCATAAATCCGAGCACAAATAACCAAGTAGAGAGCACAAATAATTAAACTGAGGGCGCAAATGGCAAACATTGAGAGCATAAATTACTGAATTGAAAGCACTTATTAATTATTTGAGAGCACAAATGACTAAATTAAGAGCACAAATAATGAAATCAGAACTACAAATAATTTAATGGAGAGTACAGATTAATGAATCGAGAGCACAAATAAATTAATCTAGAGCACAAATTACTGAATTGAGAGCACAGATAACTAAATCAAGAACTCAAATCAATGAATCTAAAGCACAAATTACTGAATGTAGATCACAAATCAGTGTTCAAGAGAACAAATGACTAAATCCAATTCACAAATTACTAAACTAAGAGCACAAATAATGAAATCAAAACTACAAATAACTAAATTGAGAGCACAATTTACTGAATTGAGAGCACAAATTACTAAATCGAGAGAACAAATTAATGAATTAAGAGCACAAATTACTGATTTGAGAGCATAAATTAATTCATCTAGAGCACAAATCAATGAATTGAGAGTACAAATTACTAAATCCAGTTCACAAAGTACTAAATTAAGAGCACAAATAATAAAATCAAAACTACAAATAACTAAATCGAGAGCACAATCAACTGAATTGAGAGCACAAATCAGTGAATCAAGACCACAAATTACTAAATCGAGAGCACAACTGAATGAATCTAGAGCACAAATGAATACATCAAAACCACAAATAACTAATTCAAGAGAAGAAATTACTGAACAGAGAGCACACATTATTCAATCAAATTATTATTAATTATTAAAAAATTAAAATTCAATTTAAATAAAGCTCAACTTGTTGTTTTTACACTTTGATTACAAATGAGAAATAATGTTCGGCTGGTCTTTTTGCAAAGCTGAGCTAAGTGGTCTTCACCTTATATTGACTAGACACAGATGAGAGTGGCATCAATAATCTTATCTAACTGTGAGCAAGCAAGGCAAACAAGTGTAGTTCCCAAAATGTCAAAAACATCCATTAAATGATGTCATAGTGCTGTTTTTTGAACCACTTTGTTCTTGTTGATCATTTAAAAATGGATTTTTAAGGCTGGTTCTCAGTGACGTCAAACCTCCTGAATGGACACTGATTTACATGAAAGGAAATGTTATCACCAAATTATCACAAACATTCTCCCCCCTCTTATGTTATTGTATACATCTCCCTCTGAGTATCCTCAGTCCATCCTATCATTTTGGACACAAATAGAACTATTAATCTTTGATAAGACTACAGCTGTATTAATAATAGCAGCACTTAAGTGTTGTGATGTTGAGAAAAGTTGTGGGGCATCTTCTCATGCAGCTCTGACAGAGGTCATGGAATATACCCGCCAGCTGCACTTGCTTGAGAGCTCCTCCTTTATAAATACTGAAAAGGGGGCTGTTAGGGTTTGCTTCATCCATCAGTTCCGAGTGTCCTCACCATCAGTTGAGGATGTGTACCATTGACTCTGATCTACAGCTCCAAGGCCTGAAGAACACTTGAAATAGTTTCATTGGAAGCTGTTGGATTTGACAAGAGACTGTGGCATCTTTCTCTGTGTGGCTGCTTGTTTTTTTTACTCTGTAAACATCACACATAAATCCAATTTGGTTCATTTTGAGACACTTCAGTGTAGAGCTCTGCACAATTTGCAGCAACACAAATGGTGTAACCCTGCAGTTTAATGATGCAGGGCTCCGGGAAAAGAGCCCATTCATTTGCATGAGTCAAAATCAGCAATCCGGTGAACACCAACGCACACAGGGTGACGCGCTCATCGTCTCTCTCTCTCTCTCTCTCTCTCTCTCTCTCTCTCTCTCTCTCTCTCTCTCTCTCTCTCTCTCTCTCTCTCTCTCTCTCTCTCTCTCTCTCTCTCTCTCTCTCTCTCTCTCTCTCTCTCTCTCTCTCTCTCTCTCTGGTGCAGTCGTGCGTCCTGCCGCGGTGTCTAGTCTCACGGGATTCAAAGACTTTGTGTTGGACGCAGCGCACTCAGAGCGCACGCCGGCTCTTTCGAAGCGGTCTGTCAAAGTTTCCCTAACAAAACGCGGAATATTTCTTGGAGGTAAAAATGACCTGAGAGACGCAGTTCACCCACCAGCTCTGGTGAAGGCGGCGAGTGGAAGGCTTAACGCCAGCGCCGTGCGTAACACTGAGGGAGCAGGTGGATGGAGAGGCTCGGGATGCAGATTTCCAGCAGGTCAGCGCCGTTTCGGAACGGCAGGACTCCATATTCTGTGCAAGGACATCTTGCCACGATGGACCTGATATGAAGAGGAAGTTTTCAGTTTAAAAGTAAGTGTGACTGAACATAGAAGACATAGAATGGGAATTTTGTGTAAATTATTAAAATTGTTCATTTAAAATGTCTCTTCAGGCATGTCGTGAGGACTTTGGCTTGCTTTTGCGCACTGTATGAATATCTTACACTGGTTTTGTGGGGTAAAAGTTATTTTTTAAATTTTAACTAAACCTGTCATGAATCTCGTGCTCGTGGTGAAGGAGTAATTAGGTTTTTATGTGTGCTCCTTGATCTCAGTACAGCTATAATAATTGGAACAGGTGCAACTCCACTGGAGAAACAAGTGAGAGAATTATCTCAGCTCTCGGGAAGCACTGATTTTGGATAAACTAGATGTCAATGGGGAATAAGGGAGGTCTGTCATTCAATTAAGAGTTCAAAGGTTTGATGCCCTCAGCAGCCATTTTATGTCAAAGTGCCCTTGAGAGGAAACACGAAGCAACCTGCTCACTTTGTAAACTGTGCGAGTATTTCCAATGAATGCGGATGAAAGACAGTCCCCTGTTGCGCTGGACATCCATCACACGCAGCCTGCAGGATAGTGTGAGGCCGAGTCAAGCCAAGCTGCTTTCCCTGGCATCACTTCACCTGCGCTGAGCTGCAGTTCCCGACATCCATCCTCAAGGAGCCTATTAAACTTTCCCTCTGTAAGACTTTTAATAGAGCAGGAGAAACATAATTACTCTGCTTTATAATTAAACTCCAAGATGCTACCAACTAACACCACATTTAGACAGCTGGGCTTGCTGCTAAGAAACGCCATAAACCCTCTGATTGGTGAATGTATATTAATGCAAATTGCTTTTCCTCACACTTCCCCCATATAGCATTGTCCGTATAACTATATTCATGCTTTAGCAATTACCTCAAATAATGAGTATGCATCATTTTCACCATAATGTTTTACTCACAAGGTTAAAAAACCCACTAAAACAGTCAAAAGACCAATATGTGGAACTAACCACTCTGTTGAATCTCAGATAAATCCAATTTAGATTTGTTTGTAACTCAGAAATCAGGTTGAGGTGAGTTCTGTTGAAGGTTTGCTGATTGCTATCCTGAGAGCTGTCTCACCCACATAATCCACAACAAAGAAATGGTGCAACTATGTCAAAATAGGCCTCATTTATTGGTTATAATAGTGCAGAAATCCTTAATTAGTTGACAAACCCATGAGTGGCTTTAGTCTTTAAATCTTAATTGAACACCTTTTGGTTTTTTGACTGATGGAACGATTAAAAACAAAGTTTGAAGTCAAACCCTTCAGCTCTGATAATTGGTGATGGGCATTTATTTTATAGACTGAATAACATAATTGGGTAAGACAAACACAGTCTATACATTAATAAAAAAAATACAATAACCTTTGTAACCACCAAACCCTTAATTAGGAAAAATAGGACTCCAAATTTGGCCCACATGTGCCAGTCACGTGTAAATGAGCTAAATGATGAAAGCAAGATCTGGACTGTTGAGCCGGCCGCTGTCACTGCAGGGAAAGAGTGAGTGATCCTGCCACAGTATCAGAGCTGTTTGTCCCCAAGATCAATTGAATAAACATTTGTCTTCAGCAGCGCCGTGCCCTCGTCGTTCTCTCGCTCAGGCGTACCTTTTTGCATGTATGCACACACAGACACACACTCAACTAATATGGACAACTGAGCTCATGTAGCATTGGGGAGATTTATGGTTTGGACTGAGTTAGAAAGCAAGAAAAATTAGCAGAGGTTGACATTATGATGTTGAAATAATGAAGTGTGGTAATCATGTCCTATATTTACAATCATGTAAATATAGGACTCTAAAGTTGAAATCGTGATGAGTGTTGTGCCCATACCTTCCTGACATTAGTTCAAAAGTGTGCAAATCAATGTCATGATATAATATTGTTTAAAAAAAATTGTGTGTTTGTAGATGTTGAGTGATGCATGGTATCTTGGTGGTTCAGTTGCAAACCCTAAAGCTACAGTATTTTAGGTTTGAGTCTTACCTATGATAAAAGAAAAAAAAGACATTTTCAGAAAACTGCACATCATTTAAAATTTGGACTTGGCTCGATTTGACTGTCTCCTGCATGTCTGCCAAATACTGGCTGTAGGGGGAAAAGACAGAAGATGAAGGAAATAATTAAGTAAAAGAACTGAACATGTAGAAGACTGATTTGGAGTTCAGTCTAGAGAGAATATTTTATATGGTACTCTGACTAAAAAGGGATGAAAGCAGTTATGTAGAATAACATTGCAACTCTCAACTTGAATCTTAAATGACTATTATTATTTTTCAAAGGATATATTCTCTCTTTCTCAGTCCAATTTACTGTTCTTTCACTCTTTTGTCTCTTTTTCCATAGATCTGTTTTGTTCTTTTGCCGTCTCTCTACAGCTGGGATGTGATACTTGTGGTTCCTCGTACATTATAATCCCCAGTCATCCCAATCCTCAGATCCCCAAACCCCTGGATCCCCAAGTCTTAAATCTCCAGTACCCCAAGCTTGTTTTAGAATTTACCTCTAAAATCCTTTTACCCTAATTTTTACGACTGTTTTTAGCATGTAACCCTAACCCAAAACCCACTTATATCTACCATAATCCAAACTCCTTTAGGATCAAACGTCTACACTTTACCACTTGCTGTCTGTAGACACTTAGAACCCTTTGATATACTAAAGCCCTCTCAGCAGTCATGGCCTTGGATTGGGGGTCCTTCCCCCCAACTCCACCCAACATCACCATACCTGAGCCCCTCCTGTATGACAGCTACATCCAGGGTAATGAGTCCGACCTGGATCTAAACATCACAAAGACTAGGGAGCCTCACCAGGACAAGACCAGCTCAGTGGTCATCACCTTGATCTACTTCATGGTGTGCGCTGTGGGTCTATGTGGCAACACTCTGGTCATTTACGTGATCCTACGTTACGCCAAAATGAAGACGGTGACCAACATCTACATCCTCAACCTGGCGGTGGCAGATGTTCTGTGCATGATGAGCCTTCCGTTCATTGCGCTGCAGTTGACACTGGTGCACTGGCCCTTCGGAGAGGCTCTGTGCAGGGTGATCATGACTGTAGGTAGGTGTAAAGCAAAAGGTTAATGGTATGCTTTAGAAAGCACCAACATATTGAGTGTTTAACTGGGCAAATAATCACTCTCATTTAAAGGGAAATCACCCTCAAAAAACTATCACCAATGGTTGCAATTAAGGGAAAACCTTGTTCAACATTTTGGAAAAATCAAAAATAATATAAATAAAAAGATATACAATTATTAAATATATGTATTCTTTAACATTTTTGTCGAGTAAGATCAATATCCCTCACATCAATAGGGTAAATATGACGCTATAATCAGGAGTAGCCGTGTTGTAGTAGTCTTGCTGTCAACCAGGCAACCAGCAGTGACTCCAGGAAATCACTATGCCCAACAAAGAAAATCAGTATCTGCTATGGTAGCCATTTGATTAGAACCTAGATATGCTTCTTTACTTTTTTAAAGGCTGTAACTCAAAGAGTGATCGTTAAAAATCTTTCACACTCAAGACATGGAAATTCCAAGAAGTCACTGCAACCTGTAAAGACATTGTTTGACACACAAGTTGTTATTTTTGTATTTAGCTTTGGTGCTGATCAAAGAAGATATAACATGTTAATAAGTGAGTGTTAGAAGTGCTGGTAAAAAAGAGCCAGGCTAGCTTTTACTTGTCTTTATGCTAAGCTACTGGCTCCAACGTCATCTTGAACAAACAATGTCACAGTGGCATCCATTTCCTCATCCAATTTTCTGTAAGAAATCAAATAAGTGTATTACCCACGATATAAAACTATTTCTTCAAGTGTAGATTATAAATATTAAGATTTCAGTTGCAATTCAAACAGTGCTGCTGCCTAACTGTCTTTATCAATTTGAATCACTTCCCCCTTTTAATACACAATAATTACTGATAATTAATAGTTTGCTGATACATATCCTCACCTCACCTAACCTTCCTTTCTGCACTCCTCCACTCTCTCCCCTCCTCTACAGACTCTCTCAATCAGTTCACCAGCATCTTCTGTCTCATGGTGATGAGCATCGATCGATACCTGGCCGTGGTCCACCCTATTAGGTCTACAAAATGGCGGAAGCCTCGTGTAGCCAAGCTAATTAACCTCACAGTATGGGTTGTGTCGCTGTTAGTCATCCTACCAACTATGATCTTCAGTGGCCTAGACAAGGTGCCAGTGTGTGGGATTGTGTGGCCGGAGCCCCAGGATGTCTATTACACATCTTTTATAATCTATACATTCTTCATTGGATTCTTCCTGCCGCTGGCAGTCATATGCATGTGTTACCTGCTCATTATAGTAAAGGTGAGACTCTGCTGCTGCATATGTGACATTATAATTTAACATACATTTTTCTGTTTTTATATCTTCTTATATATTCCTAATCAGATAATTCCGATAATCCTTTTATTAGGGATAGTCACAGTAGAATGAATAAGCATCCAATTGCAGTGGCGGCTGGTGACAAAAATGTTTGGGGGGGCGCAGTTTGATGGTTGGTGGTCCTAGGGTTAGTGTCAAATTAGCCGTAGCACCACTTCATACCGCAGCAAAAAAATATAAATAAGAAAGAAAAACTAATCTAAAAACAACACAACACACTATAATGTCCCCTGGTTTGTCCCAGTATGGTATCTCTGACCCACAGAGAGAGGAATAAAAAATTATAACCAGACATGATAAAATGCCCATTTCACTCACGTCACCTAAAGATACCAGCAGTTAAAGCAGAGTTACCAATAAGGTAATATGCTTAAAAAGAGACACCACCTATATTTTAGTTATTGTGTCTTCAGTCCTGATTTCACTGTAATCTGTTAGTTGTTGCAATACCTAAAGATGACAATAGATGGCGCATTAAGCACTATACACTGCTGTGATTAGGCATAATTTATTTAACTTATTTTAATAATGAAATGTACCCAAATCAACTGTAATAGTCAAAATTAGTTCCATCATTTCTTATCCTGCATTTATGCATTTTAGTTTTTTACACTTCATAGTTATGTCTTTTATAAAGTATTTTTTAACACTTTACAATATTAATAACAGCAATGCAGCTACTACCTGATCTTTTATATGTCCTGTTGGAGCTGCTGGATGCACCCACTGACTGAATCTATGTTCCTCTTCTGGAGCTTGGCATAGCAGAGGTCTACATGTGGCCAGGTGTGGTGAAACAGCTGCAGAAAGAGCTCAGCAATGCTAAGTCTGCTAAAAACAACTTAGCTCCATGCTATTGTCTCGATGGCTGCAGCTTTCTGTTTGATTTTTTTCAGAGATATGTTTTAGGTGTCGTTCCCCTGTCGTTGTCCACAACGTTTCGGTGCTGACACTTTGAAACAGCAAACAGATAAAGCAATAAAAGGAATAACTCACACTGCATCCAGCTAGCCAGCTCCGTTTATCATAACATCAGCAGGAGAAACTCTCAGCTGCTCCATCACCTGCTGCTGCTTTATCCTCTTTCTCTCTTCTAGTGAAAGTCTTGTGAAATTAGGTTTTTGTAGAGAAATTACAAAATAATCTTCTTTAATTTCCGCGGCTCCACTTTAACGTCATCTCCTGAACCTACCGTCAGCAGGAGTTTGGGTAACAGCAGCTGACGGGAGGGCGTGAATGACAGCCGGAACTGTCCAATCACAGTAGATTAAGAAACATGAAACAACAACAATTCGCTGCCAATAAAAGTGGGCGTGTCCGGGGCGCACTGAGCTGCGCCCCGTGGGAAACGTGACGCAGGCCAATGAGAGAGCAGCCTCAGGTCACATGCTTGTCAAAAGTTTGAGGGCTTGCATTGACTTCCATTAGTCCGGCGCCCCGCATACAGGAAGTACATATAGAAAATAATAAAATACCATTTGGAATCGATTTAAAATGAATGATGACAGGTGCTTAGAGGCTAACAGGACCATCTTGCTAACAAATACTATTTATTTCATAATTATTTAGCATTTTCTAATTCATTTATGTTTAATATGTTTAAGTAGATTTTGGCCAGATATTTGATGGGGGCGGCGCCCCAGCGCCCCGCATTGACCGGCCGCCACTGTCCAATTGTCAACCAAACTCATGGATATATTTCTGCCATTCAATCATTTTTATTTGTGGTTTAAGATAAAATGGTGGGATTTCAGATGTCACTGGTACAATTATAAGCTCTTGTTAAAATGACATGGTCAACAATGGCCGTTAATTTCATCAGTATCCTGAAAAAGCCCCCAACAGTGAATGTTTTTAAGTTTAAGTTACGTTTGCTTGCGCTACAGTTTATGATACACATGAAAAATTATATAATTCTACAGATACTTAATACAGTTTATAGTTGGATGTTAAGATTGTTGTCCGTATAAAACAGGTACTAGCTAGGCCTTGTGGCTATTTGAGGGAACATTTCAGGCACTATAGACATTCAAACTGGAACATAAATCTTTGTCAAGTGGGTTTAAATTAAGAAAAGCTTGATATACTCCAGCTATCTTCCACTGAAGTTAATAAAAAATGTAAAATCAAAGCCATAGCAGGATTTCTTCTTCAACTCTCTTGCTGGAGTGCCCACTACTGCCACTGGTGGCTGGAAGCTATATGACATCTAATCTTATTTTACAACCCCCGCTAGCATCATAGAATGCCTCACGCCATCAACATCCCCTTTTGATGATGACATGGTTTATATTGACTTCAATAAAAATTTTCCACCTAATTAGTTGCTAAAAAAGATGCAGGGTTTGAAAAATACAGACTCGGTATGTGGTAAGTATTTAAACTTATTTAAAGGTAACTTCCTATTTTGAATTTTAGGAATAGCTGAGCGACTAAAATTTTGAGTTTTCTATAGCAAGACAGTTGGAGTATATCATGATCAGGATAATGTTCTATATATTGTGCTGATACGTGGTATGACAGGTAACAGCTAGCTAGCACTTACGGGTTGGGTACAATTGGAAAATACTTTCTATAATCAGGGTTACATATAACCTCCTAGCTTTGAAATCAGAATGTAGAGAATGTAATTTGTAATCTATTTCCTCGGCTTGGAAGATATTGTAATGTCACACAGTGTGAATATAGCGCTTTTATGCTGTAGAGATTTTAAGTCACTGACAGTCCTTCCCTTTGCCAGGTGAAGTCATCAGGCATGCGTGTGGGTTCAACCAAGCGCAAACGCTCCGAGCGTAAGGTAACACGGATGGTGTCCATCGTGGTGGCAGTGTTTGTCCTGTGCTGGCTCCCTTTCTACATTTTCAACGTCACTTCCGTCACCAGCTCCATCAACCCCACCTCTGCTGTGAAGAGCACCTTTGATTTTGTGGTGGTGCTCGGCTACGCCAACAGCTGCGCCAACCCCATTCTGTACGCCTTCCTGTCGGACAACTTCAAGAAGAGCTTTCAGAATGTTCTGTGCCTGAAAAAGGTGGCAGGCCTGGACGAGATTGAGCGCAGTGACAGCAGGGCTGACAGGAGCAGGATGGTTAACGATGCTATGATCATTAACGCCAATTTGGACACGCACAATTCTGCCCTGCTCAATGGTGAGCTGCAGACCAGCATATAAAGGAGTGGCAAAAGAGTGGTGGTCACATCCAAGGAGGCCAGAGAGACTTATGAGTGCTTGGGGCTTCCAGATTGGCTGCCAGTGTACTGCCAGTGACCCCTACTGAAAGATGCAGAGGCCGGACGATGATGTAATAGCTGCTGCTCATGGACACTGACACATGAACAAAGTCTAAGTGAAATATAAACAATTTCATAAGGGTTTTCAAAGGTCAGGGAAAGTACATTGACTCCAGCTCAGAACCCTTGATATTTGGGTTAATGAGGATACTTGAGCTGGTTAGCCCTGAGGCAGAGCAAAATGCATCTTTCCTCTACTGATCTTAAGCACTAAAGAGACAAGTAATATTGAAATCAAACAAATAGGATTTCTGTTCACGCTCCCTATCGTAAGGCTTCTATTGAGTTGTCAGAACTCGTCCTGACTCAACTAAAATCGAAATTTAATGCAATTGGACCAGTTGCTGGATTGGAGGGTGGACTTCAATGGATCCTCTGGAGAAATATCTCGTCTTTGTGGAAGCTTAGAAGGCCAAACATTTAGTGGAAAACAGCCAGCACATTGGTTCTCTAGAGAAATAAAAAAAAAAAAAAAACAGAAACCACAACACAAAGATGAATAGTTCAATGGTCATGTTTTATTCATACCAGCTGATTAGTCTGGGTTTACATGATCAACAGAGCCACAAAATGACAAACCTCTCTAAACACGGCATCTTATTTACCGACAGTAAAGGATGCTCTTTTCCCTCTCTGGCTGGCGTCTCCGCAGGAGAAGCGGCATCGATCTGTAAACTCTTGAATTTAACATCCTGGATTATTGATTAAGCGGAAGGATGGGAAAACATCTTGGCAGCCGCTGTGACCTTGCTTGCTTCAGAACAGCTAAACTTTGTATATAGGAAATGGTTTTCTGTCAGCGTTTAGGGGGACAGTTCAACACGTGGACGGCTCCATGTCTAAACCAAAATGAATTTCAAAGGCAATCACTGCTATAAAATTCTGTTTTGTTGTGGTATGCATTGAGGACAGCTTCTAAACCATGTTTGTGAAACACATATGTACTTTATACTTCACTGTGTCCTGGTACCAACAATAATTACTCCCTGTGCCAACTGTGCCATTGTAAAGAGCCCATTTCTACTTGTAAAGTGTTGTTTTTGACTATGTGAGGTTTCCTCCTGGTTTCATGTTGAATTGTGGTCAGCGTCGTCAGCTTCACATTTGGTTCAGTCAGCGTGTGCTTGCAAAAATGCCTAAATTTCACAGAAGGCAGCAAAATGTGTCATGTAGAGGGAGGGAGAGTGGGGAGTAAGGAGAGAAAGAGAGAAGCTTGTGTATATTATATCTACAGGGAACACAAAGACAAAGCTGGAAAGATTGTAGTGGGCTGTATGAATACAGAAAAAGGAAGGCTATATATGTCTATGGCTGCATTAAACTGTGCAGGAAAAAAAAAATGCTGTTGGGCCCCCTACCAGACTCTGTACTTTGTGTATATGCCAAGTATGTACTTGACTAATAATACCCTGCCCAAGTCTTCTGTGTGCTAGTGGTATACTGGCCATCAGGCATACCGGGACAAACCCCTGTGGGCTGCTGAATCACTGAGCTGGTGGACTGTCAGGAAATCCATACAATTTTTGACAGCCTTGTTTGTCTCTTTACCATCCCTCTGTGTGTGCCTATCATTTGGGGTGTGTGTTCCAGGACTAGTCTCACTGACAAATCACAAGCAAGTTCAGTCCCAGCAGATAAGGTCATGGCTATGTGCCAGTTAGTTTGTGATGACTTCATTAAACACAGTTTTATTTACGAAACATAGGCACAAGCTGCAATAATCAGGGTCCAAGCAAATTGCAAGCATTTGGATGCTTGTTCATCATTCAGTTGACAAGAAGCCAAACTCTTGATTGTCTTTAAAATAACTCAACATGGCCATCACTATATGCTGATGTTGAGATATATAAATCTACTTTTAGGAAAAAAATTGATATAACTTATGAATTTCAATGAAGACATGTTTCACATGACTATATTTGTATTTAATTATTATTTCATTCAAGATCAGGAATGAATCCTATGTCTAATATGTTTTACATATTGTTACCATGTGAGAAGTGCCAGAACGATTTAGACCATGTGTAGGATGGTAAAAGTGGGACTTGACTCTTATCTTTTGCACTGGCTGAAGGCCACCTAACCAGATCACCATTGTGTATGTGCACAACCATGAAAAATTACCAAGGTACATGCCTAGAAGGTTTTGACAGGATGAATTATGAACAGAATGAAGTTCTGTCTATCTTAGTTGAATTTATACTTTTTATAGCATTTTACACATTTTGGATTTTTGTGATTTGCTATGGGAGACCAGAAGAGTTTACAACAGATGAGCAGAAGCAGGCAGATGCACACACCTACATACATACATACTTACATACCAAATTAGCTAAAAATGTAGAACCTTTCTTTATATTGCTCTTTAGTGGTGTAAATCCTTTAAGAAATTGGCAGTTGATAAAATGCTATAAAAGTAGGACTCAGTCTTGCTTGTTGCTATGTATGCCATGATCTGGACTCATCTTGCATTTTTAAACTCCCTGTGGTATTTTATACACTGACTGAATAATTACAAGAAGCAGGAGGCTATAGTGGAATTTAAGTGTGCATAGAACTCCAACTGTATATTTAGTGACCTCTTTTGTGGTAACAGGATGTCTATATGCCAGATTAATTGATGAAACAATCACTCATAGGAATCATAGAGGTTCCTATCTTTTATTTTGGGTTTTTATTTTGCTACGCTGGTGGAATAGGCAAACTATTGAATGGATTGCCATGAAATTTGGTACATATATCCATGTTGCTAAGAGACTGAACATGGTAACTTTGGTGATCTTCTGAAGATCTCTCTAACGCCACCAGTAGGACATATTTTTCATGTACCCAGTGAAGTATCTCAACATCTACTGCATGTTTTGACAAAAAAATTAGCATGGAGGAACTTTCCATGTAGCACTATAGTCATGTCAGTTTGTTTAATTGTCCAATACTTTGGTTCATGACCAAATACCTGCAAAACATCCCCATCAGTCTTTGCTGTACGCTACTAAGTTTGCTAATACACTACTAAGATAGTGAACATGGATAACTTTATACCTGCTCGCATACAGCAGCTAGCATGGCTGTAGACTAAGTTGTTGCTGTGACTTATTTTTATTGCGACAGAGTGATGTGTTGCCTAAACTGAAACAGCTTCAACGCATATATAGTATATGCTTATGAATTAACTTTCACATCGTTTGACTTCATTAACAGCTTTCACAAATTAGCTTGGTGTTTAAATAGCTGCCCAAAACAATACAATTTGTTGAGTTAACTGGGGTCACTTACTAAGATACAGCTTCCTAGAGTCAACTACCTGAATTTGGAAACAATGATACCTTATCATTCATTATTGTCAACTGAAAAGGCCCGCATCAATAGCAGATATCAATTTCCACGTGAGCTATCAAGCTTATTCGTCCAAAGTGACTCCTCCAATAGACCCCTATGATGGAGCCACACTTGGTTGCCAGGAGATTTTTTTTCAAACAACTGCAAAGGCTCCATAGCAGTAATAGGGTCACCCACCATATGCTGCAATGTCAGGTTCACTTCATCCAAGTGTATTGGTCAAGTCATAAGCCATCAATCAGAGCAATCAAAATAGATGACAAGTCAGACATGGCTTGTCCTGAGAGGTTACTACAGGAAATAATTATGTGGCCACACACACACACACACACACACACACACACACACACACACACACACACACACACACAGAGACACTCAGCACACAGATAACTGTCTCCCAGTTGGCAGTGGGCCACAGCTCTGTAATTTGTCATGGCAATCTCTCGGAGCTGTCAGGGCTCGTAGTAGTATTTCTAAAAGGTTAAGTCCCAGCTACACTCACAGGTCAAAGTTGGAACACACACACTCACACAGATTTCATCAGTGGTTATAATAACCCAGAGAACAGTGTGTACATGTGTAGAAAAATACTATGTGACACAATCCAAGTCCAAAAGCTGTATATGAGTGGTATCCACGCTCATTTAAATCATAACCAGAAACATTTTGTTGTTATATGTATACAATCTTTGAATGATCCTGTAACATGCATTACCTTCCTGTATGGATCTGTAATTTTTTTGTACTTGTGAATACTTTGTGCTCTATCGAATGTTTGTGTGTATGTCACAGTGAGAAACTCAATTTGACCTCCCCATCACAGTTAAGGTATTTAGTGCTGTCAAGCCTGAAGTGCAAGACCTATTCTCTCATCATCCACAGTTAATTACTGTTACTCTCTCTCTGCATCTTTTCCTCCTTCTTTTTCTTTTGCGTGCACAGCTGGTGACGAATAATATGAGCTGACGCACATTTTGAACGCACTCAAACTGAGCTGGACTGAAATGAACTGAACCATGCTGAAGAAAATGGCCTACACTATGCCTGTCATTGCTGTTGGCTGATTGGACATACTTAATGGACTTGTACTAAATGGACCATTCGGATGTTTAGTAGTGTCAATGTAGCGCTAAAGGAACAGCTGAGGCAATGAGACGGTGCCTGGTCGCCCATTGCTACTCCTTTTATTATTTTGTGAAAAACCGAAATATCTCTCTGACTTGAGGCTATATTCTGAAAAGGTTGTGCTCATTTGGGTTGACATGGAGATTGGCAGTTCAGCACCATATGTGAAAAGAGCATTTGCCTGGATTTCTGGCTGGTTCCTGCCACTGTATAGTGTATAGACGAGAGGCAGAAGCAGGGGGGAAAAACTCTCTGCCTTCTTGCACTTTTTTTTCCGAAACAGAAGTTCATTTGCGAAGGGCTAGAACGTGCACTCCTGAGGATGTACCGTTCAATATTAACTTTATGTATATGTGGTATCCTGTGCTTATACTTGCATGGGAAGGCTTGCATACTGTATATCCCACCTCCTGTGTCACCTCACTAACCAAAACCAGTGTTAAAAGTCACACACGTACTGGGTGCCACCTTTTTTCGGTAGATACACCTTTGGAAAAGGTTGCACGGTTGTATTTTAATCTGGGTTCATCTTTAGCAACAACTGATACAACTTTGCAGCTTTTGAAGCTATGACCAGCAGCTAATATGAGTCATTCTGTTGGCAAAGAAAAAAGAAACTTCAGATCGAGCCAATTCATAGGTGAGTTGATGATGACTTACATGTATGTTCCTGACAGTGTACAGCCATGGTAATGTATTTTTCTGTGCAGTTATTTTTATCAATGTGCCTTGGACCTTAACATGAACTCATGCAATGACATCAGTGTACAGCAAAACAACATTATAACTTGTTTTCCCCATAAGCCAAACAACCAAAGGCCTTTGTACTGTATAGACATGTTGGTAACCAAATCATAACAGAGACCTGCTGTATATCATTTTTAGTACTACTCCCCCAGCTTACATAGCTTATGTTTGTGTGATATAATGCCAGAAGCAGATGTTTATTTGTGACTCTTTATTGTTGCATAGAATATAATGTGATCATTGATTGTAATGGACGGGCCAATGCCCTTGTCTCTGCGATTAAATTGCAGGCCTGTTTCTGCTCCCATGGTCAAACCTGTGTTTTTGTGTGTCAGCAGGTGTGCATAAAGCCTGTATGTGGGTATGTGCTGGCGTGCACTGTTGTGGCTGAATGCAGTATGTATGAAGGCTACCTTATATATCAAAAACAGAAACCCTGGAATTTGGACAGGACCATTCCTCAATGTATGTCCTCCAGGAATACATTCCTTGGAAGAACTCCATGTTTCAGATTTTCTGTGATCCCTGCAGCACAGCATTACAGATTTACGTATAATCTCTGCCAGTGATGCCAAATGTGGGATTCAATGACGACCAGCATTGCCCAAGGGTCTGTCAAGGTACCTTCCATACACAGAACAGTTAAATCCCCAAAGTTATTGCTGAATTCACTGTTGCTGTTGAGTAAGTTAACACCGAATTGGTGATTGAAGATAAAATGCTATCTGAATATCTATATTAAAATTTGGATGAAACGGTTCTTTGATGTTCAAGGAAAATTTAAATACTTTCAACTGCGTACCAGCACCTGCATTTCATCCTGTAGCAAATGCTTGCCTCACATTTAAAGCACCTGAAACGATGACATATTTATGACTAAATAAGCAACATTCAGAATGAAAGTTTTGATAAAATATTTTTGCCTATTTAGTAGAAGTTTAACACTCATAAACTCAGCTAATCTATCTAAACAGCTGTGTGTGGGTTTAGTTTAATCAGATGTGAGCGGCACTGGCTCGGCTATGTAAGCAAAGAACTCCACAGCTGTCATCACACTTTTATTCAAATATTGCAGATATCATTTGACATCACCTTTTTCCAACTGAGTCATGCCCACCTCAAAACAGTGAGAGGCAGTGGTGGATGAAGTACTCAAATCATTTACTCAAGTAAAAGTACCACTATAGCAATGTAAAAATAATGCATGAAAAATCCTACTAAAGTAAAAGTACATCAGTAGTGCTAGTTAGTCCAGTGGTCCCTAACCTAAAGGCCTAGCGGCTCCAAAGGGTCACTAGATAAATCTGAGGAGTCGTGAGATGATTAATGGGAGTCTTTGGTGCAATATTGGATCATTTGAACATTTATTGAAGGAAACCATGCAAGAAGTTTAGAGGGAAAAATCACTATTTGGTGGAGCTGTTAATAACTCATAGACATCTGAAATGTGAGCCTGACTACACACTGCTTTTTGTAAGATGTCAAAAGCCAGAAAGGAGGAAAATCTGTTTTTTAGAAGCTTTTTTCTATTATTCATTGTGTCAAATCTTCATCTGAGAAGTAAACAAGGCTGTCAAATAAATGTAGTGGAGTAGAAAGTACAATATTTCCCTCTGAAATGTAGTGGATTGTACATTTTTCATAAAGTACAAATTAGCATAAAATGTAAATACTCAAGTAAAATACAAATACCTCAAAATTGTACTTAAGTACGGTACTTGAGTAGATGCATGCTAATTATTTACTTTCCACCACTGGTAATAGAGCACACTGTCTACAATTAATTTTTATGGCCTGAAAATGTTAGTTGCAGGGTAACATTGGTGACCCACTGATAGGGTGGTCATTAAGACAACTTTTTCTTTGTTTTTTCAATACTTTAGTTTATGATGGTAAACATTAGTATGTTAACATTACCACTATGAGTATGTAAGCATGCTGACATTAACATTCTCTGTGCACCACAGTCCTTAAGGAAACTCTCACAGAGCAACTTGCATGGTTGTAGCTTTTCTGACTTGTTTAAATTTGATCCCTAGATATGTTTTGATCTACAAATCACCAAATCAATACCTTCTAGGCTCTAATTGCAGGAGACAGTTGTGTAATTTCTGTTTCAAATTGTAGCTGACACTAATTTATTTAGACATCCTCTGACATGCAGAAGAAGATAAGGCGGTTCGATTCCCTCCGCACATGAGTGATCCTTCTTGCAACAACATTCCCTCACATCACCTCTCATTTTCTCTCCCACCTGAGTCGCCTCCAAATGACTCACAATGCTGCATGCCGTGCCAATCCGTGCCGCTGAGGATTCAGTTCCACTGTGAAAGCCGTTAATGTATTCTATAATGAATGCTGTGCTTGGAGGGTGTCTTTTTATGGTGGTGGCAAGTGAGAGGAAGATGAGGATTAAATGCACAAAGTATAGAGTGAATTTTCATATGCACCTCTAGCCAACTCAAAATGAGTTTTAGGAGAGATAAGTTTGAATGTCAATGTTAAAAATGTCAGTGAGCGCAGCCCTTTCCCCTCAGTACAATACTTTTATTATAACGGGTCAATGCTGTGCCAAAGCAAAGTGTATGATCCAACCTCGATATGTATGACCTTTTCAGTAACAAGATAGAACAACGACCGGTCCAAACTACCCCTGAAAAACCTTTTGAAAAGTTCTATTGCATGATATGGACTCAAACTAGACCACATTTAAGATAAGTAGGCCAAATGAGAATCAATGTAAGAAAAAATTCATACCGAAGAGCTCGGATGAACTGCATAGCGTGGGTTACTTCTAATGGACAGGATGGATAAGCTTGAAAGATGTTCTGAACCTGAATTTCCCCAGGCTAGATTAAAGTTTTATGGGAGACCCTTCCAAGCCAGCTGGAAATCTTGTTTTAAGCATGGCTTTCACATTCTTTTCAAATTGTGTCCTGAAAGGCCTTCCCACACCTAAGAGTATGTCCTCTTTCAGCCAAAATTCCAGCCAAGGCTGGTGTTACTTTAGAGCTTGGGTTTTGTGACTAGACACTAGGTATTTGTCATGCAGTATTAATCTTACAATTTTACAGAGTTAATTTTATCAGGGTAGGTGTCAATCTTTCATGGAATGGCTGTTAATTATCTTCATTGAACGTGCAATAACATTTTTGGCCACTTGGGGGCAGCATAATGATTTGTAAAAACAACACTGGTTTATTATTACCTTTTAGTCTAATACACCACCCATCCTGCATATACAGTGGAACATAAACATCAATTTACAGTCATGTTTCTGGCCACTACATGAGTCTTCACTTGGTCTCCACTAATTTTGGGGTAACCAAATGCTCCATTATGTTCACCAGCTACAGTCGCCAACTGTATCTTCTTGCTGTTTCATGATGGGCAGATAGTGTAGATGTTGTTTTGGAGGGTTTTTTGTTTCTGCTGACAAGGCTGATGAAAGCAGTGAGAGTGAATTAAGACATTGTGGGTTGGAAAACATGTGACCACTTTGACACTCAGGTAGTCAAGTGATCCACTGCCAATACAAAAAAAAAAAAGATTACCGTTCCTTTAATTAAGTATTGATTTTTTCTGTTTTTAATCAGAGAGAGTAATTTTATCTACTTGGGGCAATAATAACAGTTTGATTTGATGTCATTGTTGCAAGAACACATTGAACACTACAGGTAGATATGGAATAGCAAGGTTATTTGGAGATACCGCTGAAAGGTTTTATTATAATCTGCTGATTTGGAAGTACAAAAGTCGAAGGGGACATTTACACCAATTCCAAAGGCAGAAAAAGTCAACTCCCACACACACTTATCAACTCTGCATTAGAGGTGTCGAAAGGAACTGAATTTTTTTTTCCTTTAAAATTGAGTTATAGGAACAGAATCTTTACACTCCAGGATGAATGACGCATTAATGCCCGAAAAGGAACAAATAGATGCCTCCTCACAAACTGGTTCTTGGGACAGCAGTAGGATCATTTCAGTAGAACCAGATGAGAGCACCAAAGCCGTGCCCAGTGCATTAGATGTCTATTCCAAACCTCCACTTGCACATATTAACACTTTCAGCACGAAACTCTGGGTGTGAGTGGGTTTTTTCGCTTTTCAATACTGTAGTTGCAAACTTGCAAACTGAAAATATTCTTAGGGTGTCTGAGGGAGTTGCTTTTAGTCTGAAACAAATGTATAAGTGCAATACAGTCTGTTTGATCTAACACAGACACCCTTGTGGGAGTTCCATGTTCAGTGGTCTAGCAGTTATTTCAGGGGAGCATTGCGCAGCAGGTGGGTTCTCAGCCTTTGATCATAGTACATGCTCATACTAATGTCAATACTCTGTCTCATAGTGAGACACATTTCATCCCTTCCAAATCCTTTAGATGGGACTTCTTTCAGCACCAACACCCTCATTTTTCACACTTGGGTCTTCTCACCCAAGTTAGAAAATAGATTTTTGTGTGTGTGTGTGTGTGTGTGTGTGTGTGTGTGTGTGTGTGTGTGTGTGTGTGTGTGTGTGTGTGTGTGTGTGTGTGTGTGTGTGTGTGTGTGTGTGTGTTTGACTGCTCTGCCTTCCTGAATCATCCATTGTAGGATTAAGAGCGGCAAATGCAGAGTTCCTGTAGTATAAAGGGAGTATTCAGAGGTGAAATGGTGCATGTAATCCTCTGTCAATGTACGACAAGTACATGGAGATTAAGCTGCAAAGTGTTGTTGATGCATGGAGCAGGTCTTTTCAAATACTGCAGGCTGTCTCCATCTACTGGTCTAAATCTGATTCTGTTGTATGTTGCAGCAGTACTCTGGCTATGCTCAAATTATAAAATGATACCAGAAAAAAAAATTCTAAATGTTTTCTGGCTTGCACTTTGAGACTCAAGCAAATGTTGCATTTTACAAGTGTTAAATGCTTCCATTTGTCTCCATTTCCACACAAAAAACTATAAAACCAACCAAAATAATTGTCTCTACCCATTTACCATTTCATCTAAAAGGTATGAATATTTCTCCTTCCTGCTGTAGAATATGCAAATATTTCAGTGAATCAACATCTTGATTCATGTAACACTTTGCATAGGTAGCTAAATTCCCAAATTGGTCATCATTTGGCCATTTTTGGTGTTGTTCTGTTTTAATTTTTCTCCTGTGAACTGGCTTCCTTTTTCACTTTTGTTAATTTGACTACCCATCTGCTGTGAGTCTATTCTTGTTGTTAAGGTTTCTGAAGGTTGTTGTTTGCTTAAAGGTAGGATCAGGACAACACAACATCTTATTTACCATTTCATGGGTTAACACCAATCACTTGCCTTTAATATCTTTTGCTTATATATTAGTTTTACAATATAACAACATTTAGATAGCACTCCCTGAGCCATAAGAACATTTAAGACAATTAAAAACAATTTGAGACATAAATAAAACATTGACAATCTATAAGAGCAATAAAGTGCAATATGCAATATAAAAGGTGCAAACAGTAGCAATGCTTGTTGGAACAGTAGGTCATGCACACTCTAGTGAGAGTGTGTGTGTGAGTGGGATGAGGGGATTAGGTTATGTGCATTAGTTTAACAGCTCAGGGGAAGAAGCTGTTTTTCAGTCTTGTAGTGTGTGACTGACAAAGACAACTTTGACATTTTGTTTTTGAGCTCTGGCTTCACTTGCATCTTGAATTCTTTATCTTTACTGTTTTGTGTATTTCATATTTTTTTAAAACAATTTACATAAATGCATCGTTGAATGCCTTTTTCTGCATGTTTGCATCCTCAGATGTGTTATGATATGAGTAATCAGTGCAGATTTTAACATTCCTTCCTCTTTGTACATTTTTCTGATTGATTCTTTCAGCTTTATCGATTTAGTTCCTCTATCTGGAGTGTTCAATGAGGTAAACAGTAATGCAAATACTCTAAAAAGTTGTCATGTCACATTTCTGCTTTTCCACAGGCCTAAACGTGATCTTGCACTCATATATTTTTTCACATCATTTGATTTACTGTATATATTTCGAAAATGTTAAAATATCAAAATAAAAACTGTAAATAATAAATGTAGCTAAACAAAAATAATCTTTCAATGTTCGAAAAGGGTGTAGAATGAAGTAACTTTTCTAGTCCTACACCCGTTTTAAACTCTACTATGTGTATCTACAGTCCATTTCTTTTTTGAAAAATACTTATTTTCTTCATCTTCTCATTTTCCTCACACACAGGTGAAACTCTCTTATCAACTAATTGTGTTTTTTGGTTTGGTTTTGCCTTTTTCAGGAAGGATAACTGATTCTCTGTTCCACAACTCACAGAAGGCCTTTGTTATACTATTGGAGGTTTACAAGATGACATTTAATCTACTCACAGTTTGACATATTTAGATCTCTGTAATGTTTTATATTCTTTTAAAGGTTTCATTGTCTTTGAACATATCGTGTGTTGTACTATAACATTTTATTTAACTATATATTTGCTATATTAAAAATAGTTACTTTGTATTTCTTGTCTTTTTGTATTTGTCTCTCCAACAGTCACTTTAAGATTTACGTTTTATTTCAGATACATGAGCTCAGGTCAGATCAGATAACATTTCATGCCAAAACTTTTGGTTTCACAATGACTCAACCTGGAGCCAAGTCATCATTCTAATCGTGCATCCTCACCTTAAACTTCTTGCTTTTATTATCAGTCTTTTACTCACAGTAAGTTGCATTGAGAGGATTTGCATACTCAAGAGTGGAAGTCCCACATTCACTGCATGCTTGCTCAGCTGCACTGGCAAATTATTAGCTGAAAATCATTCATTATTAGAGGCTTTTTAGATTGTTTAATACTTTGCTTTCATCTATTAGAAAAAGCTTTTACACCTCGAAATCAATGGATTTTAGATCCTTGGCTATCATTAATCGCAATTCTGAAGCCATTTATCTCTCTATCCCACAGATGTTTACCAGCATGACTGCACCTGTTGTTCTCAGTGGGCAGCAGACTCCCATCCTCCTTCTTCCAGATATTTGTTTTAGTTGTCACAAAGCAGAACAAAAGTAACACCTTTTTGCACGTTACTTCCGGTTCCAACAGCTGCACGGCAATGCCTCAGTTTAAATCTCAGACTGATCTCAGTGTGTGTGAAACCTTTGAAACCTAAAGGCGCCTTTCATCATTGATCCTCCACTAGATTTTCTTGTGATCCATCATTATTGTCCCTCTTTTCTGATATCCTCTAATAACTCCCTTTATTTATTAGACAAATACATTATTAATCCTTACAGTATATGTTCATTGAGCAGAATGGCATCATTGGCTTAGACCACAAGACTTTCTCATACCTGTTACAGAACAAAAACTAATCTGTGGTTGTTTCTGGTGCACATTTTTAATCATTTCAAGTGTTCATACTGGGATTGAGTGTTACTACTCGTCTAAAGCTGAGAGGTACACGGACAGATATGAGAACTGAACCGAGATGAAATACTGAAATCACATCTTGTGCTCAGTGGAGAGTAAAGCACAGGTTGTGGGGCTGCCCGAAAGTTTCAACATGATGTTGAGAAAGTGGGTTTAGTCACACCTGCTAAATAAAATACCACACATCTGCAAGACACTCGGAAATGCATAAATACCGTTAGTAATACTGTTAGTGGAATCAACGGAGACCAAGATATATACAGAACTGTGAATTGAATATGAATTGTAATTGTAAAAAAAAAAAAAAAAAAAAAAAAAAAAAAGAGTACGTCATTGTACAATAGCCCCCCCCACAAAGAAATGCATTAATACCGTTCAACACTAGTCACTGATGGCGAGATAGATTGACACTATCTGGGTATGTTAGGGCTCTATCAGTTTGACTTTTAAAAGAGTGACTCAAATATTGAATAACATTTCAGAATATGCCATTATTGAATAGTTTTACATTCACAAAGTTTGAGGTTAGATAAGTAAAATACTTGACACCAGACACTGAAACAAGATGAGGCATCAACCACTACAAACCAGAACATTAGGGTCATTTTAGATGCAGCCTCTTGTCAAAACCGTTACATTATATTTATTATTATAGTAATTCAATTGTGCAATGTGTTAGTAGGAACACCACATTAACAATGGCTGTGTACTTTCAAGTGTCCCACTACGCCAGCAAGTACAATACCAGCCGAGAGATTTTAGCTTTTGAATGATAATTTGAGTGGAGATGACTTATGTGTAATCAAGGGATGACAGTTATTTGTGGTCAAAATACACTTGTCACAGGAGGCACAATTACATTAATGATGGCTCAGTCTGCACACACAATACCTGGGCTCAGGACTGAAACAAGTACAGTAAATGGACTGCAGTCTAATGCTATGCATTGATTGTTGATTGCTTGCAATGACATGTCAAAGTTGTACTGTGAAAGGGTCTATTTCTGGACAAAAACTACAGACTGGTGATGAAGGAAAAACCTGAATAAATGAGAGGAGAAACATACCCAATGCAGATGCTTCCACACAGCTGCACTGCATGGTACAATTAAGCAGTTGGCAACCAATTTTGCAACATTCTCTGTGGCAAAAACGCTAAGCAGGCCCAGTTGATTCTGATTTTGTAGTGACTTTGAAAGAGGTTTGATTGTTGGGACTCGGATGGCAGGAGCTTCAGTCACAAAGACTGTTCAACTGGCTGGTGTTTCAACAGGAACAGTGACTAAAGTGACATTTGAATTTAGAACTGTGGAGAAGACGTCAGTAAATCGTTTCCGAAATTGTGGTCAACAACACTCATCTGATGACCATGATGTTCGTGCATTAGTGTGATATGTGAGGAAAAACAGAAGAGCAACTAATGCTCAGGTGGTTGAGAATGTCAATGCAGGACGTCATCAGACTGTCAACAAACAGTTGGTTAACGGTTACACAGAGAGGGATATTATGATAGAATTGCAGTGCTTAAACCCCTCATTACAAAGACGGATACACATTTGAGTGTGGTACAAAAACCACAGGCACTGGTTTACAGAAATGTGGAAAAAGGGGTATGATCAGATGAGTCATCTGTCACCATATTCGTGACAAGTGTGTGAGGGCATGTGTGGTGTTCACCAAGAGAACAGTACAGGTCTGAATGCTTGACCCCTACAGTGGTGGCTCTTTTATGTTGAGGGGGGCATTTTACTGGCATGGTTTTGCTCCAATTGTGCCCTTAGAGGGAAGGGTCACTGCAAAATCAATACACAGTCGTTGTGAGTGATCACCTTTAACCTATGATGAAACATTTCTATCCTGATGGGAGTTGTCTCTTCAAGGATGATGATGCCTCCATCCATAGGGCATGAGGGGTCACTGAAAAGGATGTGAATCATATGCTATTGCCTTCGCAGACATCAGATCTCAACACAATTGAACAACTATGGGAGATTTTCGACTGACATGTTTGGAAGAATGGTGTTCATCCTTCCAGAAGAGTTCAGAGACTTGTAGAATCAATGCCAAGAAACACTGAAGCTGTTCTGGCACATGGTGACCCAACATTTTACTAAGATACTGTATGTTGGTTTGTCCTAATTTGTCACCCGTCTGTACATTTTAAACAAAGGTGAAACACGGTTTCTGAATAGTACAAATCATGGGATACAAGAACATTGTATTGAACATTTCTAAGCATTAAATATCCCTCATAAGAAGGGAATTAGGGTAGAAGTAAGGAGTGTTTTTAGTGGACTTTCTGCTGTATTTTTCGCCAGGAAGCAGGTGAGAGACAAAGTGAAAGACGGTTCTGTGTTATGATTAGACAGAAACTGAGCTTTTTGTCCCCTGTACATAACATTTTATTTGGCACAAGACAAACTTGTCACATCAGCAGAAATGCACCACAACCACAAAGTCTGAGGCTGGCAAAAAAAGTTTGTGACAAAAACAAACATGGGTAACATGAATAAAACAAAACAAAAAAAAATACTGTAGACACTGCTTCAGTCTGACACTAAACTGGGACTTGGGGAAAAGATGCATTTCCCACAAGCTAACTACACCAACCATAAAACCAAAGTTACACACGAATGGTTTCACAACAATGTTAATGTCCTGAAGTGACAAGTGACAAAAAAATTCTGGACCTCAGTCCGGTCCAGAATTTGCAGCAGCTTGAGCTTTATAGATTTTTCAGTTTTGTAGTTATTGAAGTCGTAATTAAAATATCAGTGTCAAAACATTCTAGATACATCTACTTTTATTCAATCTTAACAACAATCAAAAACACACAGAAGCGTCAGAGGGGGCTTATTTCTTTCTTATAGGCACTGTAGTTCTAATCTTAGTGTGTGTGTTAGGGTGGAGGGGTAAAGAAAGGGGTCCTCCTCACACACACAAGGGGGAAGTCCCAAATCAGGTAGTGAGTTCATACCCAAATGAGCATCCATGTTGAAATACAAGCCGGTCTCGCACTCATCTTCACACCAAGGACTCTCTCACAGCTTTTTCATCCGGCCAGGTAAGAAATCCCTCTCAACATTTTATATTCATGATAACAGCAGTAACATCAGCAGGACGAGTGTTGCATTTTTAGTAGTTGTGGTCCAGGTGGGACTCGAACACTCGACTTCAGCCTTTGTTGTCGCAGTTTCTAATGTGTGAAAGTGATGAAAACAAGAGCTATGGGTTTGTGGTGGTTCTGTGATTACCAGATTCATCTTCACTTTGCTTTGAACGCTGTTTCCTTCTGTCTACAGTTACACAAACAAACACAATAACAGACAATGAAGGTGAGAGCCAACATAAGAAGCTTACAAAGTCTCTCTAAATGGATAAAAACATAAATGGTAAAACAAGCATACAAGTAATGATGTCTGTTTGTAGGGAAATAAACATATTTGTTTTAGATATTTGAGACTTTGTGTTTATGATCATTACAAATTACTTACTGTCCTTGAAGTCTGAAAGGGGGGGTGTGAGGAAGACACTCAGTGCTGATTATCAGGGTGTGACAAATATACTCTCAGGCTTACCATTGTCTGTTAATGTGTGTGTGAAAGCAGCGGAGGGCGGAGGAGGTTGAGATGTATGCGTCTTTCACACTCCGCTGACTCAGTGTTCGCTGGAGTGAAGAGGACTGTGTTTGAGAGCAAAGACAAGACTTCTTAGAAGATGGAAGTTTATGTAGTGCAGCTAGAGGGAAGTGTCGCTCACTGCCTTTTATCTACAAATCCATTGAAATTTTGAAACTTCTTTTTTGCAGATTTTTCTTTCTCAAAAAAAAGGGAAAATGCCAAAAGAAATAATAGAAAAGAAAGAATTTGCTTATGAGGTGATAGCAGAGAAACATTTTTACAGTTTAACAGCCTCTCCCAAACACATCCAGTGTACACCATATAAAACGGTGGTTAACTGTTGCAAGTGCAGACTTCATGATGATCTCTCTGCAACTTCCACACATTAGTGCAGCTCAAACTTTCATATGAATACCACATATTACACATCTGAAGCAGTAGTGTAGTACAGTGTAGTGAACTGTAGTGAAGTATAGTACAGTATACCATTGTAGTACAGTATGATACAGCAAAGTATAGTATAACATAGTAATGTGCATCAAGGTGTAGTAGCGTATACTGTAGTATAGTATACTATAATGTTAGATTTTATTGTACAGTACAGCACAATTTAGAATTGTATGTATAGTGCAGTGTAGTACAGTATGGTACAATACCGTATAGTGTAGTAAATTGTATATTGTAGTATAGCACAATATGGTATGATACAATGTAATGTAGTATAATGTACAGTATAGTATAGTATAGCATACTATAGTAATGTGCATCATAGTGCCGTACAGTATAGTGTAGTATAGAATACATAGTATAGTATACTTTAGGACAAGATAGTATGGTGTACTGTATAGTGCAGAAAGATAAGACTTCATTGATCCCTGACGGGAAATTCAGGTGTTACAGTAGCTGAGCTAATCTGAATACATGCTGTATATAGAATTAGACTAACATATCAAATGTAGAGGAAAATAACAAATACAATAAAATATAAAAAATAAAATAAAATAGAAATTGTGCATCCAGTATTAGTGCAAAGATAAAGTTAAGACACTGGTAGGAGAGAGACACAATGACAGTAGAATATACAGTAGTAGTATTCCATGGTGAAGTAAAGTATAGTTTAGTGTATTTAAGCCACATTTTGACTAAAAGATGCAAGTTGCAGCTGTGAACTTTGGTAAATAGTATATTTCCAACTGTTTTCTATAAAAGAGCAGGTTGTCGTATCAACAGCTACAGTATGTACTACTAATATAGTCAGTGTACCTAGGGATAAATGAAAGAATATAATCTACACCTGCTCTATGTGAGAAGTGCCTTAAGATAACTTTTGTTGTGATTTGGCGCTATATGAATAAACTTTAATTAAACTGAAAAGATGATTATATGGATGTTTTCAAGGGTCTGGTTTTAGATATTGTATGTGGGCTACATGTGCATTGTATCATTCACATCTTCAAAGCTGCTCACCTTCTACAGGTGTTTCCTCTACCCAACTTATTTTTATGTATCTGTGTATCTCTGTGTGTGTGTGTGTGTGTGTGTGTGTGTGTGTGTGTGTGTGTGTGTGTGTGTGTGTGTGTGTGTGTGTGTGTGTGTGTGTGTGTGTGTGTGTGTGTGTGTGTGTGTGTGTGTGTGTGTGTGTGTGTGTGTGTCAGTGTGAGGGTTATCAGGGCTGATGGGCTGCCCTGAGGGTGAATACCGGGATCCCTTGGTCAAAAGTTGTATGTCCTGTCGTGCCGTATGCATGAAACCACAGATTATCCCAAGATGCAACAGATACTGTGGTGAGTACAGCCAAGCAAAACTTCATTTATATAACATATTTCATTCTAGGTGGACACCACATGTGCTTCATGTGCAACCATGGAAGTTACAGCCACAAAAAGTATGTTGATAATGTAACAAGATAAAATATCAGGCATAAATAAAAACACGTAAAACACACATAACACTTCAGCTAAAAAGAAACTTTCCAGTTTAGTTTAAAAGAGCATAGCTAACATGATCAGGTAAGATGTTCTAGTAGCTGGGAGCATAAAAGCTAAAAGCAGTTTTACCAATTTTCTTGGAGAGTCTGGAAATAACCAGACGGCCTGTTTGTTCCAGCGGACCTGAGGGCTCTCACTGGTTCATAGCAGACAAGCACACCAGTCAGATATTTTGGTGCCAGAGCATGTAGGGCCTTAAAAATGAGCTGTAAAATCAGAGCTGCCCCGAACCAAAGATTTCACTACCCGACCAGGAGTCAAGTCAACTAGTCATTGCATGATTATGACTAGCATGAAGTGAGCTTCCTGTTAATGACAATGCCAACCGCAAAAGTAGTAATGATTCTGAATGTGTTTGAACAACCAGCAAGTAGACTGAACATTATTAAATTATTTCAAGACAATGTAACATCACAACTTATGAACACCAACAAAAACTGTGACAAAATTAGCGACAAACTGAATAAAGGTGTGCATATTATATTAGGCTAAGATACTACCTGACTCACCATCACTGTTTTTCCCCCCGTATTATAGAAAAAGGAAGATGAGTTGTCGGGTAGAAGTGATCTCTGTCTTACTCACAATGACGCCAGCCTTCCAGATGATGCCCTCTGATTGCGTGGATGTGGAAGGGATTGATTTCATACACTTAGCTGCTTTGGCAAGCTTATGATAGAATTCGTCATTTTTTCACATCATATCAGTAGCCCTGGATCAACCTTTGTTAAGTCCTCTAAGTATATATCTTCATTTCATCGTTCTCTCTTCTGTCTGCTGCTCTTCATCAGTAGCCATCAGCTAGGATATCTCCTGCTGCTTTTCTTCTTTGTTGTAGACTCATTTTGTCTGTACTGCTGTCACAATCCTCTTTTTGAGCAGCTTTTGCTGGACATGAACTCTCAGTCAGATCCAACACAGTCAAGTGTGCTTCATCCTGGTTCTCTACATTAAGGAATGGCAAGCTCTTAAAACATGGGCCTAGGACAGCAGCTTGGATATGGTGGTCTGGAGGCTCCAAGCTCTCGCCAATTCCTTGCCTTAACTTTGTCATCAGTTCTTTCATGGTTATGACATTGTGACGATGGGAAGGCTTTCATTTTCATCTTGAAAGAAAGTAGTCGCCAGTCTTCAGAAAGATAATGTGCAGTGACTTTCATGTAGACCTCCATCTTTTGGGGTTCCCAAACTTTTTTAGACTATCACACCCCTTCAAAAGAAAGGTTTAACACCTTAACACCTTGAAAACAACACCCCCCAAAAAACTTATATACTCTATGTGCACACAAGCTTTCAGTTTTAACGTTATATATTACATTAGGCTATATTAATATAAAATTGATATCTCAATCACACAGAATAAAAGCCAACAGCTGCTGTGGAGATTTGCCGATTACAAATTTTACTAAACAGCTAAAACAATTAAATACATTATAAAATTGAATGCATTTCTTCAATTAAAATGAGCTTATTTAGTTAAGGAAAAAACTAACAAACCCCCTAAATAAGGTTTGGGGTAGTAGGACATGTGAGCTGCTGCAGGTCTGGTAAGTTTCCTGTCTGCTTTTCATTGATGCCAATAATGACAGAGCCAAATAACACTAATATAAATGTTGTGTAATGATGGAATGGGTATTAATGTAATTTTAAAAAATGAGAGTGTATACTAGCCAGGCGGGGTGTATACTAGCCAGGCGGGGAGTTCTGGTCCTCTGAAATGATGCCAACGCGGAAGTAACTTAAAACTACATTCTATCAAAAGGCCACCAGGGGGCGACCGTTTTGGTGTCAAAAGGACTTCTGTCTCTATACAAGTCAATGGAGAATTCATCAACTTCTCACTTGATTTCTAACCCCAGTAAACGTTTTCAAAATGTGTTTATGGTCTCAATCGCTAGTTTAAAGCATTCTTCAATGCAGTATGATGTTCATTTGTGAAATTTTGGCCTCCCTGATTTTATATGTGACGATAAAGCAGGGTATGCATTAGGGAATGGCTACGTCGTGATTGACAGGTTGATTGGTTCACAGGTTCAGGAAGGCTTGCTCCTCCTGATGCCCATATGAGTAGAATCCGTGTTTTTTTTTTACCCGGCATGCACCGGAAATTTTCAAGATGGCGCTGCTCAGATCCGATACTATTCGCTTCCAAGCAGCAGTCCACAAACCAATGGGTGACGTCACGGATGTTACGTCCATTTTATATACAGTATATGATACTAGCCTGTAGAGTTCTTTTTATTGGCGCGAAAATTCAAAGGATGTGACGTATTTGCGCGCTCCCGAGTGCCGTGCAACTCTCCCGCTACTGTCAACAAACAACCGGTGTAAGGACAAAGCACAAAACGGTGCTATCCAGTTATAAACACGCAGCAGATATTAGCTCTCCAGCTAATGAGACGGCTACCTGCTGCCATTAAACCACACCACATTTCACAACAAAACACCACCGCAATGACTTGTCGCCCGCTACTACGAACGAACACACACACACACACACACACACACACACACTCAACTAAGCAGCAAAGCGAACAAGCTCCAGAGAAAAAGCACAGCATAACCTCCCCGTTATGTTTTTTTCTGCCACTTACCCAAAGGTGGTCCATCATAGGTGTGTGAACGCGCATCAAAGAGGGCGGGGGCGGGGCCTCACCTGAAATAGTTTCGCGCCACGAACATGCATGCGTACATAAGCCTTGTTGTGTTGCACAGGTGTTGTTATAGAGAGGGATTTTCTACTTTCTACATACAGAACCATTAAGCCATTAATCGAGTAGTTTTGTTAGTCAGCTCAGATTAAGTCTCTGTTGATAGCTGAGTTTCAGCGTTTATTTAGGTTAAAACTTTCTATCTTGATGGTCTGACCCTTTTTAAGTCATGAGTGCACCAACTTATGCAGAATGTCACTTACTTAACAACAGTTTATCCTTCCTACCTCAGCTTATGGTGACTAACCGCTGAATGCAGCTAAATGATGAATATCTGTTAACAGTATCACAATGAAGAAGACTATCTGCCCCAACATCACAAAACTCTCCAAAAGAATCACAACAGGACTAAGGGGACTGCCTTCCACAAAATATAAAACTGAAACAAGAACAACCAAAATGAAACCTGCTTTCCATTGTGTGTAACATGACTGATAAATTAAACAGAAACACTGGGTACACTAATGACGTTGGGAACCAAGGTCAAGTGAAATGAGAGAGGAGCAACCTTTTTGGAGGATTTATTTCCTTGTCATTTGTCTGATTTGCTTTGGGAACACAAAAATCATCCTCTAGCTTATCAACATAATGTAATTCCATACAGAAAAGTGTCCTTCTCTTCTGTTCATTTTTCCTACTTTTGTGTCCTCCTGTTTTAGAGTCAGAACATTGTAAGTCACAGCCTGGCAACTACTACGATGGGCTGCTGAAGAAATGTGTGAGGTGTTCTCAGGTGTGTGGCAGACATCCTGCAGAATGCTTCCAGCTCTGTCAAAGTGAGTACTGACCCAGCTGGCCTGATTACTTAATTATATGGTTAACTAAGTTTTCTTCTGAGACAAAAAGGTTCTGCTTTGTTGGTTCGTTTAAATGTCTAAAGGTTTAAATGGTAAAGAGGGAGGTCTTGTCAAACTACAAGGTAGGGTAGCAGAAAGCTAACAAACTTACATACATATGGCTAGAGCTGAATGGTATTTGGTTTATGGACATGAAGAATGCTTTTTTTGGTCATGCTTTGGTGTAAATTTGGGTAGTTTGGGACTCCCTTGTGTCCTGGGGATTAGTAACATTCTTGGTAAATATTAAAAATACTGTTAGAAATGTGGGTATGTCTTGTGGTAGATGGACAAGAAACCTGGATGTTGCTTTTGATAGAGATATAAGTTGTTCTAATATAAAATGCTTGGGTGCACTTGCTGTCTTGAAGGTCTTACACCACATGAACGGATGACTAAGCCATTGGTCACGAGGGCTCCATCAATTCCCACGACCACTAATAAACTCCTGGTTAAAATTACCTCACACATCCCGAATAAAATCCCAGAAAATTCCAAAGGGTTTGTGGTATCGACGGCGCTGGAAGACCCCACCATCGTCCTCTACTCCCTCCTGGGTCTATGCATGGTGTTGCTGCTGTCTAGCTTGTCTCTAGCCCTGGCAGTTTTGATAAGGGGAGGCAAGGCCAAAAAGTCCAAACAAGTACCTAAAGCAGCTAATCACACGCAGGAGCTTCTGGTCCAGCCAGGCCAAGAGGTTGGTCAGCAAGGATTCCAGCCAGAGCGACGCTCCAAAGGTTTGTGTGGTATTAATTTGTATCTCTGTATCTCTTTCTTCTGCTTATATGTCCATCCCTCCACATGAAATATACCTTCCAGACTAAACAATGTATCATATCTTCTCACAGACCCCATATATAAAGTTTTACTTGTACCTTGCTTTCATTTTACTGTGTGAACACAATGAGTAAGCGACTAATTAGGCGACTTTCTGTCAGAAAGGCTCTGGACCATATTTTTGAGCCAAATGATAATGGAGAGTTACTCCTGTTAACCACTAGTCTGAGATATTGTTTCATGGTAAATAGTCAAATTTGACCATGAACACTTAAATAAATACAATACAATTCAAAGCCCCAATCTGTGTAATAAATTAGTGGTTTAGCTGGATTATGGCATTTGTTAGGATAGTGGTAAAATCATGTACAGCAGTTTTCCTCCAGGCGGATCTCTTCTCTTTTATGTTCATCAACTGACAAAACAAATTATTACGTGGTATTAAAAGTATCTTAATAAGTGTCTCTAAATTGCAGTTAAAAGATCTTTGCATGTGTTTCATATATGTGTGCACACTGCCCTCTCCTGTCTTTCTTCAGATTGTGTACCAAATTCAAGCCTTCCCACCTACCGTGAGCCACTGGAGGACTCCAGCCCCACCGAGACCTGTGTTTGTGTCCACTGCTTCCCTGATCTGACAGCACTAAGCCAGAGCAATGACAGGCCACTGAGAGCACCTTTCTCTTTCTACCAGCAAGCTGTCCCCCAGCGGCCCCAGGTCCAAAAGGGAGGCCTCCGCTACCCTGAGGAGAGCTTACACATCTTTGGACTGGAAGCACAGGAGGAGGCGGCAGTGGGATGAGGCTCATGTTGCTGTCTTTCTTATCTGTGCCACACAGGAAAATTGGAAAGAATAAACACGTCAGCAACACATCAGAGAGATTCATCAGCATACCGAAAGAAAAGACAAAAAAATAACTGTTTGTTGCTTTGAAAAGAGAAATAGCGGACACTGTCTCAGCATGAGGCAATTTTTTGTAAGTGTGTGAGTGTGTGTATGTGAAACTTGATTAAAAAAGGTGTTAAAAGGAGTGAATGCTCACCCACGACCTCTACCAACCTCGCAACATGCAGCAACAGTGGGAATGCTTCATCAGTAATTAGTATTAAAAAGCCTCTCTTTATTAAAACAACCTATTTAAACAAGTGAAAGACCAGTTTCCCATTAGGGAACATTTCAGAAACTGTTGTGTGGTTGATTCGTATTAAATGTGAAATGGTCCATGTTTTCTTCTCTGATGATGATGAAATGTGCAAGTTTGTGCCATAGGGCAGTAAAAATAAGTATTACTGCATATTTTAAGAGTGGCAATGTTCACTTATTAAGAATATGTACTTAATGGTTAGGGAGAATGTATGTGGAGAGGTCTTGCAAGGTCATTTGGGAGTGGAGGGCTGACATGTTAAGGCCTTGAACTCTGAGTGGACTGCAATGGACTGTTGAAGATGAACCGATGCTTGGCTTCACATTGCATCCGTCTTCTGTTAGAAGTCACACTTGAACACATTACAAAGAATCCTGCTTACTGAACACTGACATGAATGTACACTGTGTGCTTGTGCGAGAGGAAATAACCAGATAGTCATTTAAACTATCTTGACATGTGCAAAATAAAGAATACAAACTGGTAGTGTGTTTGAAAAAAAGTAAAGAAAAAAAAGTTGTTATTGGCACGAATGTTTTGCTTTTCAGCCTACAATCTTTCCATTCTGGGACACAAAGAGGTGGAACAATTTTACAGGGTGCACTTTCCTCCTACATACATGCCATTACTTATGTGTGAAGAGGTTTCTATAATAAAAGTATGGGGGGGGGGGGGGCTTTGTACTGCCACACAAAGGTACTACTTATGACTTTAGCTTGGTGCTTTTCCAGCAAAACAATAGATGCCCCATACATAAAAAGGGCAGTAAAGTATGCAATGCTGGATTATAGATCAGGAGCAGACAGGATGAAAGGCTAAAGCCTTATGTGATACTGTAATGGAATTAATGCTCATGGTGGATAACTTTGAAACTATTTCCTACAGTGATGCACATCAATTTTTAAATCCCATAGGTTCGCGGTGAAGCACATTACAAAAAATGACTTAAAAAATGTCATATCTCTATGATCCCTATGGGTTAAAATTGTGCCTTTCTTTTGTGCTACCACTAGGAGTCACCGATGTTTGGACTACATGGGGACTTTTTAACAACCACTTTAAATGCAAATTAGTAGAGCAGCAGATGCATGAGCTCATAATTTACAATTATAAGTCTGCTGTAATATACATGTGCAGCTACTAATACAAATATGTACAATATATGGACCCTATGTAAAAAAAAAAATAAAGAGGGTGAAAAAGAAGCTGTGTTAATATCACTTAATATCAGACACTAGCTAGCTGATCAAGCATCTCCAAGGGACCTGGTGATGTAGCGCACAGTACTGTTGCTATGGTTTACTGCCTCAATTAGCAATGTTTATTAGATACGAGTAAAAATAAATGAATAAATCTCATGAAATTACAAAGAAGCAGCACAAAAAGGCATTTACAGATATAGATTTTTCTTTATTTAAGTGTCTTTCCATCACTGTGTCCAGTTCTTGCAGCAGTTACATATGTGTGTGCGAGGAATGACTGAATGGGTCAAGACGAGTTTCTTCAGATTCTTATTATGACCTCCCTCCCTCCCTCACCACCCACCCTCCATCCCCCCTTGTGGCCGGATCCAACGATACAGAAGAACGAACCAACTTTTGAGGTTTCACCATTTTTGTCTCTTACATACAAACTGTACATATATACTTTTACATACATCATCAACATGTGGAAAACAAACAAAACAAAAAAGGAAAATCCTATCAAACTGTGATACCCAGCTCAGACGGCATGCTGAATGCAAGTACTGATTCAGTACATGAACATACGGAACATACGCACGCGCACGACACACGTGCATACAAACGGCAACACATACGCACTTTTTTTTATATCTTCAAAAATGTTTTTACACGCTTTAACACATTTTTATACAAACACGCCTACACAGAGCTATTTTTTTAACATTCCCCTTTCAGGTGCACACATACACACACACACACACACACACAAACACACCGAATTAGAGCAACATGCGGTCGAAGGTTAACACTGCAGGATCGAGCCTCTGACCCATTATACACACTCTATATTGAGAATAACGCCTCCTCTTTTCTTTTCTCTTTTTTTTGGCCGTTTACCTGAAACAGCAACAGGACAACATATCTTAAACATGGAGAATATGCCTCTGTACTGTCTGAAAACTGATTAAAAAGAAAAGAAACATGCCAAAGAAAATTTAAAAAACTAAAAATTAAGCCACCATAGCAGCATTCTCATGAAAATAACCAGTACTATTTAGCTTTCTTATACAACAAACCCCAAACAAAAACATGATTGACAGCACAATTTAACATGGACAGACAACGTGAGAGTTCAGGGAGAATGCAAAAACCGTAAACAAACCTTTTAATTACAGTATGTATAAAAATATAATATTCACTGTTTAATTTTTATCCCCTCCCTGTGACTGTTGGAAGCAGCGATAGAGGCAAAAAAATAACAGATCGGCGATCCTTTAAACTAAAGAAAACTTGTACTTTAAAGTTTTTGACTCACAAACTCACAAGTAGTGAATAAAATAAACTGTCTCTCTAGTCTATACATGCTCATAACATAATTTGTCTTGTGATTTCTTTTTTTTTCTTCCTCACTCTTGTCTTGTCATATTTGGTCATTTTGGCGCGTGTGTGGATGTGTTGGACGAGTGTGCTGGTGTCCCAGAGAAAGTTGAATTTGAATATTTTTTATTTTTTAAACCCCTCGTGGGGGTTCATATATTTGCAGCTGTGTGAGCACGAAGCAGGCCGTCGGTGAAGAACAGCATATGTGTGATCAAGTAAACTGTCCCCAGATAAACTAAGGTTTCCAAAAAAAAAAAAAGAAGAAAAGAAAAGCCTTCTGCCCTTCTGTCTGTGTCTGAAAAAAAAAGAGAAAGCAAAGAAGGGATACAACGCTACGCTGTCCACGATTCAGTTATTACCTTCAAGTGCAGCCTGTTTTGGCTTGTGTACTTATAGCAGATTATATGTATCACCATTGCTTTCTTCTGTAAATCCTGAATTCCAGTGAAAAGATTTTGCAAGTATTATTCCTTCAGGGTTTCCACAAATCTCCCTTTCTAAATGTCTTCTTGAAGGTTCTTGCATTTGTTTTTAGCGCTCTCCTGCACAGCAGACAGTTTGTTGTGTGGAATTATATTAATATGAGAGGTGAGACTTGTGTGTTCTGCTTTCTTGCATCTCTCCCATCACTCTGTTGCATTCTTTTTTTATTTCCATGCACATAATCCTTGCATCATCTCCTCATCTCCTCCTGCGGATGTGCTGATGTGGAGGGAAGAGGAAGTGGAGGAAAGGGGGGGGGGGGGGGGGGGGGAGACTATTCGTACTCCAGGAACTGTTTGTGGTAAAACAAAAGGTACCTGAGGGGGATAAAAGCACCACAGGGTTAGATTGCAGAATCGCTAATAAGTCATTGTCACTTTATTTTTCCGTGTGCATTTATTTTGAAGTGATCTCCTGAATAAGCAGCATCAGAAATGTAAACATCACTAAATCTGTTTTTCTCAACATAACATCAAATTCAGACAGTATTGTCTGAAGCATGAGGTGGTCTCTCAGTGGTTGTGACCCTACTCACCCTTCGCTGTCCAGGACGTCCTTGATGCTGGCCTTTGTGATGATGGCGTCATCACATTTGAACCACTGGTCCTTGTGCTGCCGGATGAAGGTGGTGTAATGGCCGCTCTCTAGTGTCCCCTGGTGGTTGACTACAGCAAACAGGCTGTACCTGAGAGAGAGGGACCGGATGAGAGGGGAAAATAGGAGGTCAGTGTTTGAAAGGGTGCTCCAGTGATTTAGTATAGTACCTCCATTAGTAAAGGGACCTGTGAGAGACAACTAGAACCATCACATATTTGTGTTACATATTATACAGCAATAGAAAAAAGAACTATCTGGTAATGACTTCATAATGGAACCAAACTATATAAGAAAATTTAGCAGCTTCCCTAATTGGCGGGACAAAAAAGCCCTAAAAGCCTGGTGACATATGACATAATGCCCAGATACAACACAATATTAACCCATTTTGTCCAGTAAACATTGTCCACATTGTCCACCAGGTTATCAGTCCACTCAGACTCACAAAGTCCATGGAAAATTATACCAATTCCCACTGTACGCACTGGCTGTACTCCCTTTTCCTACAGCCAGGGGCACAATTCGACAAGATGAAGAGCAGCGATGGAGGAGCATGTCTCTTAGATGGAGGGGAAAACATTTGGTGGCAGGAGGAGGCATCATCTTGAACAAAGCATGGATCGGTATTAGTACATGCTGCGGTCTTTGGTTGAATTGAGCGGCGTATTCGGCACATGTGCCAGTTGAGAGGCCTTTTAAATTCTATATGTACAATATACCTAAATCTCAAATCAAATGTTTGTATCAATATCTTCCAAATACTGGAGTTACCTGTTCATATGAAGACATTTTAAACACAAATCCATTCTTTAAAAGTGAAACCAACTGGATAAAACTCCAAATAGACATAACACAGGCGATTCTCTCAAGTGTATTCCCAACATAGAGATCTATTCCCCCATAGTTGTATTTTTTGACAAAACTATTCTAAGAGACAAAAAACAGAAGGGTCAAAACCTGCCGAGATTTCCAGACTCCAGCTGCCCCCAGTTTCCTGTTAAATATTTATAAGTCTCAATCTTAACTCAGGGTAGTTCTCTCAATGACGAGTGTAGTACCATACTGCATTCATGTTGCAACTACCGCCTACAACTAACTGATACACAGTAGTGATGAAGGAGTGGTTGATTATTATGCAGAGATGCTCGCAACAAAATCTTCAAATGCAACTTGAAACTGAGCTAACGGCCAAACAAGTTAGATATTTGACTTGCTGGCAATTTACAAACTCCAAATCAGCATTTGATTAGAATAAATCTCATGCATGAAACATGAGGTGTTAGCGGAGTATCTGCAGTGAAAAGAAGAAAATTGGGCAGAGAGGAATGCACTTAATGCTTTGAAAGGAATCAATGAGAGGAGGAGGAGGCTGAAAGGTTTTGTTAATGAAAATTGAATCTCTTGCTGCACAAGTCCCAGAATTCAATCTGTCAGACCTGTTTATGACTTAGTGACAGGACGATAAATGTAAGGATTTATCGGAGTGGTTACTATTGTAATATCTGGCCTTACTTGTTGTCATTGTTGAAGGGGTCCACGGTCTGCTGGTACTGTCCGTTCATCCTGCTCTCTTTACTGAAACACACAACAGAACAAACGTGGTCACAACAGCAGTGCTGGTGGGAAAAAAATAGAAAATGAAGGGAGTGGGGAACAGGATAATAAAATTTCTCTCTCAAATTCAACCAAACAAAATGAGCCTTTATTGTAATGTGAGCTTTTTTTCTCCTCACCTTCATTGAGATATTTTATTTATTGTTAAACCTGTGATAACAAATGCCCCCATGACTATACAACTAAAACATGGTTACCAAGTCTATATATGCTGCCTTTGGGTCATATTCTGCAGAAATCTAATGTAGACTATCACTGTTATGCAGATTGCACGCAGATACATCTAGCTGACTACAGTCCAATAGAGTCATTGTGTCACTGTTTACAGCAAGTAACAAATTGGATGAATCAAAATTTCTTTCAATTAAATCAGGACAAAACTGAGGTCATTGTTTTTGGCAATAAAGAGAAGAGGATTGCTGTCAGTAAACATCTCGAGTCGCTCTCTCTAAAAAGTAGGTAAAGGGTCCCAAACCTTAGCGTGCTGATAGACTCAGATCTGACCTTCAGCAGTCTAACGGTCTTCTGACTGGACTCCCACAAAAAAGCATTAAACAAATGCAGCTCATTCAGAAAGCTGCAGCTCGAGTTTTGACCAGAACAAAGAGATCAGAGCACATTACTCCAGTTCTAAAGTCTTTATACTGGCTCCCAGTCAGCTATAGAATAGTAGTATAGTATGAATGGTTTAGGTCCAGAGTACATGAATGACATGTTAGTAGAATATGAACCCAGTAGGGCTCTGAGATCTACTGACTCAGGTCAGATAGTGGAGCCCAGAGTTCAGACTAAACATGGTGAAGCAGCTTTTACACAACTGGAACAAACTACCAGTAGAACTGAAATCAGCCCCAACTGTGAATATTTTAAAATCCAGGTTAAAAACACTTCTCTTCTCCTGTGCTTATGATTGAGTTCTTTCAAAGCACTTTAAAACACTGTATGTCCTTTTAATGATTTTAAAGCAAATCATTATTTTATGCTGCAAACTTATATTTAATGCTCTATTCTAGTCTAGTTTTTATTTTATTTTTCTCTCTTTCTTTCTATTTTTCTGTACTTTGTTTTTATTTATTTTTTTATTATTAGTGTTTTTTAATTGTATGTTTGAATGTTTAATGTTTTTACTATTATTGGGTTTTATTTTTATTTTTCAAATTGTATGTTTTTATATTTTTTGTTTCCAATTCTTACTGTTAAATGTTTGTTTTTATGTAAAGCACATTGAGTTGCCCCTGGGTATGAAATGTGCTATATAAATAAAGCTGCCTTGCCTTGCCTTACCAATTTATTGTTTTGTCCCCAGAACACGTCTCCATTACACCCTTCATGTTTTTGTGGTTTTGATGCAACATTCCTGGTCTTCTTTTCTTTGCTTTTTCTAGCTGAGTGCTTCTTGTCTTTATTTGCATTGTGCTCACCTTGAGGCCATGAAGGGGGTCATGTCCAGCTCCAAAGGGAAGGAGACATAGGTTGTGATCTTCCTCCGTAGTTTGGCTGAATGCTCAAACCTCTGACAACATACACACATACATAAAAGGTGTTAGAATGCAGCTCAATAGCAGTTTGAGATGTGTGCCTGTGCCAATAACTGTTATGAAGCATAAAAAAACAGGCTTTCATTTTTTATTTTTTATTAAACTCCCTAAATTAGTCATGAAACCATCAAAGACGGTCTTACTTTCAGGTGAAAGCAGGCCACGATGGGCAGCTTCTTCATGGTCAGCTGCTTGGTGGACTCCTGGTAACTATGGCAACCACTGCACTTGATCTTAGCGCTGCTGCCAAGGTGCTCTGGTCTGGTGAACCTAAACAGGAGAGGCTGAGATTTAGTGTGTTTGTGTGTGTGTGTGTGTGTGTGTGTGTGTGTGTGTGTGTGTGTGTGTGTGTGTGTGTGTGTGTGTGTGAAGTTCTAATGATGCTGCTGCTGTTCTTGTTCCCTGAAGTCTCTGCTCCAGTGAAATCACGGAGAACAGGAATTAGTTTCAGGGAAGCGTGTGTGTGTGTGTGTGTGTGTGTGTTACTTTCTGTGCTCTGAAAAGCTTTGGTGTGATGATTATGGGAACTGGTTTGAGATTGTCAGTGCATGTAAGAATTTGTTTTGACAAGAATAATTAGGACTGCCTGGCAAAGAAAATAAAATGATTAACAACGATAATATCTTTGAAAAATACAAATCTGCCTTTCCCTCTCTTCACAGCACTGAGACTGTTCTGGTCAAGGTTATCAATGACTTCTTACTTGCGGCCAATGAAGGCTTTTCTTTAATGTGGAGTTCCCCAGGGGTCTATCCTGGGTCCTCTTTTTATTCATTATAAACATGCTACGTCTGGGCGTGTCATGTATAAACACAATACAATTTTTCATTATTTGTAGGGGTGGGTATGAGTGCTCGACACACGTGTTACACCGGATAAAAGCAAGCGCACAAAATGTGTAACAGGTATCGATTGATTTGATTGGCTGAGATTGATTGAGTACTCAATTGGTATCGTTATCACTTTAAGGGTACTTGGATAGTTACTGGTATCGTAATTCTTTAGACGATAACCAACCGTTATTATGCAGATGATATGACACTGTACGTCCACATAATATCTGGTGCCACCCATGAGTCTTATATATTATTCCTTACTTAAATTAATAACTGAATATCAACAAGTAATGCTTTGCTTAGGTGACAAAGGTGGTATGTTTCATAACTGACTTACATTTGTTTTAATTGTTTTTAATTATTTTCTCTTGTCTACTCTTTTATGTTTTGGATAAAAAAACATGAGTGCTACATAAAGTTACAATGATTAATGAAAATGTCATACCAGGGAGATCTGCTGTACCTTGAGGCTGAAGATATTTGAAATAGGGATGGTTTTGATGTTGCTCACTGAAGGCTTGAAGCTAACATTTCAAACCAAACTGTTATTTGTTAGTCAGTTACCTGCGCAGACAGTCTGTGAGCGTTGTGGCTCCAGTGGCGTGACTCTCTCCGTTAAGTGCTGAACCGTCTCCTCCAGGGCTGAGGGGCCAGAAGGGGGTGGAGGAGCCTGGAAGGTCCAAGCTGATGTCCCAGAAGGGGTCTATGGTCGTTGAGACACCGCTAGGAGGGAGATGGAAAGACAGACAGGATGAGGAGTATGTATGAGAAGGTCAACATACTGCACTGTTGATGTCTGTTATAGATTTATGGAGTTGCTGTGTGTATGCTGTGATTTGAACATCTTCCAGTCTGTTACCCACTTCAAAAGGAGGCACAGTTAGAGACTGCACTTTGTTGTTTTCCTTTATAGAGACAGACATATAAGTGAGAGGGAGACAAAAGAGGGAGACAGAGAAGATTCTGGCATCAACTACATTTTGGCACCACGGCTTGCTCCCAAAGTTGGCAGCTAAAGTTGCTCATCTGGGCTATGAAGATTACTGCATGCTGCAGGTTAGTGCTGGCAGCTAATAAAATAAAACAAATTATAATCGTCTGATAGTCTTCGTGCCCTCAGAAGATTTGGATGGAAACCGTCTTTGTAAGGAACTCCCTTGGTGACCGGTCATCATTCCTCTAAACTGCTTATCTTGTTTAGGGTTGCAGGTGGTTGAAACCTTTCCCAGCTCAATCTGGGCAGGTTTCCAGTGTGTCACAAGGCTAACACACAAAGACAGACACAATTCACATTCACACCTACAGGTAATTACATTTTTCTCTCATTCACCTAACCTGCATGTCTTGACGGAGCGCAACAACCAGGACCACTGAGCTACTGTACTGATTCTCTGTGACCTGAACTGATTAAAACCGTTCAGTTAAGAAATACTGCCAAACTACGCCCCTTCTTATCATTCCAAGAACTCGACCAACAGCTTTTCTTGTCTGTTCACATCTTTTCTATTGCACTGTATTCTTGTTTAAGCCAAAACGCTGTGGGGTGATTATGGGTTCTTTCTTTGTTACGCTGGCATCCTGTCAAATTTGGAACTGAATTCAAACTCCTTTTATTGCTTTTAAGGCAATACACACTTGGCTCCACCGTGTATTATAGAGTTGCTGAGTCTACAGTCCAGTAGGCCTTTCAGGTCATCAGAACAAGGGCTTCTTGGTGTAACCTGCTCAAGGTCCAGGACTTGTGTGGTCTCTGAGGTAGTGGAACAGGTCGGACCAATGGGCTCTCAAAGGAATTTTATTGACGCTTCTATGCTTCAATCTTTTCTTACTGTAACTATTCTTGCTTGTGCCTGTAATTAATATACATTGAGTACTTTTATTGTGAAAGTTCTGCATAATATCTTTTTAAAAAACAACAACATCAGGTTATGGCTATGTCCAAATTCATTCACTTTTTACTCTGAAATACAATATATATATATATATATATATATATATATATATATACTGCCCGCATTCCATTCTGTATTAACATGTCTGAGGAATGTACACCTCATTATTACAACAATCCCATAATGCACTGCGCCAAATTTTATAGATCAAGAAAATTACGGTTGTACAACTCCACCTGTCACTGATGACGTGCAATTAAAATGATTTGTAAGCATGTGAAATGTGAATTTATTGCTGATTACAGAGTAAACGTCTGAATGTCTCTTTTATATAAGGAGTGGTGAATGAGGGAGCGATCTTGAAGACTTTTCCATGAAGAACATACAGAAGTTCACCGTGTCTGGATCGGGATTAGAACACGCCTGCTCAGGAGACAAAATTCCTGCTTTAGTAGCTCTGACTGCTGACAAGGAAGAATTTGCAAAGCGATGTTTGTTGAAATGATGTAGAATCAGGAACACAGCAGGCTTCCTGTATGCAAAGGCAATGGTTTGTTAGTAGCCAGTGGAGACAGTAGGACACCATGATGGAGATGAACACTGTGAGCAGGAACAACAGAATGAAGCACCATTCTGCTTTAGAGCATTCATTTTCTTTGACTTTGGAGAGGTTGACCATGTGACCTGAAATGAGTCCAAACTGTCAAAAAAAAAAGGTGACTAATATGATCTAAGTGGCTCCGGGCTTTCCAGTAAAACCCTTTAAACCTTCTATACATGTTTTTTTCCCTTTGATCAGCATCAGAAGATGAGATGGCACCATGTTACCCTCACATATCACTTCAATTATATTATATAGTGAATAAATTATAAATGAATGAAAGCCTTGTGGGAAACCCCTGATGCAGGAAAGGATTTTTCTCTGATGTACACAAACACAAAAGCATCAAGAACCTGAATTCATGCATCTCTGCATTTGTTATCAAGCTTTCTTTAGTGGCTGTGTGAGCATTGGTCCTCAACTACAAAGACAACAAAGAATAATTTCGCAGCATGCTTAGAAATTCTTTTGATAATTCATTGATAGTTTTATACTTATTTCACAGGCACAGTGCTTCATTTGGTTGGTGTAAATCACTGGATCATTGGATTTTGTGATCTCTGGTTTTCTTTAGACACCGTTTTCTCATGGGAAACTGAAGATCTGGACATCATGTAATGCCTAGTTCACCTAAAAGTGTACTGATTAATAATTTTTTGTGGGAAAAAAAGAAAAAAGAAAAACTTGGTGTCAGTTACTGTAAATTCATAGATCTAGATTCACTAAACATGTGCAGAACATTTCTCAAGCAGGCATATCAGGCTGGAGTCACAGTTTACACGTCATTTGTGCTAGAGTAGTGGTAGGAGGACAGTGAAAATAATAGGAGGGGATTGATTATACATTCTGCACTTTACTAAGGTCACATATTTTGTGATGGTCAGTTTCGAGGGGAAAAATAAACAGCACAGATGCATAAATCACAAGAAATGTTTTAGAGGGGAAAAGAAACATGGCTTTACCTTTATTTTACAAAAACCTGAAACAGTTACTATACAAATCTCAAAAGAGCTGCACTAAATCAATTATCTATATAGACCTATAATGAATATTAATGAGCATATGTGATTATTTTGTCGCAAATAATGAACAGAAGTTGGGGAGTTGTGGCCTGTGTTCATCATTCAAACTTGACTATGATTGTGTTGTACAATAATAACTAAATAAATAAATCAAATGTAATATGAAATGTATATTATGCATTTGACAACACTTACCTGTATATGTTTTGTGCATGTGTTACATCTGCCACCATTTGGATTGATAGTATAACAAATTGTAATATCTAATGATCAGGAACACATTTTTCCCTGGGTGTTGCTGTGGCTGAAGTACTCTTTTTGACCAACAGGTGGAACTAGAGCTCAACCTTAAAAGGCTGCTGTACCATGAAGGGGTTTTCCTGTTGCTGCAGTGGTGTATGTGTGTGTGTGTGTGTGATTGATGGAGCAATATGTGAACGATAGAGGAGGGAGGGGAGCAGGAAGGTCACCTCAGGGCAGGGAATCAAAGAGTTCTGATGCAGGACTGCGAGACACAAGTGAAGTGCGTCATTGTTGAACTGCGGTTTGGTCGACGCTGAACCGCCACACGCATACACACATACACACATGCATGCACTTACTGGCAGACTTGACAGGTGACGTCAGACTGCAGGCCCCCTGTGAAGATTTGGTCGATGATGCAGTTACAGTGGTTCGGGTTGTTGGCTTTCTTCCCGTTGTCATCTGAGAGGATGTAAACAAACACAAAAACACACACAGACACACACACGGCCTTGAGTAACAAGTTGTAAGTAATCCTGAGTAACTGCTTATAAACTGTAGTTATCCTGCTCTCTGCCTCTGCAATCTGTCGTTGTGCTTTCCTCTTTCTCATGGATTTTTTGGAGTTCTGTCATATTGTGAGCATGTCTGACCTTTGCAGTGTCTGTGCAGGACGTCCAGAGCTGCGATGAGGAACTCATGAGCGTCTTGCTGTTCGTAGCCGGCCAGGTGACGGGCGTGAGTCCACACCAGGTGGAGGAGGCGGAACGGGATGTGTGGCGAGCGATGGCCTGAGTAGAACTGGAAAAAGGAAAGCGTGTGAGAGAAAACACACCTAAAATCCTTCTTCTTCAACCTATTAGAACGACCCCTTACTTCCTGGAAGAGTTGAGACATCTCGCACACCAGGCAGGAGTTGCTCTGCATCTCGCATTTGTGCCGGTCGGACAGGAAGAAGTCGCGCAGCAGCGGGGTGTGCGTCAGCGCCTGGACGATGCAGTTCATGAAACATGTGTTGCCCAGGTTTATCAGACCACGCAGGCCTAAGAGTGAAGAGAAGAGAAACAAAAGTGAAGAATAGAAAGAAAGAAAAAAAGAAATTAAGAGGAAGTGGGCAAAACATAAGAGATAAAGAGAAGGAATGAGTGGAGGAGGGAGGGAGGGAGGGAGGGAGGGAGGGAGGGAAGGAGAGAGAGCCCAAGAGTCAGATCAGTTTTCTTGGCTGCTGCAGTGTGGCATCCAAGCTGCAGTGCTGTTAACGGGAGATGACACACACACACGCACACAAGCATGCATGCACCCACACACGTTTGGTAATACTATGATGGCCCTGAGGCGACGTTGGACTACACATAGGGAAACCCTTGTCAGATTACAGCAGACTAAACCACCCACACACACACACAAGTAGTGAGAGGAAGAAGAGGAGGAGGAGGAGGCAGGGGAAAACATAGAAGAAAAAACAAAAAAACAAAAAGGAGAGAGGACAGACAAGGAGGAAGATGAAGGAAGGAAGAAAGGAGAAAGTGTGCTCACAGATGAGCAGCGAGGGTTATATTTTGCCCTCACCGGAGACGGTGCCAGGGATGTTAATGGTGCTTGAGCACTTTGTAGCAGCTCCCTGTGAGCTGCTACAAAGTGTTAAACGTATGCCAGCTCTTCTCACTCCCACTCACTGTCAGAACCCAGCACCGCTTCACTCTAATATTCACTGTTAACTCAAATATTTTGGTTTTTTTTCTCTGAAGACCAATCAATAAGCCCTCTTTTATTTGCTACTATGGGATTATTTTGATATGAAGTATTAACTCTCTGGTGCTTCTTTTCATGATCAAAACCAGCAAATCCTCCATTTTTGAAGCTTTTAAATAATGATTATTTGGCATTTTGGCTTAATAAATGACAAAAATGACTTATAAAGTTATTAATATAGTTTGACAGCTAATTATCTGTCATTTGACTACTTGATTAATTGTTTCACGCCCAAAACTCGAGAAAATTAATCTCAGCTTACACCGAGGACTGTTCTCATCACTTCCTACAAACACAGCACTGTGATATGAACCATGTACCACTACATGACTAATGATCTAACAGTGATTAGCCTGCTGTTGTGCAGATGGGGAGAAAAGAGCATTTATAACATCTATACTAGTTGCTTCTGCAGCTAGTGTTATGCTACCAAATGAAAAATAAAGGGAATAGAGGTTGTAGTTCAGCTATAGCGCATTTTTTGCTATGCACAATCTTTCTTCTCTATCTGAAAGTGAAGGTGCCATTGGCCAAGACTGTCTAGATATATGTGTAGATGGTAGGGGAAGTGTGTGTGTTAGTAGCATTGCGAAAAAATTGATAAATGTCTATTTTGTAGCAATTTTCTTTTTCTAGTCTGATACATAGCGGCTCTGCACTGCTGCCTCCAGGTAATAAGCATATGCTCGCATTCTAAACAGCTCTCGCCTTCACCTGCCTGCTCTGATTTTATGTTACCAAACTAACTGTCAAGCCACATAACAGTGTTTCCAACTCGCTTAGAACTGTGAGATAAAGTTGACTTTAAGGAATGCAGGTGGTGACTGACTGATACAAGTTTTCCCCTCAGGGCTTACCGTATCGCTACATGTTCAATGCTGAGATGGCTCTGTGCTACAAACCTGAAAACTCAACCCAATCTGACTCAACACATGCTGAACTGCTTAACAATACTGAAGAGACCTCTCCGGAGGTTCCAGTCAGACTGTAGAGTTTGGTGAGACCTGCTGCTGAAGTTTGATTGACAGTTAGATCATTTCTACTGCCAGTTTCAAATTTCAGCAGTATCATAATAAATGCTTCACATTTTGATTTAAATACATTTATTATCTCCTGGTTATTTCTTATTTCTGCTACTGTGAAAGGCAGAACAAAGTGCACATACTGTAGCTCCCAATGCAGGTGAATGTCACTATTGATATCCCATTAAAACTATACCTGCACTGGGAGCTACAGTATGTGGACTTTCTTCTGCCTTTCACAGATTTAGTTTTTTGGTCCAGCACCTGTTTTTTTGCTCCAGATGTGCGTGTCTACCACACAACTTTTTCTTATCATTTCTGCCTCTGTCATGATACCACATACGTACACAACTTTGTATCTCAAAAGCTTAGAATACTTAAAAAGTTCAATATATTTAGAAATCCTGAGCCAGGTGTACCACAGCAAGCAACCTAATATTTTAACTTTCCAGCAATAGTGTGTACGTTGGGAGAGAGAGAGACCAACCAATTGTACAGTTGGAGGTGATTCTCCTCCTCTTGGGGTTGTGGCGGAGCAGCTCCAGCTCCCTCTTGGTGGGCTCCCACGTCGAGTACTTCTCCCCTATGCCTGAAACACACCCGGACATAGACACACACCGATACACACACATTTAAAAAGGTTGGCATCATGCGCTTTTCTTTACCTTTTGGATATAATCTAGATAATAACGTCTAAGGTCATCATGATAGAGCCTGGACAAAACAGCAGAGTTGATGTTGGGGTAACACTGTCATACCTTGCATTTTCCAGGCTTTCCTTTGTTCCTCTTTGGCAATCTGTTCCATGTCTTTGTCGTAAATGTAGTCTTGGCACATGAAGCAGTAAATTCCCCCGTACAGCAGGTCAATAGCTGGAGAGACAAACAAGGATAAGAGGGACAAGCAAACAAAGAGACTGCATGAGGGAGCCGTTTCATTCAAATGCAGGGATGCTCAGTTTAGAGTTGTCACAGGGTAATGAAGGGGGTTTGTGCTAACTCCTAACTGCTCCATCTGACAGTCTTTTATTGTATTCGGGCCACGTTGCCATGGCGCCGCAATCGCCAGGTAGCGGAAGCTTATCTGCTGACATATCTGCTATCTGTTAACACCATCCAGGAACGACGGAGAGGCGCCCTGAGAGCAGCGAGAAGTCGAAAAAGGTAAAAGAGAGGACAGGAAGAACACACTCGTAGACCAAAGCCATCCTTCCGCTCCCTCTCTACCTTCTCTCCTCACCTGCTCCGTGCCCTGTGGCTACCTGTTTTACGTTGCCACGACAACACGCCCGTTGGCTTATCCTGGCTGATGCCTTCGTCCTTTGCAGGCATGAAGGGGAAAAAAGCAAGTAGAGGACTAAGGAGGAAACAGGAAAGAAGAGAAGGGGGGGAAGTAAACTCAAGTACTTTGTTAAGAGAAGAAAAAGAGAAATAAAAAAAAAGGATGAGTACAATTAGATGAAATCCTTTCACAATTCTGAATATAGAGAGGGTCATCAGGTAACCATGGGAACAAGAGGTGAGGGGAGGAGGGGGGGAATAATTGGGGGGGGGGGGGTGGGGGGGGGTAAAGAAGGAGAGATGGTTGCAAACAGCATTCGCCAAATAGCTGAGAGTCAAAATGCAGAAAAATGGTTAGATGAAAGAGATGCAACAGCAGAAAAAAGAAAAAAAAGAAAAAAAAGAAAAGAGGAGGAGAAGCAGGAAGGAGAGGAGGAGGAGGGGCTGGGTTTAATGGAGGCTAATTCCACAGGGTTTGTTAAAGACGACTTAATTACCTCCTCAACAGTCTGCTGCCGAGATCTTTCTCTTTTTTCTCTCTCTTCCCTCTCCCTCTGTATTAGGCTGTTTCTCACTCTATTTTTTGCAACGTTTAATTCAGCAGCTAACCTAATTAAACTCACAATTACACTCTGTGGGGAAACACGCGCGCACACACACCGGAGGGGGGTCTTCCTGAGTTGAGTGATAACGTTGAGCGAAAGAAAGACACACGGTTGACAATAAAAGCAGGCGGATTCTCGACATCTGCCAAATGAGGCCTTTGTTAACAGACAACCCCCAGTATTTTGGTGCAGTGTCTATACCGTATTTAACCTGCAGCTTAAAAAACAGCCTGATTCTATTATGTTGAGATTTATAAAAAAAGCAACATAAAGCTACTAGGTGTGGAGACGGTATCGCAGCATTTACGCTACCTATTTGCAAACCTGGCAGCCCAGTCTGATCGCTGACATGGTGCAGTAGGGTTCTAAAAAACTCAATGCAAACATGGAAAAAGAGCTTATCCTCCAACAATGGTTCCTTTCAAAAATACGACAAAAGTGCTAATAAACTGGATATTACTACAACTTTCACACTGTTGATGCAAATGGCAGTAATCTTGGATTATTGAGGTCAGAGCTGGTGAGGTTCTTCCGACCTTTCAAGTCAGAAATCCAACTTCAAGGGGTGTTCCAGTTGAAAGTTATATCCAGTTATTTCGGAAATTGTGACTTCAGAGTACAAATGTAACACAACATAAGAGTGCACAGACATGTAGGCGAGCCTTTGACGGTGCAGATTAAGCTGATGATAGCAATGCTGATGTTTAGCAGGTAATGTTTGGTCCCCATCTTGGTTCAATGCTCATTAGAAAGTGTTAGAATGCTAGCATTTGCTTATTAGCACGAAACACAAAGTGCAGCTAAGGCTAATAGGGATTTTTTATTTTTTTGCAGGTATTTTGTGATGAACCAAAGTATTGAGCAAATTAAAAATGTTGCCCCAATAATGGAGATAGATAAGAAGGCAAGATAATTCATCCTGAGGGGGGCATGCCTCTACCAAATTTTTATGACAATCCATCCAATATTTGTCAATACATTTTACTTAAAACCACAAATGTCAACCTTGCGGTGGCAAGGAAGGTCAAGGGTTCACAAGATCAGTAAGATAAATCATCAGGGAACCACGACTGTCTGTACAAACATTTGTGCTGATCTGTCAAATAAATGTTAAGATATTTTTCTAGATAAGTTCAATCTTTAACCTGTAGGAGACGCTAGAGGAATAGACAGGTGATCACCAAAGTCATCAGGATCCATCTTCTGGGTACCATAAATATCTGTACAGAATTAAATGGTAATCGATTCAAGGGTTGCTGACATATTTCAAATGTGACAGATGTGTCTGAGGTCATTTAGAAACAGTCTCACCTTTATGGGTTCTGCAAACATATATAATGATGATTGTAAAAGTGTTCATGTAAATCCTGATACTGATGACCACTCCTACAGATTCCAGTGGACATCATTTACTGGTGAATACATTTTTCCCCCCTCATGCTACAACCTGTTCAGTGGTTGTTGTACTGGGCGAGTTCTGTTAACATTCAGCCATTTTATCTGCAATAATTCAGTCATTTCTAAGCAGCGTTCTGATCATTACAAGCTGTGTGCCCCTGTGGGAGCAGCAGGGACAGAAGGGAAAACAGCCAACTGTGCCTGGTGCTCGGCAGACACCCGTATCTTTGTTCAAATCTGGAGCCGTCCAGATTGTGTCTGTCGGATGCAAATATTAAAGCCAGCAAATTGCAAATGCAACTTTACGATTTCTCGCTGTGGACATGTGCCAACAAAGTGACCTCAGTGTGAGTGCCGAGATGAAAAACAGCGGCGGTGTGTTGCATGCAATTTCTGAAAATAGAAATCAACCAATCCGCAGCAGATTATCACTGATGTGCAATGTTTTACATCACCTCCTCTGGAATAATAATCCTGTCAAAAACAAGGCAGAGACCAACCACATTTTTTGTGTTCCACTTCATAAAACACCATTAAATGTTTTGAAGGGTTTTGGAGGAACAAACTCAATAAAATAGATTGTTAGTGTGTGTAAATGTGCAGAGACAGACCTCAGTATCTATTCGTAGTAAGTTCACTAATGCATATATTCCCCCTCTTGGGTTCCATGAGACCCGATACACAGGTGATGTTCAAATCCCCCTTGTGGCCAGGCCTTTTAGACTGTGTTGCAATTATGTTGCACAATGTTGCGTAATCGGCTCACTCTGTCGCTCCTGATTATTTTGCTTGATTAAACGCACCACAAGACCACAAATGTGTCAGTCAATGAAAAAGTGTGGAAAATGTCTAATATATGACTAACTTATATGTAAATATTGTCCCCATAAACACACACACACACACACACACACACACACACACACAGGGGCGTTTATGAACTGTCAGTGCTTTATGCAATCACATCAGGCTACATCTTCATTAGCCACTCATCCGTATAATTAGGCCTTTTTAGCAGCCTTTGTTTTGAGAGAGGCAGCAGTATGGGCGGTGTTGTGTGTGTGTGCGTGTGTATGTGTGTGTGTGTTTGTGTGCGTGATGTATACCCTGCTGTTTGTGTGTGTTTCTGGTTAGGAGGAGGTATCAATTCACTTAAATGAAGGGGTGTAATAGCGGGTTTGGATGCCTGTTATTACATTATGTGCATAACAGAACCCTTGAAGCACAAGCTCCAACTGCATCTGTGGACTGTCCGTGAATGACTGTACGTGTATGTGTGTGTGTGTGTGTGTGTGTGCGTCATACCTAGGTTATGCCTTTTGCTCTTGGCGTGTTCGTGGATGTGTTTTTTGGCAAAGCAGGCGAAGAAGACGCAGTAGAGGCAGGAGTGGAGTCTGTTGAGGTGGGCCCCGCACATGTGGCAGATGCATGACTTGGCCTGGAGAAGGGTGGAGATGGGGGGTGGGGGGGTGGGGTGGGGGGGATTAGAGGAAAGGACAGAGATGCAGACAGAGAAAATGATTATCGCAATTGTTCCATTTTTGTACTGAAAACAAGCAGACACACAATGACAAATAATGCACACTGATGTTTCCAAGCATCACTCAATTATTATTATTATTATTATTATTATTGTTATTATTATTATTATTATTATTATATCAACTATTAGTGCTCGATTAAATGGACAAAATCAAATATCACATCATATCAGTGTTTTTGAACAAACACCTCAATGTCAATATCACGATACTATTGTAGGGACAACTACTGGTGCTTTCAAAAAATATTTACACTATGAGATTTTTGATAAATGAAGAGGGTAAAGACAAATATTGGAACAGAAAATGACATTACTTTACTGTAATGCAGCCTTTACAACCAGGAAAAAAAACAATTATGCCATATCATGATATCACGATATCTTGTCTCTTTTCACGATATCCATATAATATCACGATATGTTGCCTAACCCTAATTAGCAGCCTAAAAATCTTAATTTAAAAAAATGTAAACTGGGAGACATGATCAGGCGTCAAAGTTGTACTTATCAATACTTTTATGGATAAAATGACTACTTATTTGTTAATGAAATGTGAAGGGGTCCCTGTCAGCTTTTCAGAACCTTTTAGCCTCTTTTAGCTCACGGTTTTGGTTTTCCAGGGTGCAGCTATACCTGTTTTGGCAACAGCTAAAAAGCTTTGGTAAACCCACCAGATACTACTCAAAACCAAACGAAAGAAAGACGAAGTTAGCGACTAGCTAGTGAACATAGTGGCGCATTTAGCAGCTAAAGAGCCTCGTATTTCCCTCACAAGTTAGTAGAGAGCAAAACAGAGCTAATAAAGAAAGTGAATATTAGATTTACATTTGTCACGTGAGCAGACACACGACTCTAAATGAATGATAATGTTGCACAATGTGTGCTGGGGTGTGAAAATATGGAGAACGTGTTAGCGAACAGCAGCCTAACAACTTTAAGGTGATAATGTGTCATTTTCAACAAATGAATGCAGCTTTAATTATTCTTTCTTTCAGTTTTACACATCATTACTTTTAAGCATAAGACAAAAATGAGGAAATGCACTTTGAAACATTATTGGAATGCACTTGAACTTATGTAATGATATGTAAAAATGCTATTCAAGTAATAATCCTTTATCTAATTAAGTGTAAGTAAAGCAATCTAACAGGGACATTTTAATGTGTGTGTGTGTGACTATATTATAAGACTTTAACACAGATTGAATGAACAGAGGTTTAAAATCCTCAGAGTATTCAGGCCTGCGTGGCATTTTGTCTCTTAAATATGTTCAATGTTCCCCTGTGATTCTTACTGCTGCTATAATGGCTAACGTAACCCATGGCAACCATCTAAGATTCATGTAATTAATGTGTAAATCTAAATTGCGATGCATGATCATTAATGATTCATTGTGCTTCCTATACATGTACTGGGAAACATGGCTGTGTGAAGATAGGCTTGAATGAGGATGGAGGGTGGAGTGCAGCGGTTCAAAAGCATGCAGATGAGAGGCTGAGAGAGAGAGAGAGAGAGGGAGAGAGAGAGAGAGAGAGAGGGTGAGAGTGAGAGTGAGAGACATTTTATACAATGATCCCTCAAATCTGGTTACCAAACATTGGTAACAAATATATGTAGTGGAGTATAAATAACTACTAGGCCTGTCACGATAACTAGTTTTGTTGCATGATATATTGTCTCAGAAATAATCGCGATAAACTATATTATTGTCATTTGAAAATAATTTTATACAACTGATATAATGATAACAATGGCATAATAATAAAAGGGGGTTGGGGGATGGGATTGGAGAGTGGGCGCTACACTGCCATTATGGGCCGGACAGTTATTTAACTTTAATTCCATATAAGCGGCACCGCTCACTTCTGCAGTCTCCACTCAGGATGTACACAGTGAGGAAAGTAGGACACTACTTGCTTAGCCAATGTGACATGAATAGCGTCTTAGCTGCTAATGTGAAGTGTGGCTTTTTCTGTGTTCTTCCCCTCTCTGTTAACTATTCAAGTAACGAGTACTTTGAAAGGCTTCTACAAATTAAATGCACAATTATTATTAATACACTTGAATTAAGAAAAGGGAACAAATATACATTAACTGCTGCATAAATCATTTAAAAGTATATCAACATATACAACGATGTATACGATAAATCTGTGATGTGTGCCAATATCAGCAGATAATATCACCTGACCAATATATCGGTCTGGCGCTAATATAAATATATCATTGTTACGATCTTTAGGGAAAACAGTGCAATCATGACTTTAGAAAGATTGATGATGTTGGTTATATCTAATCTACAATGGTATCAAACTGATGTTTAAAACAGGTGCATTTAAAGGACTAGTTCAACCTTTTAGGAAAACAAGTCACCTCAATCATTTGGTTGAAAGTCTTCGATGCATTTTATTACACATCTACTGAATAAAAATGTGTCTAGAATAAACAATCTAACTCTGTCGCTGATTATTTTTAATTTACGCTGACTCTAAAATTGACACAGATAAAAATATTGATAAAAATTTCAACCGAAAAACACACCGATTCTTATTCCAGTCACACACACACTCCTCCATGCTTAGACAGCACATGAATAATGAAAAGGCATCAATATGCAACAATCTCTCCTCGCTCATTCTTCTGACTGTCAGTGTTACACTTGTGTGTATTTCTTCTGCTCCCAGAGAGCGTTGTATTCATGCAGGAATCGTGTTTGCCAGTCTGTCGAACAACATCCTCGCATCTTCGACCGTGGCGCCAAGTCCAGTTTAGCTGACTAAGTAGAGAGAGCTGGAGTGTACGTTCAACAGATGAATGCAAAAACTGGGATTAAACCAATGAATGTCCAGATACAAGAAAACAACGTGAGTTTGTATATAAAGTAGATGAACTTGATTCTACTTTAGCACGTGAGCTATCTACTAACTGAGAGGCCTCATGCTCCTTCCAACACCCAGAAAACACCCAGAGTTCCGTCCATGTCATATTTCTCCAGGCGTTGCAGTGTCGGTGATGATGAGCCAGCCGGCAGGAAGTTATGTGAGAAGAGCTGGAGCGTGTAATGGGCCGGAAAGAAAAGATCCTGGTTAGGAGTGTCAAGTGAGGACGTTATCACATTGTGAGCCAAACGCAACAACATCTGCCTCGTCAATTGAAGAGAAAGGCACCGTGTCCAAATGAAATTCAAGAGTAGGTGTCGAGAAAGGTCAATTAAAGGACTATTCCCTCCAAAAACAGGAGTATTATACCAGAAATGGTATATTCCCTAAACAAAAAAAATAGCCTATGGGGGTCTTTTGCAATATTTGTTGCCATGTCTTCCATGATGAGTTGGATGCGATACCTACCGTCCGAATACAACAACACTACATTTAAGTACCTGAAGAAAAACCTGGCAAGCTTCCCTGCCTGCCAAGTAATCATCAGAAGGACACTAAGTTCATGAAAATGAATGGGAAGCAGAAAGATACATCACATCCTAACAGTGATGTATACTACAAAGGCACAGATCTGGGCTTTTGTATTTGTATTGTCTATTTACAAGCACACCAAATTATACACAATGTATATTTCAATGGCTCTCTCATTATTTAAGGTTGATGATGCGAAGAATTACAATTTTACACCAATTTTTGTGCCTCAATTATTTGATCTTCTCCACCATAGTTAGAAAAATTAAATATGATTTTGATTTCTGGAGTTACTTATGTGAATAAATTACATAAACAGGAACACAGCTAATTAGCTGCAGAGCTGTGAGCCATATGTATTCATTGCAACAGCTGGTAATGCCAGGAGTGTTTTACCAACCTTCTGTTTTTTTGCCATCAGCGCCAATTTGATAACCAACTGGACCTCAATCACAAGGATTCCATTTTGTGTCGCTGTGCTGAGTGGAGGCAGCAGCTGTGACAGGACAGCCTTAACACAACTTAAAAGAAAAGTAGTGCTGAATCTGCAGTTGAGATCTGGGAGGTGACTGTGACTGATGTACTGATTTAACAAGTATAGGTCTTATTTTGTGATCATCATCATTATTAAATGGGCATTAACAGATAATCCTGTGCCACAATTTAATGTTATAATGTAAAAATGAAACATCTTGTCAGCCTGTGAAACAAACTCTCTTCCAATCAGAGTTCTGCGCAGCAAAATTAAAGTAAAAAGTACTTTAAAGTGTTTGGTGGTGAATCGATCAAATTCAAAAAGCACCCATCACCCAGACGTGCCACAACACACTCCTGTGATGGACACTGAAGACAAAAAAAGAGCAAAGCCTTCAAATCCTCAAGATGAAAAAGTGCTTAATATTCACTCTGCATCAGAAGGTCAATAACTGAGTGTTGATTATGTCCATCTCAGGCTACTAAACAATGTAGCCTGAGAGTGATGGAGGGGAGAATCGCCTGAAATGTCCTTGAGACCAAAAAAAACCAAAACAACTTTAAGGCACTGAAGCTTGAAAAATGGTTAAATTATTAAGGTCATCTTTTTGGACAGATGCACTATTATTTTCTCTTGAGATGTTGAGGGATACATGGCACTCATTTTCATTTAAAATGGGGATTGCCTGTTCACCCTAGAGGCCAGTTGCACACCCTTATAAACTGAAGCACATGCTGGTGCAAAGATTTGACTAGAAAATGGATGCATGACATGTGAAACTGATGTAAAACACCCTTACTAAACTCACAAAACATGTTGAAAGCATGTGTCTCACTGAACAAATACAAGCGTGTGGAATTCATAATAAAAAAAAGGATCTGACTGGACAACATGAGGTGAGATCAATACAATTTTGTAGTGCCACAGGGAGGGGGGGGCAATACGCAGAGGGAGCGATGCGAGCCCTTCCTCCTGCTCCTGCCAAGCCTCATCTGCTCCTTCGGTTGCAGGGTGGGGGACGTCAAAAGTGGGCTGTGGGAGGGAGGAAGAGGGAAGAGAACCTGCAAATATTTACACCAGCCAGCTCCCTACTGCTTCTGATCCCACGCAGATGACACAGGGTTGTCCCAGAGCACCAGTCAGGAGTGCACTGCAGATGCAAGCACAACATGTGGACCTGCACACTAAACATGACTCATTAAAAACACAGTTTCCCTCCTCTCTTAAGGACACATGAACATAACAAGCTGCACCAATGTAATAGAGGCTGATTGTTCCTATTGCTTTAGGTCATGCAAGGATGCTTTTCTTTCTTTATTAGCACACTTTTTTTTTTTAAAGGGTGCGGGGAGTGATTCACATCTGCTTGGCTTATTTTATTTTAACCCGTGAATAAAATACCAGCTTGTGTGTAATGGTGTACTGCTGGCCTGCGGTCTGCTGGTGTGGAAGGAGGACGAGCCTCTGTAGGCGCGGTGCCAATGCAAACAGATGCATATCAGCTTTTCTATTATGCGGCCCCTGTGCTTTGAAGTAGGCTAACGTTTGTTTAGAGGAGGTCCGATGCTGCTAGTTTGCTTCACTTTGTGTTGTTTAAAGTAAGCCAGCGTGTCAGCTTTAGCCTAGTTTAGACCCCTTCACTAGCCTCGAAAGCGTGGGTAGTATTAGACTGAGGGGGCAAACAGTAGCTTGGCATTGAGCGTGTCGGATGTTGTGTTGTTTATGGAAGGGCGGGGAACTGTCCCCTCCACACACATAAACAAGAACACGCACGCACACACACACACACACACACACACACACACACACAAATACGCACTAACCGCACTTTCTCTGTCACTTGTTACCTTGCGTTTTCTGGTCTCCGCCGAGCCGCTCCACACAAAACACTGATAAATAACCCTCAGGTTCTGCTTCCAGTTGTCCACTTTGAAGCTGTTGACATGGGGGCAGCCTGCGGGACTCATGGTAGTCACAGCATCCGGCTTTGCTTGTCCTTCTTGGGCGACGAAACCTGTTCAAACCCAGTCCAAACGAACGGGCTCGGCTCGGCTAGCTCGCCAGGTTCGTTATACACCAATTTCTGCGTTCTGGCTAACTGGACAGGTCCTGGTGGCGGTAACGGAGACACACGCAGTAGCAAACATCAAGACAATTATTTCAGTTGCCTTGTTGTATGAATAGAAATGTGATATGGTGCATTTAATTCCAGGAAAAGTGCCGTATGTGCCGTTCAACCACATACACTGAATTACATGTTAGCAAGCTGGCTAAAGTTGGTTAGCATTGGAATTTCAACAGTGGCTTACACACGGTGACTGTCGTTAGGACCCACCTCATTCATAAAGCTCGGCCAATCAAGAGCGAGTGCTGCGCAAGATTGACGTGTGCCAACTTTCTTGAAGCGGTAAAGTCCCGCCTCTAGGAATCGGGGTGATGCGTCGTGATTGGTTCAAATTTTCTGCGAAGCATATCCGCCAGTACGAGGATACTGATTGGCTCCAGCTTAGAATCAGCTTCATTGTATCAATCAAGAAAGGGACAATCAAGCGTGGAAGGCAATCCAAATTAAAGGCATTAAAAAAAACCAAGATCTATATTCTTAAACAATTTATTATAACAGATCCACAATCGCAAAGCTCAAGCTCCCAAAAATGACAAGACAGTTTGGTTTCATCTGTTGAGTTCAACCTCTTGTAAAATAACAAGCTGTCAAAACGATTTTTCTGTACAGTGCTCTAGCGACCTCTAGTGGATCCGACCTAAAAAACAAACCAAAAAAAAGGAAAAAAAAAAACAAACCAAAAAACAAAACAGTGCACCAGATTGTGAACGACTCCTCCACTGTGACGAGTTTGGTCAAGGGGCATGTCTGTGTGTACAGATTTTGCTATTGATGATATATCTACATCCTAACTGAAAGGGGGCGGGAGAGGGAAAACGATATTGTGGTGTTTAACAAATGTATAATATATTCAGATTGAACTCGTCGTCAGCCGTAGATGTTCTACCTTCATATGTAATACCCTCATGCAGCAGAACCAAAACAAACAGTGAGATTATTCACACATATGTTTGGAACAAATAAGTCCAGTTTTTATTATTGTGTTTTTCTGTTAATGTAGCAGTGGCGCTCCAACCTGAACATTGATAAATAAAACACTGACAAAATTGTAATCTTTTTTTTTTTTTTTTTCCTTTTTTCTGTAAGGATCGTTTCATTATCCCTAAGACACTGTGAAGAAAGAAGAACCAAATTTATCATCATTCCACACAATTAGATTTTTTATCCTTGACCAATGTCCTTTATGCAATAGAATGTTGTTTTTTTTTTGTTTTTTTTTCCTCTTTTAAAAAAATCCAACTCATCCCAGGAAGAACGTGTTGGGGGGGATGGGGGCGGGGGATGGGGGGAGGAGGAGGAGTTGGGGGGCGTGGTGGCTGCAGTGTTGTCTCCCTGTCCAAAGGCCCCTCAGGAATAACTTGATGTTTTGCTACCAACATCATCCTCCTGCGATCCCATACTCTGAAAAGAACACGAGAGCGTCACATGTTAAGAATGTGTTTCAACTGGTTCCTCATAATCTGCGCTTCCGTAAACAACACCTGTCTGTTGTTACGTCCTGCTAATAACCGAGGGTGGCTTGTTCCAGGAAGTTGCTTTACAATTTAATCAAATGAATAGATTTGGTGAACCCAGAAAACCCACAAAGAAGCTTGTACTTGCATCAATCGGCATCAATAAACTCAATTATCCTGCTTGTTGAAACACAAGATAATGTTAATTCTACAATGATTCATCATTCTACGAAGCAGAGATGCATATATCAATATCAATATATAGACTAGGGATGCACTGATATATCAGCAAAATATCAGTATTGGCAGATATTCCCCTTGTCGACTTACAACAGCCTATCGGTAAATAATATACAATTCATCTATGTCAGTGGCCGATGATCTGGTTATTTGTGGTTGGACAGTCAGATTCAAACAGTAGTAGCAACAGTAGTTATGGAAGTACAAGTATGGAAAATGTGTCTTATTAAGTAGGTAACTGTACAGCAGGATAAAGGGATTTTTTAAGCAGTTGTTTAAAAAAAAAAAAAAATTATTGTGAAAGTTATTAAAGATCATGAAATGGTGCTCATTCAAAGATAGTTTAATGATGGGCTGAATTACTCTGAAACCATTCATTTTTGTTTTTGTTTTTTTACAATTATTTCTTTGTTTCCCTGTGGAATAAATAATGAAACATAACAACTATTAAAAAAAAATCATTATATATCGGTTATCTGCCAAATTCTTATTTTAAAAAGCAATATGGGTATCGGCCCAAAATTTCACAATCGGTGCATCCCTAATATATACATAAGACACAATGCTGTTTATATTCCATAGAGCAAAATCCACCCATGCATATGTTAAAAAACGTCACAATATATCTGATGCTGTTCAATATCATCTCACCTTCTGCACAAATTGTGGGTTTACTGTGATTTCTTGATCCATAGACTTTAGCTTCTCGTCCAGCTCTATACATTTCAACATCTGAAAGTTAAAAAAAAAAGTAACACAAGTCAGTTAAATGTTATCGATATCCAAAAATACTCAGAAGAATTCATGCAAAGTAAGAAAAAAAACTGTGAAAAAACACAAGTTGAGCGTCCCCCTCCTCACCTCTTGGTCAATTTTGTGGAGCATTGCCGGGTTGTTGTATTTTTCGGGGTTGTCGTGGAAGCAGACCATGCCGTCCTTTTGGTTAATGCTAGCGTAGATCTCACCATCTTCAATCTACACAGGAAGCATGAGGAACATCCAACAAAATATTTATAGTACTGATCGATAGTTAAAGCTTCAAAGTTATAGTTTTAAAACTGTTCATTCAACATGGAATCGGATTAAAGATTAATAAATAAAAAAACTCTTTGAACTACTAAAGCTGGATATAAAGTCTTTAAACACCATATATTAAAGAAATAAAAGCACATCTTTAATACCATAATATCTCTTTACTTTGTAGAGCTGAAAGAACATTTTCTATCAGTATTAATAAAGATATGTAGAGTTTTGTAACGCTTAAGTCCTTCTCACCATGTGTAAGACGTATTTCTCTGCTTCCTGGGGACCTGACAGCTGCACTCGACTCGCCATGTCTTGCAAAGACAGTGTCAGGAAGGTCTGAGGGGGGCACAAAACACAAACATATGAGGACAGGTATCAGACGGAAATATTTACTGACAACTGCAGTGTTGGTTAAACTGCAGTGGGAAGCTTTGGATATGGTTGCCAGCAGCTCAAGTTTATAACAAGTTCCATTTATCATCATTCCTCTCTTTACAGGTTATGTAAAAAAGCAGGAATGCAATATATACCGTCCCTGAGGCCATGGTGCAACACATAAAAAACAGTAAATGAATACAAAACAAGCAGAGAACAACAGGAGCAGCGAACTTAGATGCTACACTTAAGATTAAAGTGGAGAAACATCAAAGACTCTGAATGCTGGAGTGCTGAGGTGCTTATGTAAGTCTATATAACCCCCCCTACACACATCTCCCACCTCCCACTTTCATCTTTTCTTATTGGATGACGCACAATACAGAGACACACAGGAAACAAGGAGACACAGTTATATGGTTGGTGTTTTAACTCCGAGTGTCACTCCAACCATTAAAGAAAGAAGGTTAGACACTTTGACAGATGTGACAAAAGAGATGACTTTAGGATAATCTTGAGAAAACATCTGGATAACAGTATTGATATGGAGTTTATTTTAGGGATGATTTGGATGCTTTCATAGAATATTTACACAAACACACACACACACAGGAGAAACTGGAACTGGAAACACAAGAAATACTAACAAATGTCTACTGTCATTTCATGATACAGACAATATATTGATTAATAGAGAACAGCAAGCTCTTGTTTCCTTTTCTGAGCAACAGCTGGTTTTCAGATGCCAGCTTCAAGTATTCAAACAGCTGTACAGATGTGTGTTATGAGCGTGTTTCCTGTCACTTCAAATTAGCTGCGCTGAAGTCGGAGGAGGAATGATGAGACCCTCATATGATGAAAGCATATTTTTCCACTGATACTTTCTGAAAAATCTTAGAAATGTTAGTATTAGGATGCCCGGCCCACCTTTGTTAGCCTCTGGATGTTCTTCTTGTACAGGGAGGAGAGGCATTGTTTGACCAGGCCCGTGTTGTTGTCTCGTGTGAAGGTCTCGCTGTGTTTGTTGACCACGTTGCGCAGCTCGGCCGGGTTGTTGGTGGTGTAAATCTGAGCTAGCTCGTGGTACGCGTTGCTCAGGGGCTGGAGATAGAAGATAGAAGATAGAAGAGGAATACAGAAAACAATCATTTACATTATTAATTCAGCAGTCACGAGTCTATTTATACAGACGTGCGGGTGACCTAACGCTCGACTCAGCACCTGAACACCTCGCGCTACTCTTCCAGTCTAGACATGGCCTCAGAGCTTAATGGTGATTGGCTGATGTGTGGACAGTCCATTAAGCTGTACAGACGAGGCGGTCGGCCATGGCGGAGCTTTGCTTTGTCATCATCTGTTAACAGCAGCTCACATATTTGCATTTCTTTGCTTCCCTTTTGATTTCAATACAATAATTCTGTCCAGTAAGTCAGTGCAAATTGGAGAAGCTGGTAACAGCTGGTCTAAGCTGCTTAAAGCTAGTCCACTCAGCACTTTAGACTCTGTAATAACAACAACAACAACAACAATAAGAATAATAATGATGATGATGATGATTGATTAAATGAAAAAAGGTAGTTGAAACCTTATTCGGCTATTTGCATAAAATCTAGACATATACAATTACTCCAGTTTAACTGCAATATACATATATATTGATATATATATTTTTTCAATTTAAAATGGAATAACAATATTAAACTCCGGTATATTAACATTCGACACCAATATTACTCATGTACATAATGTCACTATTTTTTTACTATATTTTTTCCTATTATTGTTTTGTCTTATTGCTTCTGTTCTGACTTGCGGTACAAATAAAGGAATATATTATCAAACATATCAAAACACCTAGAATACTAACTACAACGGAATAAAAAGAGAGCTTAAACAAGTCTGATAAATGAAAATACAGTAAAATGAGTGAAGTGCAATAAGTTTCAGAATACAATAGAATGAGGAAAATAAAAAAAGAGGTAGAATAATGAGAAGTTAATGATACAAAATCCGTGGCAACATCTATATAATCCTTACATAAATGACAAGTAGAACACTACACCCACCTACCTCTCTCCCCTACAGAGACTAAGAGATGAGAGACTAAAGGTTGCCTGATTTCCTCAAAGTGCTTCACTTTTTCTTGTATAATAAATCGTTTTCTCTCTAAGGTGACGTGTGTCGACTAGTTCTGTGAGCCGAAGTTTCATTGTGGGATTTCTGTCTTTTTTCCAAAACAATAGGATAAGCTTCTTTTTCTTTTTACGGTGAATAATCCGTATGTTAAGAGGTGTCACTGTTCTACTTTCACTTTCCCCAGGATTATTAACATGGGGTCTGGGTCTATCTGAACCTTCAATACAAGTGACTAAAATGCAAAGACATCCTTGCAGTAACCCTGTGTTTTGGGACAGAGAGCGTAGCGGTGACGTGCATGACCTTCACACACACACAGTAGAAACCTCTCTCTGTTTGTACATTAAGCTTATTCTAATGCTCTATGTTACTGTGCTCAAATGAGTTTGCTTGTTTTCAGTAAATTTAAACTATAGTAGATAAAGATTTCTTTTTATTACTAATTTTATGTTCCATCATATATTAAATTAATGTTTTGCTCTTTTGGCCCCTTTTAATGTGAAGCACTTAGACGTAATTTCTTTTGTTGTAAATCACTTTGAGCTGCAATTTCTTTTATAAAAAGGTGCTATACAAATAAATGAACTATTATTATTATTTGTATCATTATTATTATATTCTAAACAACAACAACAGTATGAAAAATGACAGCCAGTTACCACAGAGAAATAATCTGCTTCTAATATAGTCAATGGGGAGATGAACCCAATATTTAGTAATGAATGCTGATATGTTTTGAAGACATAATTAAACCATACATAATGCTGGGAGAGTTTGAGTTTCAGCTCAAGTGGAGAGTGAGATGTTTCCTGTTTAAACAGCAACATATTTTTGCACTGGTCTTTGTTTTTCTATGACTCTTAAGGAACTATTCATCCTGACAATGCATGTCATCCTCACCTTGATGAACCTCCCTACTATTTGTGAGGTGTATTTGGGCAGCTGCTGCACTTTGCCGTGGAGAATGAGCGACACCAGGATGTATTTCTTATAGGCTTCCAACATGATGTGGCTCACTGCCATGGCTGGAGTGGTTATTGCCTGATGAGAGAGAGAGAGAGACGATGAAACATACAGATTATCTGGGTATACAGCGCCTTCAAATACCAACAAAAAAACTGTTACGGTAACACTGTGACATGACGACGTACCTGTTCATAAAAATACAGTGCTCTTTCAAAGTTTTTGAGGCCCGTGTAGATCATGCCACCGTAGTAGTAGTAACATAAAAAGTGCTTTGCGTCGTAGGCTCCGTTCTCCTTACAGATGTCCATCATGTCCAGCTCCAAGAAGGGCAGGGCGGGCTTGAAACACTTTGCTAACAAGCACAGCTATAGAGGAGAAAAGGAAGGGGGGAGGGGGGGGGGGGCAGACAGACAGAGAATGAGAATGACTTACTGGACTTAGCATTAGAGGTAAAGAATAAAGTCAACCTGACTGTGCTGGGACTGAGTCTGTGAATTATTTAACACAACCTTTAAACAGAAGAGTCAACAATCGTACATGTGGGAGAAGAAGAAGCAGCTTCATTGTTCATATTTAGTGACAAGTCAATACTGTAATATTACAGTCACATGACTCACAACTCACCTGACACAGGTCTGCATGAACTGAGGTAAGTTGGTTTGTGTTCATCTGCATTTTGTCTATCGCCTGTTTTAGGACAACGACACCCCTCAATGGCTGTAGAGGACAAGAAAAAAAAAAGAAAAGAGGAAAATATGAGTTATTCAGCTGCAGCTTGCTTGCTACCACACTTTCCAATCCATTCAAATATTTATATGATGGAGGGAAAAAGGAGAACATGCTACAACACTCTAGGGGAGGGGGGGGCTGGAAGTCAGTGCTATTTCATGATGGTATGACTCATTTAGGGGGGCTGTTTCTCATTTTAACACGGCTGGAGCCTAATGATTACTTTCATTATCGATTCATGTGGATTTAAATATTTTCTCCATGATTCATTTTGTCTAAAAAATGGCAGAAAACAGTAAAAAAAAAAAGAAAAAAAGAAATGCATTCTTAGAGGTTGGGGTGATGTTTTAAAATGCCTCTGTTGTGATTGGTCGGTGCAAAATCCATACATACTCAATTTACTTTCATATATGACACATGAAACGTTCATATTCTCGTATTTTGAGAGGATGCAACTACCACATTTTTTTTTCATTTTTCCTTTAAAAAATGACTTAAACCATCATTTGATTATTAAAATAGCTGCAGCACTAAATTTGACTACAGCTGAGAGGAAACTGCTTTCGAGGGAACGTGCATACGGCATTTAAAACACACAGGCTACCATCAACAATGACACTTCACTCAGTAATGACAACATCACAAAAACCACAAAAACATGAGGAAACACACACAAGGCCAACACCAACACACTTACTCAAGCATTTATTCTGTTATTCTAGAATTATTCTCTATTAGGAAATACAGGCTGGGGTCAAGTGATGCTCAGAATTACAGATTACTTATGTGTTATGTCAAACTGTCACCCTGTTTACACACACACACGACAATCCACTATCCTGACTATCTTCCCTCCAACCTGAGTCAGCACTCTTACCTGTTTCCGCTCTACGAGGGCGTTTGTCAACTGGTGGCAGAGACCAGCAACTGTGAGAGGAAGCACAAAAGAAAAGGAAGGGAAAAGGTTAAATGAAGACAGAGTAGAGATTGGCTGGATGGTTTAGCGGTTAGCCGGTGTCACCTTCTGGTTTTGTACATGCAGAGCTTTACAGGAAGCAGGTTTAATTCACTTAAAATAACAATGTCACTGTTCTTCCTCAAGCTCAGAGGCGACACTACTTATTACAATCAATTTTAATAATTTATTTAAGTGTTAAAAAAAATGTGCTTGACTCTTGAAATCTACATTACAAATATCACAATGTCGAATAAAGGAATGTTTTCTTTAAAAGCAGACATGTGGCATGCAGACAAGCTTCAAGCTGAGTGCAGAGAACACCACGTCCTCAACGGGCGAGATGAGAGTCGATCGGTGAGAGGGGGGGTGCAAAACAAAAATAAACAACCTATTCCTCTTTCTGATGAAAAAAAAAAATTGTGAAACCGAGCAGCAGGTCGCACAGATGCCTTCATAATACCTGTGAGAGAGAAAGAGAGAGAGAGAGAGAGAGAAAGAGAGAGAGAGAGAGAAAGAAAGAATGTTTTGTTTTCATCAGCACTTACAAGTGTCTGTTGCATATCTAATGTGCTCCCCGTTGCAGGTGCTGATGAAGAGCTGAACTTGGGAGAAGAGTGTCTCAAAGTCAGGGATGTTTGGCATGGAGAACTTCACAAATCTGGAAGGGAAGAGACCAAAAAAAATAAAAAATGAGAGGCGTACGCTCAGCTGATCCTGGAAAGGTTTTTATTCAGCTCGTTTCGTGAGGCCATTTATTAGCATTGAAAAGTGTTTGAGATGCAGAAGTGAAGCCATAACTTTCATATTCAATGCAGCAGGAACACTACTGGCTTCACTAATAAGAAGAAATCATTACTTTCTCTGCATAACACATTATTAGTTAGACATACAACAGGTAGAGTGTGGCTGCGGGACTTTCTCAACATTCTTCACATTCTTACCTGTTAACTAGTTTTTGATATTTGACAGCAGACTACAGTGAAACTAAGGATGAAACACACTGGGAATATTCAAGCACCTGCACTGGAAGATACGGAGGATATGTTTTGCAGTGTGTGGGCAGGGCACTTCTTGCAGCATGGAGTGGAGTAACGGTGAATGCATAGTGATTTTTTTTTGCGCAACAAGATTCCATTAAAATTCAATGCCAACATGTGAATCTGCGTCTATTCTCTTCATATTTGTGTGAATTCAAACTTTTTACAAATTGGCATCAGGTTATCATTTTTTCAGCATCCATCATGTATTGCAATTAAATCACAGCTAAAATCTGAGTTTATTTTGGGGTTGTATCACTTTAAGATCTGTAGTAGCTGTCTGAGAAGTGCAGTATATCAACAGATGTTTGGGGGGAAATTTTGTGAGACTGGTTAATGTAGTTTATCACAGCAAAACCAACAGAGAGGAGTTGATAATGTACTTTTTAATGTTTATAGATACGTGTTTTTATTCTAAAGCAATAACTGCTCTAAATGCTCCAAAAACCTGATCCTGTAAATAACTGCAACAACAATTTATTTTTTTACTCATGGTACCATAAGGATTGCTTTCAATTGGTTGTACAATGACAATAAAGACTATTCTTCTTCTACTGAGCTGTCTCTTATTGTCCAGCTGTGGACTAGTGGATGCCTGCTGTTGCTCGCTGACTGTTTGGAGTGAATAAACACAAATAATCTTGGGGCCAAACACAGGCGAGTTACGTGAGGTGAAAAATAACCTCTGTAGCACCAACAGGAAGCACAGTACTGTTCTTAATGCGTGTTAAAATGATGATGTCTTCATTTAGTTCTGTTGTTGCTGAAGAGCCACAAACTTACTTTCACTGTGTTTTAACAGCGCCAATAAAGATCTATTTATCTATCTATAAATTCACTTTGTGTTTGGTATGAACACAATTTAAAGTCAGCTTTCAGTCAGTCAGCAGCAGAAGGAGTCACCACATTAGCAGCTAGTGCTCCATTAACCAAAAGAAAGAAACATTAACCAGGTTAACTGACACTAATAACACACTTGTGGCCGCATAACGTGTGCCGTCTCTGCTCTAAATAAAGCACCTGTGCTATTTTTAATCTAACCGCTCATTACTCACTGACTGTCTGTGGAATTGTGCAATATTCTGTCAACTGCTGCGGTGTGTTAGTCATGTTAAATAAACAGTAATGTAACCGCTGTTGATGTAAACACTCATTTTTTAAGCTTCTCTTTCACATCCAAAAGAAATTGGTTTTGTAAGTGAAATATCCCAACACTGAAAATCTAATCAAATTGGGGGAAATGGGAATTAAATTGATCCAATAAACCAGTGGTAACACTTTCACCCCCTGCTAGAGACCGCGAGAGAGTTCTTGACCTGGATGAAATCAGAGTGGAGGTGTGTGGTACTCACAGCACAGCCAGCACGCCCAGGGAGTGCTCCTGGATGTCCAAAGCCCCCAGCACCGTGTCCAGGTGGGACAGATTTTTGGCCAGCAGCTCCCCGCTTTTGTTGATCAACTCGCATAGCTGAGTCATCTGGCCTGGAGGGGTGGAAGAGGGAGAAAAAATTAAACCACTTTGGACCTATAGATCATTAGAGAAGCGACACAATTGTCTCGAAATGTCTACGGCCACTTAAAAAACACTAGGTGCAAATTCAATTTTGGAAGCGCTATTTTTAAACAGGCCTGCTGCTTGTTTCTTTAATTAGACTGTAATACTTAGGGTTCAATGTCATAAAGTTTCAAACACACAACACAGGCTTAGTGGATGCTATGAGTGATGCACAAAGATGATACAAAACTATAAATGTTATTCCAACAGTGTACACTCCCTGCCATTGATAATCATTAATTTAACTTAGAAGAATGAGGGGTATACTTCTTTAAAGAGTGCTTGGGGGATTTTCTTTAGGACTCAAATTAATGAATAAATATCTATTTTCTTGCCAATGACGGACAACAGGCTTTTCTTTACAAACGTAGAAAACAAGCTATTATATTAAATGCTTTACAGGCGTCGTGCTGTGGCGGAGTATTTCAACAGAAATCGGCCGGTCAAGTGTCCTGTCAAGGCCTTGCAACAGAGGTAATGCAACTGAGATTGACATACGACTCAGAGCCAATAATTTTCCTTAATTCCGCTCGCCAGCCAATCAGGTGGGGTCAGGGCGGGACTACCGGTAGGCAGTCCCCAGAAATTATTTTCTAGATCAAAAACAAAAAGTGTGATTTGGACATTTTGTTTGATGAGCTACGCAGCCCGCGGTTACCCTTCACGTCCCCGTGTACTAACGCATCTTCTGGTGACACTTTACACAACTCTCGTCCCCAGAGAAAGTGCTTTTTAGCGGTGTGTTTACATGATAAGGCAAAAAAGAGGGCTCTGACCAGTTTGGGCTGCCTAGCTATCGGCAAGGCATTGGATAGCATACAGTAGCTAACTAGCTAGTAGTTGCCATTTGAATGAGTTTAGTAAGCCTACCTTGAGCGGAGAGCTGCCGCACATTGTTCACAAACTGCTCCAAGGCTGAAGCCATTATTTCCTGGGTCCAAAGTGGAGGTAATTTGCACTGTTTTTCATTCAAACGTCAGAAACAACTCCGTCCGTACTAAGACAGGGGGCCACACAGCCGCCACTGATGAGAAGCTAACGCGAGATCCTAAGAACAGAGCAGACTGCAACGAGATTTACAATCTGGCCGACGCATTCTTAAAGGGCCACACATAGACATATATATACATATGTATGTCTATGGGGCCACACACCTCCATGAGTCAGAGGAGCGATTTAATGATAGTATTTGTAATGTAGCTGTCTCCGTTTCTGTAAAAGTATTTTTATTTTATGAATTGTGACTTATTTTGCTTGTCCGTATGTGTTAAAAAGGCAATTTTAGACCATAGTGACAGCTTTCCCTTTAAGAAGCAATAAATACAGGATCTGACGTACAGTTTACCGGGTTTTTAACAAAGATAGAATAAAATGTAAGAGCTCCACTCATTTTGAACTTTAAGTGACCCATTTTCACACAGTCACTTTCATGCACATAAAACAACAATACAACTACTGCAAAATACCTTGTTGTCTTTGACCATTATTGATTGATGGTTTGTTTTTTTGTTTTGTTTTTTTTTTTACAGATGAAGTAAATCAAGAACTCAAAATTGTTATTTTGACAACTGATGAATCAGCTGTATTGCAATGTTGGCATCCATTTCTCCATAACCATCTATTCTGTTAAGGGATCAAACACAGCACCGTCTTACTGTAATGTAACAGTGCCAACAGTCAAGTCACAGCAATGACCTTGCAATTTGCTACCCATCTATTTTGAAGATAATTATTGAGAAATGTAATATGTTCATGAGTTTACCGGATATATAATGTAAAATAAGATAATGAGCATTACAGCACACGTGTTCCTTGGTGGATTTAGACTGTAGTCATTTATTTTCATATTTGGTATGTTTTTACCATCGTATGTTTAGAGTTATTGTAATTGGTAGCAAATATCTGAAACACACAGATTTATCCTGATTTTCATGAGCAGAAATTGTGATGAGGAAAAAAATAAACAAACCTTCCTTAAGCCTGGAATTGTATTCATTTACTTAAAGTGACCCAGTACATACAAAAATATATACAAATATTTCAATATTTGTGCAACTTGAACACATTTTTGTTCATCGAGGGTGTTCTGGGTTAGTGTTAATTGAAGATTTTTAATGGTTAAAATAAAACCTACCATTAACCATTCATAAATTAATAGGAATAATTATAGCTGCCACGTTCTATTGTTTTACATAACATGAGATCATAATTTAGTGTGATTGTGAATGGATTTTCTCTACAAACAAACCTAAAAAAACCACTCTGGATCATTAATAAAGGATCAATCTCTCATTTATTAAAGACTGATAACATATCTATGGATGAAAATACATTTGTGGTTCAAATTTTATCTCAGGTACAAATTATAAAGGGATAATTAAACTGGTGTTACACCGTGTTTGGTTCCTCATCAGATTCTGTGACCTTCTGTGTTGGAAAAAGTACTCAGTTATGTAAAAGTACCAATACTACATCTAAAAATACTTTTGTGTAAAAATCCTGCATTTAAAATCCTATTTAAAGTACTAAAGTGAAATTAGTACTTTTACTTTAGTACTTTAAGTACGTTTAGCTGGTAATACATAAGGAAATGGTGTACTTGAATCTGATGGGTCACCAAATACTGTGTACCACCAGGAAATGTCAGAATATGAACAATATATAAGGGTCAACCACAACTTATTACTGTGTATGAATTTTACACACTGGAGGGAAAAAACGGCGCAGTGAGACATCTTGCTCTACTAACCAATCTTTGCAGCGAGCCGAACTGCACTGCAGAGTTAGTCACTGTGTGCCGTTTTAGTTCAACATATTCTAGCAGCCATTGCCACTGAGGCATTGGGCTTGAAAAAGAAGGTGGATAGCTGGCGGCCAGTTAGTACACACTGACAGACGATGCAAACATAGCCCACCACACTGAGGCTAAAGGGCCCGTCACATTTGACCTGTCCGAGCTAAAGTCAGCTATAGACTGTTAGCTCCACTGCAGCTGACCCGCCCAGAGTGTTAAAGTTGAGCTCTCAGTGACCCCAAAAACCCTCACCAACAGACCAATAATAACACAGACGAATATTTTTTCCCCCGACTCCTATGCGGACTTTTCCCAGTGTGTCCAGTTTGGAGACGGTTAACGTTAACGTTCTGTTACCGTTCAAGTCAAAGAGTCAACAATGTTACTGCTGTCCGGTACAACCCGCCTACTCGGAAGAGGGAAAACTTTGCTCCGTGATCCGGTTAAGAGCATTTGCGTAAACATGTCGTCGCCTTCGTCCTCTTCCTCCTCTCCTTCGGGTAAGAGACTGCGGGTTCTGGTTGATATGGATGGGGTTCTGGCGGATTTCGAGGGGGGTTTCTTGAAGAAGTATCGGGCCAGGTATCCGGACGATCCCTACATCACCCTGGAGGACAGGAGAGGGTTTTGGGTGTCGACGCAGTACGGGAAGCTGAGGAGTGACCTGTGTGTAAGTGACATGAAGACATAGTATATGTGTACATTAATAGTTAATAGCATTCACACAGATGTAGTTACTGTACATGCTGTTAGTCATCAATAGAAATACAGAAGTAGCCTTATGCAACCACTAAAATACTGCAGAACAGTGGTTGTCAAAGTGGGGCCCTCCAGGGACCCTTAAGTCCCAGAGTGTTCCCAACAAAATGTATTATTTACACTATTATTCCACCCATAAGTAACACAGTGACTATTTTTAATCATGGGTTTCATACACTTCCTGTAATAAAAAATCTAAAAGCACAGACCTGGGGACAAAATCTTATCAGATGGGGGTCCATGGTCTTATTCGTGTCAGTTTAAGGGTCCTCGATGTGAAAAAGGTTGAGAACCACTATTGTAGAAAGTGCATCTTGACTATGTTTTACCTTTGATTGAGGATGGGGGGTAATGCTTGTACCTCACTAAAGTGGTGCTTCATAGCATCTGTTGACAGCGTTGCCGTATTGGTCCATATTCAGTAAACCAGCAGAAACAGCTCATACAAGACATTAAATCTCCCCATGTTAGGATTCAGGTACAATGTCATCAGAGAGCCAAGAGCGGGTACAACATATCTATATTTATTCTTCAGTGTGAAAATGTGTACTAACCTATGACCTAGCCCACAATATCTCCTTGAGTTTGTTGTTATTATTTCTGTTATTAATATCTCCTGATGTCATACCACTCACTAGGAACAAGGTGCAAGGTTCATGCTCAACATAGAAGAAATAGACCCAGAAAGTGTTTAGCACAGATCCATGTCCATACACCTAGCACAGTCTCATTCTAATATCAGCTTTTTCTAACCCTCTGGACAACCGAGGGTCTAGTTGACCTTGAAAAGACACGTATTTCCCGTAGAGCACATGCTGTACACACACTCACGTGGGAGCACGCATGCCGTCATACACCTGATCAATGTACGCTGCTGATAATAAGCCGCCTGTATGATTGTGTGTTTTTACTCCAGGAGAAAGCCATTAGTATCTGGGAGTCCAAGGATTTCTTCATAGAGCTGGAGCCCCTGCCAGGAGCAATAGAGGCCATCAAGGAGATGGCCAGGATGGATAGGTAAGGTTATTTTTGCAGTTCAATCATCTGTTATAGAAATATAATGCTGAAAATAGAACTGAAAAAATAGTATTTACCTCTAAGGGGTTTAAATACGGCACGAAACACGAGGCTTCAGATGAGCAGTCTGATAAATACATAACCATATCTGATTTTACCCACACACCTCTCACAACTGACTATTATGGCCATCGTTAGGAAAGAGAATATCAGCATAAAGTGGTCATATACTGAGAAAAAATACAAGTATGTGGACAGTAGAGCCATAAAATAATGAACAAATCATAATATTTCAAGGTGAGAGAAGTCTGTCAGCTTTTATGAGTGGCATGGATGATCTGGAGTTACAGATTTGTCTCATAAAGATTTCAGGACTCTGAAATAACAATGAAACCACTTCTGTGTCACATAACCAGATGTGGTCTGAGGCAGCGGTTGGAACTCAGTGAGGACTTCTCCTGACAGGCATCAAACACAAGCTTGTCACGTCATCAGAAAACAATAACAGCCCAGTGGGCTTTATGACTTTCTGGAAATGATATGAAGGGGTTGCCGGATTATGCTGTGCAGTGTGTGAATGTTAATACTCTGCTCAGATGTAGCTAAGATTCCATTCAGACTTGGCTCCATCTGACAGACACTTATAGCCCCATTAGCCAAACCAACAAGTCCAGCCATTTCTATATTTCTCTACAAAAACTAAACTTACTTTATGTGGCCGCTTCACTTCCTGACCTCTGTTAAAGAGCAGCTAGAGCGCACAACTGCTTCCCTAAAAACTTTTCAGTGAGTCAGTCCTGAATGGTGCTAACAGAAGAGTCATATTTCTGTGCGAATGGGGAGGTGAGCGGAGATGAGAGCCCGCAAGAAGACACCAGAGTTATTTACTGACGAGGGGAAAGTAACCATGCAAAACACACTAACACAAGCTAACCACATTCAATCACACAGGTCAGAGTAACCTTCATAATCATAAAACTGGAATTTTTTTCTTTCAATGTTACAACTCTATATTCTCACAAAATGACAAATAGGCCTTTTACCATAACTACTTTTGTTGAACGATATATTGTCTCAGAAATAATCGCGATAAACAATATTATTGTCAATTGTCGATCATTTTATACCACTGATATAATGATAGTATAATAGCATAATAATGCAAAGTAACATTCATTTATTTTTTTAGACTCTTTTACTTAGAATTAATTATGACCAATTATTTTTGTACTATGACATATAATGATAACCAATCAATAGCGTCCAGTGATTTTTGAATGCTGTTCCAGATGTAACTCCAACCTGAATATTCATAAACACCTACTGCAGTATGTTCAAACAATCTGTGAAGTTAGCGTTACAATTCCAACTAAAAGCTGCCTTATCTATGACGGAAACATGGTCAAAGTGTCCTGTAACTGGCATCTGTAGGAACGAGTCCTTTCTTGTATTTCATTCAGTATAAGTGTAACGTGAGTCAATACGAAGAAGCCTTTGATTGACGTTTCCTCTTGCATTCTCAGAGGCGCACAACACAGTGGAATAACATCTAAAAATAGTCGTCATAGTTATGAAACTGTGTATTTACATTTCCTCTCCTGGTGGGAATAAATGGGTTTCTTTAGCTACCGGCACCTGTATGAACCTGTTTTTCTTATCAGGGAAATCAACCGTATAGTGTGATCTCATATTTGTTTTCTACCTCTTTGTTTTCCCCCATTATTGTTATTAATTCAAATGATAAAGAGTCAATGTATCTTTCAAGCATGAGCAGCTGGAATATGAAAATGTTTGCTTGTTTTTTTGAGTAATTTTTCCATTCTGGTTTTGTTGTCTCCTTTTTCTTCCCGCAGCACAGATGTCTTTATTTGCACCAGCCCTATAAAACATTACAAACACTGTCCGTCTGAGAAGGTGAGCTCTCTTATGATCAACAATCTATTCTGTTGCCTTTGGAAATGATCAATGTGTTTCCTTCTTCTAATTCGATCTTCTCTGCTGTACGTGTGTGTGTGTGTTTTATTTCTTACAGTATGCCTGGGTAGAAAAGCATTTGGGCCATGACTTTCTGGAGCAGGTTATCCTGACCAGAGACAAGACTGTGGTCTCCGGAGACCTCCTTATAGACGACAAGCCCGACATCTTGGGTGAGGGTTGTGTGCATGTGTTTATTTGTGTTCACGCTCATGCAGTTTTTCATCTCATGCTTGTTGACTAACATTTTAATCCATTCAACAATTTACAATGACAATAAATGGACATTCTTTATTGTAATAATACTAAGAATTGTTTTATATTGATATTGATGACAATGCAGCTCCCAGATCAACAACTGACCATTCGCCAAGCAGCCGTCATTCTTAGTTACTGTTGCTATGGTAGACACACTTTACAATGATTGACCCCTCAAAAGCTTTAATAAGTTATGAAAAAGTGAGACCTTGACGTGACGTCAAGGTCTACATAAGTAGACAAAAGCAAGCTTTTTAGCTGGCTAATAATGCTAATGTTACCTCCATAAATTGCTTGAAAACACTGTCTCTGTTTTGCTTTTGAAATTGCTAACATTCAGCAGGAAATAGTAAAAAGTCAGTTTCCTTAGCTAGCTAATACTGCTAATGTTAGCTCCATAAATTGGTTTTAAAACAATGTCTCCGTTTTGCTTTTGAAATCTCTAACAGTTAGCGAGAAACATTTTTAAAGTCAGTTTTCTTAGCTAGCTAACCATGCTAATGGTAGCTCCATAAATTGGTTGAAAACACTGTCTCCTTTTTGCTTTTGAAAGTTCTAAGTCAGCAGGAAACATTAAAAAGCAAGTATTCTTAGCTAGCTTATAATGCTAATGTTAGCTCTCTAAATTGCTTGAAAACAATGTCTCCGTTTGACTTTTTAATGTTTCCTGATGACTGTTGGAGATTTCAAAAGCAAGTTTTCTTAGCTAGCCAAATAATTTTAACGTTAGCTCCATAAATTGGTTGAATGTGTCTCCGGTTGACTTTTTAATGTTTATTTTATTATGTCTTTCATATTATTATTATTTTTAACTTTATTATGTTTATTATAAACTGTAAAAAGGGACATGAATATGCATTTGATGGCTACATACATATCATGCCAGAAGACTGAGGTTAAAGCTGCATGTTAAAAAAATTAGCATCCTCACCAGCTAAAGATTTATACAGAAGACATGTAAATGAAAAAAACAACATTATTCTTGTATTACAGGTTAAAGCCAGTTAGTCCTATAATTGTAATGAGGGATAAGTCTCTTAGCTAGTTTGTACCTGTAAACAGTTTTCACTTTTAACATTAGAAAAGGCTTACAGGATGAGGATTAACTGCGTGTTTGGCAAACATAATGTGAGCTGCTGTAACATCCCTAAATCCAATAACGAGCAGAGAAGAGCTGCTAATGATACCAATACAACCCTGATAGCATACAGGATTGGCTTCCACGCTAATACGGGAAATACTACACAGTTGATGTGTAATTTGTGTTGTGGTTACTACAGTTGGTAGTTAGCTGGACAGGAAGCGCTTAAAATGACACCACACCCAAGAGTTAAAATGCAGATTGTGGTTCTTGTTACAGCAACATGCACACCATACCAACATGTGAGGAAACTCAAAGCTTGACAAACTTGTCATGCCTAGTTACGGTTGTCAAGCCATGATTAGACAATCACTGTTCAGGGGAGGAGTGTTTTGAGGGGTCAAGTTCTCTGACACCTCACAAAGGTTGCATCATAACTGATGTGTGAGGATTTAAAATACTATACATTTTGGTTTCATTATATTACATGATAACTTCTTAAGGGCTTTGATCATATTTTTTTATCTGCACTCATACAACAGCACAAAAACCAGACAACAGAAATTAGACAGATGTGACAGGCGACGTCTAGAAGTCACAGTAACCAACCTCTTCTCAACCTGAGAGTAACAACAACTAGTAACAAATACTACACTAACAAATACAACACGATTTAACAAGATACCAAGGAAATAAGAAACATGAATGAACAAAAGAGGAGAATTGGCAAAAGATAATCCTGGAAAACCAAATAAATACATATATGAAAGAAGAAGAAAAGATGTGATGAACGTTATTTACAAGTTGGAAACGCTTAATTACGATAACTCCTACATGACCTTAACACGGCATGAGCAAACAGTAAATGATACTGAGAAATACAACAGTGCAGGTGCTCCGTTGGGGTATTTTTGATATTTAAAAGAACATAATGTTTATGTAATTGAAGATTAAAAAATGACAAAAAAGCAGCAATGACATAACATGATCAGAATGTAAATATATTTGTAAAAATATCACCATTGTTAACAGCATGAAACATGCATGAAAGAAAGAACCAGGGAGGAAAATCCTTGTCTTGTGGGTGTCATGTGCACATTATAAGCCAGCTGTTGCACTGTGTCTCTCTCTAAAGCAACCGTGTCTAGGCTCCATATGGTGAAGTTCATGTGGTTTTCTGTTACGTAATGTTTGTGTCTCCTTATCAGGCGTGGATCCCAAACCAACATGGGAACACATCCTGTTCACCGCCTGCCACAACAAGCACCTTTCCCTCAACAACGCTCAGCGGCGCCTAGTGTCTTGGTCGGATGACTGGTGGGCCATCTTGGACAGCAAAAGGCGGTGAGGAACTCCTGTAACTGCAAGCAGCAGCCTGTATTCCTGGTGATTGGAGAGGGCCGGAGGTCATTGCCAAGACACCAACATCATCACCACACCGCTGCCTGCCGCTGTCTTTACAGATAAAAATTAAGGTTAAAACATTCAGAGGGAGCACAATCAGCAAAATGGACAATTTCAGGAAATATGTAGAGGTCAGATGTTTAACACAAAGCACTCAAAGTTGGGAGAGGACATTCACTTGTTTGACCACAAGGGGGCACTCTGAGACTGAGGGTGAAGCAGGGTTTAAAACCACATGTACGTCAGTTTAACTGTAAGAACTGTGACAACAAAACAAACACGAGGTCAAAAACAGCAGCAAGCAGGATACACAGAGAGTTTAAAAGGGCACATTTAACTTGATGCTAGCAGCTCTGTCTGCATATTTTTTGTTTTTGTGTTGTTTTTTGCCCCTTAATATGGGCTTATCTCTTAATTTTTGAGCCACACGAGCAGTTTATTCAGGGCATCAGAGGTTCACAGTACTGTGGTTCATTAATGAGTCAGCTGATTCTGATTCACTCACAACACTACACTGAAAATTTACAAAAAAAACTATATGAGTTGCGAGGCACTGGCAAATATGTGCGATACATAAACATAGCAACTTACAAAGGTACCTGTTTTTCAGATGGTTCATTTATTTTAATTTTTTCAGAGTGTGACAGCACCGTTTCACTCAAACATACATATATAAACAGATATCTCTTAAGGTTTTAAAAAAAGCTGATATGGTTATATTGGTGCTTTTTTAAACTTATTCCCTCTATGTTTCATAATGATCTATGCATCAGAGCTATCTCATATTCACAATGAGAAAAACACAATTCTAGTTAAAGCTTGAAATTTCACACACACACTCGTATATGCATGTTGCCAAAACCATCACTAGTGTTAAATTAGAATCACAGTCACTTGAAAATAAGATCTGAATATGTTTACATTAACATAAAATAATAGTTTATTGGGGGTTGGGTATGATGTTTATTTATTTTTTAAATGAACCTAGAAGAATAATTTCTAGATCTAAGAATAATCTTTAAAAAATTCTAATGAAAAAGATGATTTATATTGTTAGAAACTAGCTATACTCTTTGGTTTTTATTTCTTTCATACAGTCTTCGAAAACCTTACGTTTTAACAATTTCTGGTTAAATCTCGTGCAATGTTATTACCATAACTGCACTAAAATGAGAGAATATGAGTGCTGCTATATGTGAGAATATTCATTAAAAGACATAGTCTTCACTGCAGCTAATGGAGTTTTCTTATATGTACTGTCAGGTCATTTCTGATTAAAGAAGTTGTGGCAAACATGTCTCATTTCATATAAGCCTTGTCCTTTCTTACATTTTCTCATTTTAGCTCATTTACAGTAAGCACGTTGTGTCAGATTTAAACCAACTATTAACTAGTAATCACCTCAACAATAAAAACATGTCACGAAATTGCATATGTCTGTGTTCGTTCACTATACTCTGTCTGAGGTGTACTTCTTCAAGCAGACATTTTAGTAAATAACTACATAGTTTTACTTCACGTCAGTTAAGATGTACTGTAAGTATGTAGCAGCTGAAATCAAATCCATTTCTGGGTATTTGTGGCAGAGCAGTTATGATTTTGCCTGTCGCTGCTAATGTGCTTTTTGGACAGAAAACAGTAGATGCTGAACATGTGTTATGGATGATATACTTAGTGCTGAGTGCTGTGTGTTATTGTGCCTAGCTTAATGTAATAATTCAAACATGCTTATGTCTGTCCATGTGGTGCTGTCTTTTATTCCACAAATGCAATTAAAGGTTCCCTTTTTTACATTTTTCTTTGTTCTATTTCTTTTATGCTTGTATTTAGCTTCACCCTGCCAAAAGTTTTTTTTTATAAAAAAGCTTTTGACAGAATGAAAACATCAGCTAAGAACACATGAAAAATAGGCTGAGTATTAACATTTGTCTAGACTGCAAATTGCTCTTGGTCCATTTTTCTACATTAGAATAGACTTTGCTACGCATGAGAGACTGCTCAATATCAAATGTCAACATCTGCCTCAGTATAACCATTAATCTTTGGATTTTGGTATTAAGTCTTTGTTGTTGGTTTTAAAACTCACCGCAGTTCTATTCACTGAGAACAAAGACCCGTCTTTTTTTAGGCGATTAGCTGATGTCACCTCAGTTTTACTTGCATTGTTCACACTTGTCTAAACAGGGCAAATATTTCAAGGACAGGGACACGTGACCCACGGAGACAGTCAAAAGCACTATAGGCTAGTTTTGATAGCCTCGCAAGCTTGTTTAGTTTATGATGAATAATAGCAAAACTGTAAAAACTCTATTACGTTTGTTAATCAATATGCTGTATTTTTTACCTCTGTTTAGTTTGGACAAATTGAAATTCGAACAATGCAAAAAAATATAAATATCTAAACAATGAAGAAAACTAATCACAGTCAACCTCCCTCCAAAATATGACAATCATGAATATTCTGTTTTTGATGTTTTTTAACTGCACGCATTTATGTACTTAAAATACGCTGACACAAGAAACCGGGATCTCCAGAAAGTGTTCCCAACAACTATTTCCAAAAAAAAGAAAAACTTACATCCGATAAATATTTGGATACAATAGATTTCATGCATCCTTGCTCACAGACCCACACACTGTTTGTGTTTATGTGGGTTTGTTTTTTGTCATTTGCGTTATGGTGCCCGTTGAGAGTCACGCCTCCGCTTCCGCACCATTCTTCCAAAACAACTAGTTCAATGACTTCTCGCCAGTTACAGCTGTGCACTAACTAATCCGAATCCGTTCCTTGTGATCACCCCCTGATAGCCATGTCATGAGACACCAGTCAACCGTTGCACAAATACATGTGTCAGTTGTGTGTTAGCCATTTTTGTCAATGAATGTTTACGAGGCCGATGCTCATTTATGCAGCAGCTGCTTTGGAGAGAGAACAATGATAAACCATGATTCAGAAACAAGAGATTTAATGAAGAGAACGTGTAAAAATCATATATCTTCTGTGTTTCCGCCAACAGTGAACTCTAATGACTCAAGTCCTTATGTGAACCACAACTGATGTTGCTATGAAGCTAATTGTGCGCAATCATTGTTCAAAGTACAGTCAACAGGGTGTGATGTAAAAAAAGAAGTTAGATAATCTTTTATCTGCCGGAGCCCTCGCACAGCATCTGGTCTTGGGTAGTTTGACGTCTTCCATCCACTTCTTTGTTCTTATAAACATTTAGATTGCAGCCTGTCCTCGAGGCCTGTTGTGCTGCTCAGTTTAGCTCTGTCTCTCTAGTGTCATTTTAGATAGCTGTTGTTGGAAGGAACAAAACTTTGCCAGCATGTCATTCATTTATATTCTACCGAAGCCTTGCAGGGTTCCGACTGCCTGGAGCCTATCCCAGCATGTATTTGTAGAAGGCATGAGGTCTACGCTCCGAACAGTTTGCCTGTCAGTTAAGGCCATTATATTTCCAAACCACATCTCGATTGGTGTGTTGTCAATGTAGGATGTGTGAAAGGCTCCATTTCCAGACATCGTCCGTTCATACTACTTTTGTATTTGTTTTGGCATTAATATCGTATTAAAAATGTATACAGACTTATACACAAGTGGAACGCATACCCAAAACAGATGCTTCCCTTCTCAAAGCATTTTGTTTTTCGACGTTTTGAAGGCATTTTTAACGAGGGTAATTCAAGCACATTTTACATATGTCTAATGTTAACAAAATATAATCGTTGGAAATCTGGTTGGCAATGGATGCAACTTTGTCTTCGGCCACATTTTCTCAGCTGAATGTACAAACTCAATGACTGCTCAACCCAGCTATGGAATATAGAACTGTTCATTGTTGCTCGCAGTGTGAATATTGTTCAGTAAATAATGTCAGCTGCACTTTTAAATTATTCATATTCTATCATCTTAAAATGTTGGACACTATAAGATCTCTGGGGTTTTGCTTACTGACAACTCTTGAAGCAATTTTCATTCCACCAAGCTGTATCAGACTATCCTTCTACTCATATCCAACACTGAAAGTATTTGTTTGGTTGAGGCATTTGTGTATTTTAAGAAATGATTTTATGTAATTTTATGGTTTGTTGTTGTTGGTGAAGCAAAGACAATTTTCCACCATCGTGGACAATAAATATTTATTCCATTCTATTCTATTCTTCCTCTGCTTTGATGCTTGGCTCACATAATGTGGGCTGCTTTAAGTAGTGGAGGTGTTTGGAGTGTTTGTGCAACGGGGTCGCATTGAACTGTGAGTCTTTTGGGAGTGTTGCCGGCTTCATTTCATTTCAACAAGATACAAGGCACAAAAAACCCCAACAGAACATGATGAATGACATGCAAAATCCTGCTTGGACAAGGTTAGTGTTTTAGCACAGGTGTGGGTAAAAGAATCAGTAATGTGTAATGTTAATGGATGACAAATCTGTGCTGTTACAAAACATGCTTCCGCTTCGTCTGTCGTCATCACTGTAAAAATATGCTTTTCCCTGATATGTAACCTCTCGGTCAGTAACAATATGATTGGACTGCAAAAGAAAGCAAGAAGTAACAATGGGAGCAGAGATTGTGTTTGTCATACAAAAATAGCAAATATCAGAAAAAAACCTTGGTTATGCCTGAAATAGGACTGACAACAGAGAAATCACTCTGAGTAATAGAAGTACAGCAGATTTGAATGGAACAAAAATGACTGGTTTACTTTTGTACTGGCATCACCTCATCTTCAAAACAAATTTTGGCCTAGTAGCACATAAAACACCATTAACTGTGTGTGTGTGTGTGTGTGTGTGTGTGTGTGTGTGTGTGTGTGTGTGTGTGTGTGTGTGTGTGTGTGTGTGTGTGTGTGTGTGTGTGTGTGTGTGTGTGTGGTCACGTGTCTCGTTGTGTTTGTATGTAAATCACTCATCACCCACACGCTAGCTCACTTCCACCCATAACACCAGCTCAGTAAAACAATGAGCCGTGTCTGGTCCCTCGCTCTCATCTTGCCCTCCCACAGCCATATTTCTTTTTTATGTGTGTGTCACTTTACCTGGAGGCAAAACAATGCGTTGTGGTGTTGTGGTGGAGCTGTTTGGCTGTTCTACATCCAACAGGAGGGGGGGGGTTGGTGTGTCCCAATATGGTATAAAACCATATTGGGACACTAAAACCAGACTAATACAAATTTTAAAGAGGACATACCATGCTTTTTTTGATTAGCTGTTGTATTTGTACTGTTACAATGTGGGGTATGTATATTAAACAAGGACAAAGTTCTAAAATTTGGGGTAAGCATATGTTAAAAATGCTCCCTGAAAGTCAAAAGTCGGGGCTTCGTTTGCAATGTTACCTCTACTTCCTCCTTGTGATGACATCAGCTTGTTCGTACACGCCCACAAACGACCGTCTGTTCCGTAGCCTTTGTTGCTAAGGTTCTTTCCTACGTCGTTCATGTTGTCCACTCACATATTTCAAGCTTGAACAGGTTCCGATGTATTTGGTGAGTTTCAGTTTCAAGTCAAGAACAACATAAAGAAATAAAAAACCTTATGCTACTGTTTGTTTATGTAACAGAGTGAGATCATCAGGGGATGGTCTTAAAGAGACAGGAGCTGGTATAAGACAAATAAGAAGTTTTGTAAAACTGGAACTCTCTCTACACTTAAGGACACATTTTGGCTTTAAATTAGGAATGAATATAAATAAAATACAGTTGATTGGATGAATGATTAGTGAATATGGGTAATGAACAGTAAAAAGAACAACGTTTTATTACAGTGTGTTTTTAAGCAGGATGAGTTATGAAAGCTCCATCATATCAAAGGAGGTTGACACTATTTAGTACTACTACTAAAGTAATACATTGGTCAAATTCAAGTCCTAGCTGATTTGGAATTGAAACCTTTAAATCTAAATACAAAGATCCATTTAATCAATGCCAAAATAAATGCAAAGAAATGAGGAGTAGACCTTATAACAGATCTGTATACAGCTTTGGTGTTAAGAGTACAGCCTCATACTGTGCCGAGGTTTTCCCTTTTTAGGCAAACATGTCACAGTCCTGAGGAAATCCCAATGGTGCAGTTAAACACACAGGCCTTATGGGACCGTGGCCACTTATAATGAACACACTGACGAAAATACTCTGCTGTCCAGCATAAATTGTTTGTACACTGAAATTATTATGTACAAGCTGTCCTCAGTAGGACAGAGGGGTGCTTAGTGTCAGCGCTCATAATTAATTTTCCAATCAGTGTAATATGGTGACATATTCCATGGAAGTGTCCACGTATATCAATATGTTTGTTCATAAGACAGCGATTTCTGTGAATATGCGTGTGTGTTTTGCAACTATAGAAATTTAGGACATTAAGTACATTTCACAGTACAAATGTGTGAGTGGAAAAAACTGGAAGTACAGAAAGGGCAATCAAGCATGGAAGAACAGGTCAGGTGGAGCTTTTTTCCTGTTTGCTGAGTTGTTTTTGTTCCTTCCGTCACAGGCCCTCGACCTCCTTCCCCCCCGACTTTCACACTGTTATCCTCCTCTGTCTGTTTGTATTGCCCTCCTTCCATTTTGTGTAATTACTTTACAGCAGAGAGGGAGAGAGATATGACCCAGTCATGATCAGCTGCTGGTTTTACAGCCTGCCAAGTGTGTGTGTGTGTGTTTTTTTTTAAAGGATGTCATGTAAAGCATAACATTACTCAGGTATTAGTAGTAATAGAAAATTTAAGGTAGAGTCAGCGTTTTTAATTCAATACACTTTTCGTCAAATTCAGCAAATATCTTGTCACGGTCCACTAGCTGTCCATTCTGTATGTGCGTTGAAAAAAACCCAAAGTGTCCATATCAACACAGTGGCTCAGAGAAAGACACGCAACACCACTCCGGCCAATCAGCAGCAGGGGGCGTTCGTGTTCGTCCACAGGACAGTGGGAAGTCATCAGAACAGTGTCCCATCTCTAGCACCAGAGAGAGGGGTCAGGGCCAATTCTCATATGCCGTTTTCACATGTGACCTCTGGACAGTGTCTGGAGAATCAAGTCCGAACATTTCTGGAGTTGCCCTTTCACATATGTAGCATACAGTGGGAGATTGTCCATGTGAGACATGTTCTCACCTACTGGAAAGAACCCATTTGGTTTAGAGGAGGGATGCGGAGGCAGGACAAAAAGTTAACTAGGTTGTTGCATTAAGTGAAGCGTAATCTGAAAATTGTCAGTTTCTTCCTGTGAAGATGACATGCAAACTATTTTGGTTCAATAAATTTCAAAATTCAAACCACGAGAGGATGTTCACTCTGCTTATTGGTTAGTTGTGTTTAGGGTCAGGTGCCAGAAAACACAGGAATAAGGTCCCAATAAAGGTCCTCTGGCCTTTGAGCATGAACGTCAATCATAGCTCTGTAGGTATTGGTATTTTTAAAGCTATAGTATGTAACTATTCCACATTAAAATGTCCATAAACTACCAGATCTATGTTATATATTTTAAGTTGTGTATTTATATTATCCCAAATATTGCAATCAATTTTCAAACCTAGAGAAAGCTGTAATTTCTACAAGATAACAGTCCGTTTAATTTGGTCACCTGACAATGCCATCATAAACCCTTTATCAAAGAGTGATGATGGTAATTATTATCACCATAATAATACAGTATCTGCGTTCTGGTTGTTCCACCAGAAACTGTTATAAATGCTTTTATTCAGTTTTAATCCACATTTTAAGATGAACTGTGTAGATCTTGGTCATCTTAAGTATAACTTTTACCGGATGAAGTTATCAGATGTCTGGAAGTTATAAGTGAAACAGGCTGAGCAAAGTTTACCGACAGCTCGGCTCACATTTAGCCCCTCCTGGACATCAATGTCTACCAAACAGCTTTGGAAAACACAGATTTTCAACATGAAATTGCTTCATTCAGTGTTTTTACTGGTTTTTACTGTTTTTTTGTCAGCAGGCATGTTTGCTTTGGAGAGGACAAGACCTCTGCGGATAAATCAGCTCTCTGTAAAAACCTCCTGAACAATGAACACTGAACGGTAATGGTGGCTGTTTAAAAATGAAAACAATAACTCCTATGATCCACCGCTACTTCACGATGTCATCAAATTCTGTCTTTTGTTATTGTTTTGATTGAGAGATCCCTAGTGGCAGAAATTACATAATGTCTAAGTAAAATGGTTGCAGATTTCAGTTTTACAAAGCTGAAAGAACAGCTGCATATGCATGCACTACATTTGTTCAATGTGTGTGTGATTGTGTGTGCACGTGCATACATGGGTCCCCTTGTGTTTATGCAAATTGTCTCAGATGCTGGCATGCTGGCATTCAGGCTCAGTTTGACACTGTGTTTATACTAGAGTCAAACAGCATGATTTATCTATGGAAACTATTCTGTCTGTCTGTCTGTCTGTCTGTCTATCTGCTGGACAGTCATCTCTCCATCCAATCTGCTTGGCTAAGGGAACAGGGCGCTGTGTTTTGCTGAGCTGGTGTTATGGGTGGAAGTCAAACACTGCAAGTAATTACTGCAAAAACAAACACCTACACTCACCCACAGAACACTAACACTGATAAGCCTATTTTATGGTATCTAGTGTTTTGCCTTTGCATCTGCCTGCCTGTCCACTGTATTACGTGAATGTACATTTTTACAGTTTAATGTACTGATGAGCCAAAATATGAGCAAGAAGGTTCATCTGAATCAGAATTGTTTATATATTGTTTATATTTCCGTTACACCTATGATTAATTCAAATAAATCTGAAACCAACCTTACTTAAAGCGATTCTGCCAGGTGTGTGTATGTGCTCCATGAGGGTGAACCCGCCTTGCAGGGTGACTGTTAAACATCTGAGGAACTAAATGTTTAAACTGTCATCAGGAAGACAGCTGAGTGTCAGGATACAGACTCCACAATGTGGGTCACAGGCATGTTGCTTTCATGTAACCTGCAGAAACAAACATTGTAGACTAGTTTCTTAGGTTATTTTAGTTCAAATCTGCCATCATTTTATGAATGTTGCAGAGGCAGCATTAACAAGCTTTGTATGAGAAAAGGAATACACCAATCACCAAAATCATATTTCCCACAGCCTTCAAAATTTGCAACAGAGCTCAAATTCATCACTTGAGCGTACAGCGTGTTGACTATGTACTATGTTGGCTCCTGTGCCAGATTTTACGCAGACATTTTTAAAAATGACAGACCAACCAAGTAATATTACTCTATGCAACAAATTAAATATTGTTTACTGTTCACACCACTTAAACCTACATTCATTTTTGGCCACTTTGCGAGTGGCGGAAACAAGCTGTAAACACAACACTGACTTATTATCACCTTTTAAGTTAATATGCTAACATGTAGCCTTTAAACTGTGTTCAGACAGAATGCAAAAGGTAATTTAGGATGCCACATGATTACATACAAAGTCAATGTACAAATGCGAACTCACACAAATAAAATTAATTGACAATGTTTCTTGAGTGAAAAATTTGATGGCATTCCAGAGCTTTATTAATCTACATACGTCGACAGGGTTTGGGTGGTTCTGCTAGTTAGCTAAACAGCTAATGTACAGTTGGTATTTTGGCTGTTTGAGGTAACTAAACACAAACTGTCCAGTGGTCAAACTTGTGTGAATGAGGAAACGAGGTAAAAATTCACTTTGCATTCTTACTGGACACAGAGTTACACATTAGATACAACATTGGCAACATTAGCAACATGCAACATTAGCCTTCCTTTGGTGTCACATTTTAATCACTTGGGGTTTTCAAGGCATTCTGAGAAATGTTGGAAACCACTGACAAAAGTAGAGGTTGAAGCAAAGTAGGTCAGGCAATGTGAAGTTCATTCCCCTCATGCAGTGAACGCAGCTTGTTCCAACAGTGTAGATTATAAGAGGGTGGAGAAGGATGTTTTATTTAATGGGACACACTCGAAAGAAACAAAGTTTAGATAACACTATATTAACAGTTCTCCTTTTCTTTGTCAGACAATGCTGAATAACAAGGGCGGCAGAGTTTTAAGTGTGTCTGTAAGAAGCTGCTGCTAAGAAACCATTAACGCATTTCAAGATTACAAAGTATTAGTCTTTTCCCTCTTTTCAAAGGAAGCCAAATAAATTGGCATTAATCTCAGAGTGGAACAAGATATTAATCAAGTACAGAATTGCATTTTAAACACTTCATTCCAGTTTTCTTTTCTAATTTCTAAAGGAACACTGACACACATTTACTTCACATAATCACTAATTATAAGGAAGTACTGTTCTGCTGAAGGTCCCTGGAAATGTAATTCACTTCTGAGTATGCCTGATGATTTCTGCAGAAAAGATACAAATGAAAGGAGCTGGGAAAATAGATTGGTGTGTGAGATATTGGGTGGAATATTATGGCTCAACAGAACAAGTTAAACACAGCAAAGTTGTAATTCTGCTTTACGCACTATGGAAATTGCCAAAGAAAAAAACATGCTGTCTACATGTCAGCTGGGGTTGATAAGCTTGAGTGTAGCGTACCATTGATTATGATTAATTTCCTATGTGTTCACACAGTATGACTAGGACAGCACAGCTTGTGTGTGTTTGTTTTTGCTTGCCTTCATGTGCTATACTGCATGTATGTGCAGGGGAAGTGGAAAGGAAAAATCAGGTAAATTTCCACGGCGGATGACCAGACCACCAAATTACTCTGCCATCTATCTTCACTGAGGCACAGCTATTGCTGTCGACATGCTGATGGCTGAAAAGGTAACATCACTTTATAGAGCTGCGTTATTTCCAGGCACAGGACTGAGGTGGAAAATTTTCACATTAGGCTGCTCACGTCAAACAAATAGACACACATACACACACTCATGTTCGTTTCATCCCATTGTTTATTTGGTTTTGGTATCTGAACGTCCTCTCTGTGTTAACATCTTAACCTCTGACACATGATGGGACATGTCATCACCAAACACATACACATGCTTACACACGTGTGCAGACATACTTGTGTACAGAGCCAGCAACAAGTAGATCTAACAAAGATTATTGAAGGGGTTGCAGTTTGCATATTATTTCGGTTTAAAGATACATCCTAGGATGTGCTGGGACACATCATCAGTGAGATCATCAGGTGTTTCGGGTCTCGCAACATCAGACACCTTCAATTAGGCGACCCGGCCAGGGTTGATCAGACCCTGATTTGTGTCTTAGCAGCATTAGCCCACGTTTCAGACCTAAAGATCCAAAGCCACCTAGAGGCCTTCTCCACACAGCCTCTATGGTGGACTTTGTGGCTCTCCACAAACCACTGTTCCATTGTGTTCCAGTGAATATTCCAAATGAAAACCACAAAATGTATTATGCATTATCGCCCTCCAATGATACAGCAGATGACACAATTTGTTGTCATTGTATTGTTGTTATTAAAGTTTGGCTAGCTTTAACTACAAAAACAACTTAGTTAGGGTTAGGGAAATGCCATGGTTTGGGTTAAAATTAGTAGTTTGTCAGGGGTAGAGGACTTTTCTTGTCATGGTTAAAATAAGCACTTGGTTAATGCTGGGGAATAATTGTGGTTGTGGATGAAAGGAAATGATATTGACTGAGCAAGCGGGAAGGTGGTTTGTGAACAAATTCAATGTCCTGTTGAATCATCTGTCCACCCTAACTTCCCTCTGTAGACTTTGTGGCTGCACGTCACTTCTTCATTCATAATTCCTACAGTATGGCCACTAGAGGCCTTGTCACTTCCATGTCAAGATGGTTTTTGGGAAGGCTATTTTAGTGAAATGACTGATGCAGGGAAGAACAGTCTCTACTGTACTGTACTATACTGTCCAAAAAAAGACACTATTCCCATAAAACTCTCAACTTCCCACCACCCCCACAGCATTGCTTAATGTGTGTTTAAATCAAATGCAAAAGGAAAGATATGAGTTTCTGAAAATAGCGTACAAGCTAGATAACATACAGGAACAAAATGTGGGGAATGGGAGAATATTAGCAATAACAGCAATAAAAAAATTGCAACCTCCTTGTGGTTAATTAAAAGTTGTGTTAAGAGTTGTTTTCTTGGCCTCATAAAAGTGTTCTGGTGAATTTTTTAGCTAACAATCCAGCATACTTGGACTAACACTGGCATTTTTCGTGTTTATGGCCACCTAACAAACCTAAGTTACCTAAATATATGTCCAATATTGCTTTGTTTTGTTCTTCACCAACTCCTTAGAAGTATCTCTTTAGGTGCTAGCTCATCAGCTAGTCGCTAACCTTCCCAATGAAGCTGCTAGCTCGTAGCTCTAGGTTTGGGTTCATAAAATTAGAATTTAACTCAACCATTAATGAGCTGCAAAACTGCACACTAACAGAACACACTACAGGCTGCAACATAGTTTTTCTTTCTTTTGACATTTGAGTGAGCCTCTATCTCAGTATTAAGGTAACATCTAGTAGTAGGCAGTACCACGTTTAGTCCAGGAGCTGAATGCTGTTTTACCAAATCAGACACTGAATACAAGGTATACTGGACATACACCTTTATGTCACTCCAGCAAGGTGAGGAGTTAAACCACCGGAGGTCAACAAAAACGGGATATTCAGGTGGTGTTAAGTTAATCTTTAATTAGAACCATCGTGCACCTTTGGGTAACCCCATTTTCTCAGTAAATCTGGCATTTAGTCTTACAAATACAATAGTTTATGATCATTATATTTTTGAAAGCCTGTTGATGCATTTTGTTTGTCTTAACCACTCTGTGGTCATATTTAGGCAGAGGTTATATTTACTGAGTGCTGGTATAAATATTTAACATTTCTGGATTGAAGTTTTACTATCAGTAGGAAAGGTTTATTTCCATCATGTGCTCATTTCCCACTGGCTATGCAGTGATGCTTTCCACTTAATACAAGGAAATAAATAATGTAAGAAGCCGAAGAGGCAAAAAGAGACTCAGACTTCAACAGTGCATGAGCTGTGGAAACAGAGGATGACGCAAGCAACACTGGCGCATGTTTGTACGCATGTGTGCATATGTGTGTCCGGCCTATGTGTGTGTGCGGCCTGTAAATAGAAAGAAACCCCTTGAATTGCCTTTCTAGTGTGATAAGTTGCCTTTATGTGTGTGTGTGTGTGTGTGTGTGTGTGTGTGTGTGTGTGTGTGTGTGTGTCTGTGTGTATGTGAGGGAGGGAGGTAGAGCAAATCCTGAATCATCCGTCTCTGAAGTGAGAATAAAGTGCTTAAATTAGGGATTAAAAAAACAAAGACGATTACAAAAATAATGTTTTGGCATCTTTTTCTTTCTCGGATGGTGAGTCATGTGTGCTGTGGAAATGTGAAAGCATCTCTTCCAAGCTGGTGCAGAGGGGGTGGAATTTTCACAGGGATGTCCTGTGGTCTTTAAACCTCAGGAGGGTCGGTGTGAGAACAAAATAGAAGCTTGTTCTAATTGTGTCTCATTGGTACGTCCCTTTGATGCGTCTGTTGCTCTAGTGGACCAGTATCCACTCTGGAATCATTAAAAAGGGAAAATATAATATATTTTATGTTGATTAATTTATTTTTGTGTTTCTGTATAATACTGTCCAGAGATCTCCTGTCAATCAAATTATGTTAATGGTTTTCATTTTTTTTGTTGATAATTGTCAACCATTTTTAATCTATGATGCTATCACTGTCAATTTATTACATTAAAACTATCTTCTTTCAATTAAGCTCAAAATGTATTATGTAAGTTTTATGATTTATACTTTTTTTTTTAGATGTTATCATCATATTCAACCTTCACATCTTCTATCTGACTGTGTTACGTGTGTGTATGTGTGTGTGTGTGTGTGTGTGTGTGTATCAGTATACTGTGCATGTTTGTGTGTGTCCAACAGAGAGAATGTGATGATGCTGCCAGGAAACTTCACACATTGACGTCTTTGCTCAACAGATTGAGGCTGCCACACAGAGGAAGACTCACAGTATGATGCCACACATTGATGCCAAGTTGTCAGTCAAAGATGCATGTGTGTTAGTGTGTGTGTGTGTGTGTATGTGTGTGTGTGCGCGCGCATGTATGTGTGTGTGTGTGTATGAGCCATTCCTCCAAGTCAGTATGTTAATCCTTACGTGGCATCCCCTCCATCTCCCTGGTGTTTAGCTGTTTTTAGAAATAGATTGACGCTGTGTGTCGTCATCAGGAAGTGGGAAACCTGATGCCTCCTAATGCAACAACGCACACTGTGTGCATGTATAGATAACATACTAAACTCAAGGTTAGGAAATATTAGTGACATTTTCTGACTGTTTTGCATTATTTAATCTGACCTACCATGATCAACTCCCAGTGTCATCTGAGCTGTTGCTGTTTTAAACATGTTTACAACCTGGCATTAGCTTTTTGGTTTATTTCACTCATGCCTCAGTCATTCAGGATGAGGAATCTAATAAAATAAGTGTGAAATATGTGACATGTGTGATGAAGTGTCTTGGAAAAAGTAGAATTATGTGAATCATTTATTGTATGTCAACACTAATGTGAATACATTGCCTGCTTAGAGGAGATCACCAAATTGCACAAAATTAAGCTTTCATCTGGCCCCCTTGACATTCTTCCCTCATCCTTGTTTTTCAGTGTTTTTAATTCAATTGGCTCCACTATTGTAGCCATGATCAATCTCTCCCTTTCAACAGGCTCTGTCCCTAGCCAGTTAAAACATGGAATCTAACAGCATTTGCTGAAAAAAACAAAATTAGACCCCACCCTTCCAATGAATTATAGGCCTATATCCAAGCTGCCTCTTATGTCCAAACTCCTGGAAAAAGTTGTTGCCTAGCAGCTAATACTGTTTCAGAAACACAGCCTGTATGATTCCCTTCAGTCAGGTTTTCATAAACTGCATTCAACAAAAACAGCTCACATACACTAACGACATTATGATGAATGGAGATGAAGGGAAGTGCTCTTTATCAGTGTTACTTGACCTCAGCTCGGATTTTGATACCATCAAACGAGTGTTCTATTAAATACGCTAAACTAGTTAGTGGGTATTTCCAGGTCTGCCTTGCATTTGTTCTCATCCTATTTTGCTGATGGGAGTTTTTTGGTCTCCCATGGTCAGTTCATGTTAGACACAGTGCCTCGGTCATGTGGTCTCCCACAGGGTACTGTTCTAGGTTCTTTAGTTCTCTTTATATACACTGCCTCTTGGACATCTGTTATCATTTTTATGCAGACAACATTCAGTTATATTGCTCTTTTAAACTAAATTAGAGTAATCAATTGGGTTGGATAACACAGGAACTCTTGTAATTGCCCTTGAAAACTTTATTCCAAACATCAAGCTGTATATGGGGTAATTTAGTGTTTGTGTTACCCTTACCAGACCCTGTCACAGGGAGGAAAACTGGAGACCCAGCCAGAGCCCTGACAGGTGTTGCGGCAATACCTCATTTGGTTTGGCTCTTACATTTTAAAAACTAGCAAGTAAGGGAAATTAGATCACATTTACACAAAGTTAGAAAAGTTTGTGAATCCAGCACAGAGGACAGTTAATATATTCAGAACGGAGAACTAACTTGCATAGTCATGATCACTGCATATCTAATGCATTGTACTATGGCAAATTAATGTGCAAGAATGTGATGAAGTACTGAACTTTTTCCTAAGGTTCAGGCCTGAAATCCATTCCCCTACACCTTTGGTCATGGTTTTACCCGTCATGTCAGCTGAATGTAGCGGTGTTGTGTTGGAGCTGCAGCACATCTCAGCCTGACCTTTAACAGCAGCATTTCCAATATTGTTTAGAGTTGTTTTGTAGACTTTTTTGTGCATTCAAAGCATACTGAATACCTCTCTGCAGCTCAATGAGGTAAAATATGGTTTTTTTGGCAGTTTTAATAAACTATAAACAGTATGGTGTCTCTTGTATTCCCTGTATTTCTTCTGATGAGAGGTGATCTTGAGTGGGATAAGCACATCATCATATCCATTTCTACACAGATAGTGGAGTCAGACCAAAAAACAACTGCATCCAGTTGACATTAAAAATGCCCTCTATACATAAGAAAGTCCACAGCGAGTAAGTTTTCCCTCACAAAAAAGGTCAATTACTGCGTTAAAATTACAAATAATCATTTTTTTTCTCACTGAAAAATACACAACTTTTTAAAAATTAATTTACAGAATTCATGACTATGCAAAATATTTTTCATTTCAAAAGTTAAACTACCAGACACAAGATGTCTCCTACTTCATTGTTACAGTGGTCACAAATCATCCTCGTAGGCTCAAACTTCTAACTGAAGTCACAATAAGCCTTTTTGAGCAGAGGGGGACTTTAAGGGTCAGTGTGTCCTTATTGAGCAACTGAGTTAAAGAAACTGTCCCCACCTGAAAAAAATAGCTATTTGTTTCGGTTGCATACTCAAACACCTCTAACTTACAGTATGCTTATATTTATCTGACAAGGACACCTAGTGGCCATTTAAGTTATGATTTTTGTCTGTCAATAGCCAAGGGGGTAGTGGCGCGATATTGTTATTAGAATCGCAAGGAGGCCACTTTTAAGTTAACTCTCCTACTAACTGTCAAATTCAATTTCTTTTCACCATGAACAAAATCTTTCCATAAGCTTGTCCAAGTAGTTTTAATTTTAAACCTACTCAAAACCCATTTAATCTTTGTTCTAAGTGCTATGACTAACAACCTATTTTGTTGTTTAGGCATTAAGATTTGCTGAAATGAATTGTATGGCACCTCCAGAAGTAGCAACAGTAAATTCCAATCCAGCATGCTGCCAACCCTCCCACCCATCTGCTGTCTTTAGATGAGAAAAGAACAAAAAAAAAAGAAAGAGCATGTAAATTATCACTGAACTGTGTAACACCCTACTGTTTTAATATTCCTTTATTCCATACCATTGGCTGTATAGCTACTCTTTACTGACTGAGTGCATTTGTTAATTCTGTTTACGCCCCCACAGTCCTCTTAGGTCAGGCTGATTGAACAAGGTTGTCTAGAAACAGGTGAGAGAGTCCATTAACCTATCCGCAAGGTTCGTGGGCTAAAACCAACCACACACTCTCTAACACTCTCACATCTATCTCTCAGATGTCGACCCACACTCATGTGCAGAGGTTGGGCATGTCAATCCATTTACTCCCACCTAATGACTGTCGAGACATGTGCGCACACGCCTGAGTTCCTTTGGCTTGATTCATTCCTGTAATTGCTAATGTTGGTACGTACATCTACCGCAATTAGCATTTCATATTAATAAAAATACTGTCTCTATCGTAGGCTGTCTGTGATGAGGCTTACAGTAAAGTTATCTTCCATAACTGGCTGTTACAGAAACTGTTAAGGGGTCGGTGTACCCAAATTACAGAAATCATATTCTCATGTACCGCTAGCCATGTAGATAATTTAGGTTTCATTTTCCTACAGTTATAGATATATCTGGAATCAGAGAACCAGTGTTCCTGTTACTGCAAAGTGTTTAATTGTAGAACAATGGAATACAATTATCTGCGTCCACATAAACAGTAAGATGGACTAGACTAAAAACACAAAGGATCTCTACAAGAAAGGTCAGAGCCATCTGTATTTTGTCAGGAGACTGAGATCTTTCAACATCTGCAGAACCATGCTGCAGATGTTATATCACTTGGTGGTGGTAGCATCATCTTCTATGCTGCAGTGTGCTGTGGGAGCCAATACTAAAAGACTCAAGGTCTTTTTTGGATGTGTCAGAGAGGAGGATGGTAAGAAGGACACTACTCAGTGTTATGGACAATGCCTCTCATCCCCCACATTGGAACACTTATTCACACTTAGTCATATCAGCACTTTCAGCTGTCGACTGAGACCACTGAGGTGCAACTCAGACCACCACAGTAGGTCTTTTCTACCAGTTGACATCAAACTGTATAACTTCTACCCGTTCTGCAGGAAGGATAACTGAAACATCGAACACTGAGAACAATAATATGAATATTGCGCAATATTACTTTTCAATATTGTGTTCGATATTACTTTTCTATTTTAGTTTACTTATTTAAATTACTTGCTTACTTACTTTGATTGTTATTCTATTATGTCTGTTATTCTTTTATTGCTATTCTATCATTGGTGCTAAAAAGCCCACTGAAGACAGAGTACCCAAAACAGTAGACGAAAGTGCCAACTCCACCTACAACACAGTCCCCTTCCCTAACCATGCCTTTGCATCAGATCTTGTGCCATGGTCCCATAAACTGGAGCCTGGTGAGCTTGTTGTTAAATGCTAAATCAGCAGATGCATTACAATCATAATGTTTGTCTCTCCAGCTAGGAGATGATGTATGAGAATCACCATGATGTCACTGTCATGTGTCATGACCTCATCAGTCATTGCTTACGCAAGGTCACCCTCCCAAGCAAAATAAAGTCAACAGGAGCCCGAGTCAAGTGGATGGCTGTGATGAGGAAGCTATATTGTTGCTAAGTGTGAAATCTCAATCAGTCACTTCAACACTATGCTAACAAAGGCAATTTCTCAAGAGATAGGATGTTTTTTTAATATTGAGGGATATAACCTTATCTTATCTTATATGAGAATTGTTGCCATGGCTTCCTGTGTGGTATGTGTGTGAGGGAAATAGCAAAAAGAGTTCCTCAGAGTTCCTGATGAGAGAAACTTTACACTTTCAGCATACATCATTCGGCACAGTGAAGCTTGAACATTCAAATGTAGGAATAAGGAGAACACATTTTTGGGTGGATTTTTAATATCCATGACAATAAAGGCATTTTAATTGTTTTAAAAGAGATTGCTTTGTCATCTTTTTCTTGTACTTATACACTTCATACTCTATCAGGGTTCAAACTTCATAATTCATACATCTTGCTTTATCTATATATTGCTTTCATTGTTCCGTTTAATTGTCATTGTCATAAATAGTCATGAAACCAGTCAAAAACAGACAATTGACTTCTAAAGCAGGTATAATTTCGATAGCAGAAAATGTAGCAATGAAAAAATCATCAATAATTTCATTGTCAGCAATCGGGTTTGGTTTTGTCTTATTCTTATTCTTATCAACAATCACGCAAGAAGAAAAGATGCTGAGTTAGCTAACAGTCATTTAGTCATTAGAAATAGATAAGATTCAACCCTGTAAAAAGCCCATTCACTGGAATTCTGCTTTCAGGAAAGAACACTCATCTGTCATTTACTAAGGTATTCATCTGTAAAGAATTAAGCCTTCAGACTATAATTACAGTGACTGTCAAAACCATAAAGCCACAAAAGTCAGGGTGGTACCAGTCTTGAGCACAGTGTACAAAGAGTACAATTGAACAGAATAGAGCAAAGATCTGCAGAAAAAGGGTTATATTTCTTTGAAATGTCTTTGCTTAACTTGAATTTCATTTCATCTGAATATTTTTTTGGAATGATTAGGGCTTTCATTCCCATTTCTATTCTTTATTCTCTCTTTTTCTCAATAAAGAGTGGAATATCTGGGGAAAAAAGTAGATAATTTTGTCTGCACAGAAAAATTGCAAACACCCTCAACATGTGGTGTTATGACCAATCATACACAGTTTAAGTTGGTGAAAGGCCCATTATTTTCCTTTTTTCACTCCTTTTACTGATACTGTAACTGGGAATGTAGGTTCAATATTAACAATCAGGTTAAAAAAGACCTGCAGTAGATTGACACACTAGAGTATTAATGTCATAGACGTGGAGAAAGAAAGTGCCTCCAAAATCTATTTACCCCTCTGACCCCTCTGCAGGTACCATGTGCGCAATCTTGCTGGTGCAGAGGCCTTTATGGATCTGCTTCATAAACATGCAAAGAAGAGAGGGAGAGGGAGAGAGACTGGAGGGAAATAACAGAGTCCCTGGTGAGTTCTAAATTCAGTTAGAAGCAGCTGAACTGAACACAATGCTGCCTGTAATTGTAATTTAATTGAATTAAGCAATCTCTTCAGGAGAGCACACACAAACACACACATCTCAGCAAAACACACTAATAGAATAACAAAATAAATTTGCATATTAAAAAGTATGAATTGAACAATACAGTAAGTGCTACAATTTAAGTGAATATTATATATTAATAGAGTGGTGGAAAGTATAGGGATGGAAGATTCCCAGAGGGGAGGCAAGACAACGAAACAAGGTTTTTGGCACAGGTGTAAATCTGCTGAGAGCAAGCTATCCTCAAAAACTGAGTGTCTGTGTGAGAAGGGGTGCTAGTGAGAACACTCTGAAGGAGCTACAGTGTACCATGACTGAGATAGGAGACACTGTGAAAACAATAACAGCTGGGTATGGGCGCTTGACCATTTAAATTACAGTGTTGAAAAAACAGGAAAAGCCTGATGAGACCATGGGCAGTAAGACATTGGGAGGGACCATGGGGGGGTTCCGTGAGGCATGTTGGGTGTGCAATAGGCATGAAGGGGGGGCACTAGGTTATTCCTAGTCATCACGTTTTGGGTAGAAAATCTACATAATTAACAATTAAGTTTGTTGGGAAACCACAGTGTGTTAGGTTTCGCTCTTAGGACCAAATAAGCAGGACACAGCCACGGATGCCAACTAAGTGCAAACAGAGTTTATTTGGGGTTAGAGCGTAGATGGAGTGGATGTGGGAGAGTGGGACCTGGGACCAGGAACAGGATTCAAAGGCTGGCTGGGCGTGGCAGGAGAGCAACCGGGCAGGAAAGGTGGATCTGAGGCAGAGACAACACAGGAGTTAAACAGAGGTCTTCCAAACAACAGTTAAACTAAGGTAAGTATATCTAGATTTAGCCAAGCTGTGTACCACATAAACGGTAAACGGATGATCTGGCGATGAATGGGATGAAGAACCGGTCTTAAATACTGCAGCAGCTTGTTGAGAAGATGAGGTGATTGAGGCCAGGTGTGGAGGTGAGGTGATTGAGGCCAGGTGTGAAGAACCAGCAAGGGAGGAACCAGGGAGGTTACACACACACACAGAGACAAACAAAAAGGGGAGGGGAGAGAATGCAGATTCCTAACACAGTGTTGAGATCGAGGCAAATCAACATTAAAGCTTCGGAATGAAGAGATACTAGGCCTACTAGAGGTATAGGAGAAAAAAAGGGGGGAACTGACCCTTTAAATGGACCAGAAGGAAAGAGGTGGAGGTTTATCTGAGCAGCTCACAAGTTTACATTTACAACTGCTGTCCCAGAACACAATCAAAACCCTGATATTCCATATTGTGCATATGATAGACTTATCTTGGACCTTTAGCTACTTTAAATAAAACTTTCCTGATGGCTCTGATGGAGCTGTGATAGATGATTCATCAGGAAGGGCTGCTTTATTAACAGCAATTCCACTGTATAAACCTGCAATCTGTCCATAACAGCTGATCTGTCAAATATGTTGCAGACAATAACATTAATTACCATAAGATCCTCAATGAAGTTACTGCCGCTGCTCAATTTAAAGACACCCCTATTATTTCTGCTGCTGTGAGATGCTGCAGGTATTGAATAAAGACAAAAGAAAGAATCTGGTGCACAGCCGGAAACATCAGTACTGTGCAGACAACCTTTTTCTGCAGCATTACAGATACATTAAGTGATATTATTGGTAAGATTCATGCATTAGTCTAAGACCTGATGTTCAGACCTGACTGAGTCACATTAACAGTATATTTTGATGGGAATAGGTTACGCAAAAGATGTGAAATACTTAAGAAAAGTAAAAGAATCAAAGCACTTTCAAGTTTTTGTTCAACAGAACTATGTGTGAACACCTCTGCTAGCTGCGGCTTTTGTGCTCTTTGCAGTATTTATTATGTAAACTGCTCTGCTTGCTGTAAAAGTAACTTTACCGTCTATACACATACACAAATACATGTATATATCTATGCTGTATATTATGTGCAGTACTTGTTATTTGCAACACCATATGTTTCCCCCTTCCTCTAACACTACATGTGAAGTTCTTCTCTGTTACATTAAAATATCAGACCTGAAATAAGCGGGGCAGGGTTCAAAACATTGGGAGCTGAAGCAGTGGTGGCCCTCAGGACCTACAGCAAACACTGGACAAATCTAAAGCTTTGGCACTGTGCTTACAGCTGTTGTGTTCACTGTTGCTGGTTGACATTAAAACAAACGAGATGCGGGAGGTTTCCTGTGAATAATATACATCCGCTGCACTTTGGAGTGGGTTTGACACTGAATAATGAACGGAACAAATTGGAATCATATATTGGAAGGGGAAGTGAACCCCGTCCCCTATTTGGCACTTTATTTGTTACTTTGCAGCAAAGCCAGGAACATTATTTGAAGGTGGATGGTACCACGAAGACAGCAAAATACAGAGCAATCCTGGAGGAAGACCTGCTGCAGTCTGTAAGAGAACAACCACATAAGAAGATGGTTTATTTTACTCAAGACCACAACTCCAAACATGAACCCAAAGACTACACCTGAATATCTGCGCCAATCAGTTAGTCCTGAACTCAATAGAATCTAGAATCCATGTTAATGTGCACGCACTGTCCCCAATAAACTTTACAGAGTTTGATTAGTTTACAAGAATAAAACAGGGAAGAACTGCAGTGTTCTGATGTGCAGAGAAGAGCTATCTAGACAACTGCTGCTAAAGTTGTCTCCTCTAAATATTAACTTGAAATGGATAAAAAGTTACATAATGCAGTAGGGGTTTTATATTTGTACTTACCGTAGATCTACTTGCAGGAATGTGTTGACTCTTTGACAGTAATGAATCTATTTTGTTGATCACTTTATTATGATTATGTGTTTGAGAACAAGAAATCACGAAGGGGTTGAAATATTTGAATAGGAACTGAGGATCAACCGCAAACATCCGTCACTATCTCCATGTGCTTCCTTCTACTCTGCAGCCTCTTCTTTTAAATTTTTGACATTTAAACAAAGCCATCTTTTCTAGTCAGATGTTTTGTATTAATGTCTCACTGGCATGCTGCCTGCAGTCTGCTTTACCAGTGAGTCTTAAAGTGAGACTAACTTTTACAAGAATAAATAACATAATTAGTGAATTCCTGAACAGTAAAACACACCGTTGTTCAATTCACTACACTCAGGTGTATTCCCTCTACAGCCTTACATAGTCTGGTATGACCAGTAATGCATAAAGGCTAATATTAACAATAACAAACATGTATGGGTTTTACATTGTAACCGGCATTACTAAAGGCCTGTTTACACTTAACAATTTTGGGTTGTCATGAGAGAAATGTGGTAAAGTGAAATGTCTTATATCCAAAACAGCGTCCTAGATCTCACTGTGAGATATGTCCACCAACGACCAGTGTGGAACCTTGGCAACCAAAGATAGTCTGAGGCAAAATCTTGACAGTGTCAGAAATTTCAGGCCAAATTTTCACAATTTGACTGCTGCTACAACCCATGTCTACAAATAAACCAATCAGAATACAACATGAAATGACACAGAATACCTGACATTCATATTGTAGAGTCTGATCAAGTGGTTTCTACCATGGCTTGAGGTTGAAGCCAATGTGGAAGTACCTTAAAGTGCAATGATAAACTCGTCTCAACTAAATACACAATGCATTTGGGACTTTATATTCGTACTTACTGCAGATCTACTTGGAAAGTGTTGTCTCTTGCATTGACCGGTATGTAAAAGTCCTGTGATTATGTGTTGGAAAACAAGAAATTATAAAATAGCCCAAAAGGGATGAACATTATCATAGGCATTGTGGATCAACCACAAAACAATCACAAACATTCCCATCATCTACACCGACAGCTGCTAGATGCTGGCACCAATTGACTCTCATTCAGGCCCTCTAATTAGACTGCTGGTGGTCATTTTGGAAATTGTTGCTCTGTTGAGAAGATTTGAAGATTATTGCCACAGTACTTCATTTCAAATTTAATGTCACTTAATTCAATAGCCGAACAATAATTTATCACAGACATCTCACACAGTAGGACATGCAATGAACTGACTTTGTACTTCTGTCACATTATGTTTAAGCTTGCTCGTTAGTCTACATATGCTATGTCTCAAATTACGTACTTCTGTTAGTACACTTCTCACTCAAATCAAACATGGCCGTTGTGCACTTACCGGAAATGACGATTAGCTAGTTAGCAAGCTATCATTTGCAAGCTAGCGGTAACATTTGCGTTGTCTTCCACAGTACCAAATCATTGGAGACTGCTAAATTAGCCCAAGAAACCTACTGATGGCTTATATGTGACAAGCAAGCGGGGAGTTCCGGTCCTCTGAAATGATGCCAACGCGGAAGTAACTTAAAACTGCATTCTATCAAAAGGCCACCAGGGGGCGACCGTTTCACCAACTTCTCACTTGATTTACAACCTCAGTAAACGTTTTCAAAATGTGTTTATGGTCTCAATCGCTAGTTTAAAGCCTTCTTCAATGCAGTATGATGTTCATTTGTGAAATTTTTGGCCTCCCTGATTTTATATTTGACGATAAAGCAGGGTATGCATTAGGGCGTGGATACATCGTGATTGACAGGTTGATTGGTTCACAGGTTCAGGAGGGCGCCTCTTGCTCCTCCTGATGCCCATATAAGTAGAATCTGTGGGTTTTTTTTACCCGGCATGCACCGGAAATTCTCAAGATGCCGCTGCCCAGATCCGAAACTATTCGCTTCCAAGCAGCAGTCCAGAAACCAATGGGTGACGTCACGGATGTTACGTCCATTTTATATACAGTCTATGTTGAAAACAGTATAGTGGTGCTTAGTGCAAAAAACACATGTATAATGCGGCGATGTTCACTGTAGTTACAACATCCTCGGCCACCATTTCCTGTTTGAAAAGTGTTCCCTCCCCTTCCGTTAGGTAGCTACGATGGCTACCGTTGAGTGCGAGAAGTGTCCATAGTTCCATACTCAACTATTTGAGTGTTTTGAGTGCACCATCCAGGTACTCATAGTGCTGCATTTTTCCATACTTCTCAGTGTGAACACACTTAATATTAAGTGTAAATACAGAAGTACGCAATTTGAGACACAGCAATAGTCTTACTTCAAGCTTATGTGACAGTAAGAGAGAATGAAAGAATGGAACAGATAAAGTGTCACATATGTGTGTACTGTATTTTATTACTTTCCTCTGCTCTCAACACACATTTCTCAGCATGTGTTTTTATCTCATTGCTCAACTGCCTCCTACTTCTCTCCATTTCTTTCTTTCTCTTTTGTTTGACACTTCTCCTTGTCTAACCTCCACATGGCATCTCTGTTTGAAACACATGGATTGCTTCGTGTGAGAAAAACAAGAGTCCTTGATTTAGTCTGATGCTTAGACTGTGCTGTCTTTTAGCAGCAGTGTCACTGCTGTTCTGACTCAAGTGTTCTCTCCTTTTGCTGTTGGCCCAGAAAATATCCAGTCAGTTTCCTCGTGGGTGGAGCTATCACCCTGCAAGCCAGTCCTCTTTAAACTCACCTTTTTTAAAATTTTTACCAAGCTTCGCATTAACAACTGTCATATTTGTTTTGTAGCCACCGCTGCAAAACTGACTGAGAATTGCCAGCCAATCATGATGCAAGTTTTACTGTATGATCGAATTATTGACCATTTTTGCCTTCAGTATTTTGTAGTAAAACCAATAATATTACTATATACACACATGGGTAGCCTGTAAATTATGTATAGCAGGATGTGAGTCACAGAGTCAGTAGTATGAGTCAAAATTGATCTGTGTTTTTCCACTTCTCTACCTATGAAGAAGATAATAAACTGTGAGGGTGAGAGGAGGCTCATTACCTCTCTTTGTTTTTGAGTTTACACAGTGTCAGTGAAAATAAATACTGCGTGCGTAATATAACTGATTATTGCCATACGGTATACAGCTCATGTGTGTGTCAGTGTGTGTGTGTGTGCGTGTGTGTTTGTGAGTTATGCTGCTTTGGGAAGTTAAGCAGTTGAACACTGTGGGAAGGTCATAGAAGACAGAGAGGATATTGGGAGGGAGCATTCTGTGCCTGGATGAGCCAGGTTACGCAGATAAAGACTGTGACCTTTAATCAACAATATCACACACACACACACACACACACACACACACACACACACACACACACACACACACACACACACACACACACACACACACACACACACACACACACACACACACACATCAAAATGAGCACAGTTCTTGAGCACTCAAGGTAATTTTTTGTCAAATTATACTTCTCATGCATAATTGTACATAATTAAATTCATACAAAATCATACTTATATAGTATATATATATACACATACATATATACACACATATACATACACATAAACATACACATACATACACATATACATACACTTACATACATATAAATACATATATACAAAGACACAGACACAGCAAGCCCAGTTAGAGTATGGTCCACTTATAACTAGTATATTATCATTATACATATGAAAATTCTGTACAGAAACACCCGTGTGAAACGTCAGGATGTTTCAAACCATTTTGTTGCATTCTCATGTTGTAGGTTGATGTCATGAATGACTCGTGTGATGCACATAAACATGTACACACAGTGAATACTGTACAGCATCATTCCCATGCCTGCTTAGTCACTGATGAGGAGAATCTGCCGGTTGATGCTGGCTGCATTACACACACTTTTCTCTCTTTGACTTTCTTATCATTCACCTTTAATTTTCTCTTGTGCCATGCTGCGCTGTCTGCACATGCTGCAGCACACACGCTAATATCTATGAGTGTGTGACAAAATCAGGACACAAAGGGGCTTTTTCAAAGTCTCACTATGACATTGATAATATATTTTTACAGTCAAATGACTGTCATGACTGCCTTTTCATACAACACAACCATCTTTGTTTACAATAAGAAAAAGAAGTGTTCAACAAAGTCATTCACTGTGAAATAGAAAAAATCTTTTGTCCTGAGCATAGCTGAAAAGTAGTTAGGCGTGATATTGGCTTTTGTCACAGAAGGAGGTGATGACACGAGATTTGGATTTGCAACGTATTTTGTGAAACTGCACCTCAAAGAGAATCATGTGTTTTTCTCCCATAAACACACAATGGTGACCAATGCTGACGTAAAACCTTAAAAAGATTAAAAAAAACATCACTTTCTGCACGTGTCCTCCCCCTGCAGCAGCTATACGTGATTGGAATGATACTCACACCACAGTAACAGTTAGCTGCTTCTGTATTAACCCATTACCAACTGAACCTACAGTATAGTGTGAAAAAATGTAAAACCTACATCATTTTCATGTGGTAGTGATATTTTAATAACTCTAACTCCAAAGTCCATCTGCTTTTGACCTTAATCATATACAGGAATGTGTAACGCATGTTTGTTAAAGAGAGGGGGAGATTTGGAGAAATTGCTCTTTAAGAGGACGCAGGATTTCTAAATTGGCCAAGTTAAACCTGAAAGGCTTAAATGAGGAATTAGACCACTTTTATAGAGTCTACTGCAGGAGTTTTCAAAGTCTGAGTCTGTGGGCCTCCCCTTAGACAAAGCTTAACTTCCTTAGTTTGATTCAATTCCTGGATGCCTATGAGATCATGATTATGTTATTTCATTACACAGACACTCAATGGTTGAGCCAATATAACCTGATATTGTTGTTTGACCACTTCAGACTGCACCAAATACATAAAAAAAATCTGTTCTTAGGCATTTATTAATTTCTGGGAAAAAATTCCCCAAATCCACTTTATCTCTGAACTATCTCTTTAACCAGATTACACTCATTTATGCTATTCTAGTTGTTCTTTTGATAGTAATGTGATAACTAATGTAATATTCTTTACTGAGCCTCCCTTGAAACTGTTTGGACTCCCTCTGAGGAGGCCCAGCTTCGACTATGAAAACCTCTGGTCTAATGGATTTCTATTCATCTACTTCAATAGAAAATAATCAATTTTTAATAACAATTGGTGATTTTCACAAATAGATGGGTGTATGTCTTACCTTTTTTAGTCATTGAAGGATTAACATGAAAGAGTGTTTTTGTTTAAGTATACTCAATCAATCAATCAATCAATCAATCAATCAATCAATCAATCTTTATTTGTTATAGCGCCAAATCACAACAAAGTTATCTCAAGGCACTTTACACATAGAGCAGATCTAAACCGTACTCGTCAGGTTTAATTTTAAAGAGACCCAAACATTCCCACATGAGCAGCACTTGGCGACAGTGGCAAGAAAAAACTCCCTTTTAACAGGAAGAAACCTCAGGCAGGACCAGGCTCAAAGTGGGAGAACATCTGCCTCGACCGGTTGGGATAGAGAGGAGAGAGAGAAAAGCACATTGAAAATCGACATTGAAGCTAGAGGGTCCGGGACTGTAATCTGTCATCCAGACGTCTACAGGCCCAGATTACCTGTGAGACGAGAAAGCACAGACAACTCCGGGGAAGAAGTTTAGGTTATTGAATGTATTAAGTGGTACATGAATGTTAATGGATATAGATGGATGGATAGAGAGAGAGAGAGAGAGAGAGAGAGAGAGAGAGAGAGAGAGAGAGAGAGAGAGAGAGAGAGAGAGAGAGAGGAGAGAGAGAGAGAGAGAGAGAGAGAGAGAGAGAGAGAGAGAGAGGAGAGAGAGAGAGAGAGAGAGAGAGGAGAGAGAGAGAGAGAGGAGAGAGAGAGAGAGAGAGGGAGCTCAGTGGCATCATGGGAGTGGGAGTCCCCCGGCAGTCTAAGCCTATAGCAGCATAAACTAGGGGCTGGTCCAGGACAAGCCTGGCCGACCCTAACTATAAGCTTGATCAAAAAGGAAAGGAAAAGGATGATACTGAGAAAAGATGATTGCAGTATTAATATTATATTCTTTATTCATGGTCATTGATATTTCCCTCATGATTTTTCTATCAGTTGAGTCTAATGATATTTTGTTTATGGTCATTTTAAAGAAGGGATGAGTATGATATTTTGTATATTTGGTATTAAACAGTGATTTATTGCTCACATGATGAATCGGTGAATTGTATTTAAGGGCTCTGGAAGCAGCATCAGACACAACCCTGATAAAGGAAAGACAAAAAACGTGTTAAAATAAAGCATGTATACTAGAGAAGACTTGTACATTCTCAAAGCAGGAAATCGATGTGTTTCATTATTGTTTTTTTAATGACTATTGCTGTAAACCTGCTGTAAAACCTTTGGTATTTCTCTCTGTGTTTCCACAGAACACAGATGGCATCACTTGGACAGTAATCCACACATATAATGCAGTTTATGGACTCATCTGCAGATATGGAGGCACTTGCTTTAACCAGCATAAGACAATGTATAAAGTGTATAAAACATCTCATCGCTGTGCTGTATGAAAGTGGCTTTGTGATAGCTACACACGTGTTGTGTAAAGTATATCAAGAGGAATAAGGGTCTAAAGGGTGACGTCGGTCTGTTTTGCTAATAACATCGACATCATGGTGGAAGTCATCACATGCAGGTTTAACTTGCTGATTGAGTGAAGCCGAATGGCAACATGCACTTGAGTAACCTGGAGACTGTCTGCCCTCTCTAGAAACCCGATTTCTTAAATGTCACTTAAAAACAAATGAATGACGTCTTCTCCATTGCGGGTGGAGATCGTATCCAAAACAAACCTGATAATAAACTGGCAAAGGAAGACAAAAACTGAAACAAAAATAAGTATGTGTAATGGCGGTACTTTCCAGCTGAAGAGGAAGTTATTTTAAACATCAAAACACATTTCCAAAGTAAGGAAAATGTGCTCGCTAAAGGGGTCTGTCTTTTCTCTTTGCTGTGCTGTCATTCCATAATGCATCAACATTACAGCTAAAAATGGACAGTGGTGCCTGCATACAAAGTGGAGAGCAGCCAGGGACCTCAGCGCTATGTGCTCATCATCTAAATCACATTGATTTGTGTAATTCAAACCACGAGCACTAAATCATCGTCGAGCATCTAAGTTCTTCGAATGATGTATGTAGGTACTGTATATCATTTCTAAGAATTCTGAGGTCATCTTTGTGATGACCATCAAACTAGATCAAACCAGGCGAGACAGGACCAGAAGGGTTCAGCACACAGCAGCAGTTCAGAGAAACTACAATAAAAGCCCTCTGACTGCAATCCTCCGTTGATCAGTCGTAAATCTCGAACCCATGTTTTATTTGAGCAAACAAGCAGACTTGACTCAGCTTCGTCTATATTTGCACACATTTCTTACTCATGAAAATTCTCTGAAAATTATTTGGTGACAAATGATGCGTGACAACTAAGTCGTACAAACATTATCACAATAGATCCTGACGTCACTGTCTAAGATGTGTTTGATAACAACATCCACCACATGGCCACTTGTTTGAGATGTTTATGACAAGCCCATAGATTATGATCACTTCCATGGACCTAAGTCATCTAAGACCAAACATAAACACACCCAAAACGGGCTCTTGAGCAAGCAGCAGCCACTCTGACAGCTCATTAAACATTGTTAAGCACTTGTAGAGCTGCATTTGCCACAATCACTAATGTATTTGAGAAGATGAATGCCAAAGTGAGGCATCGGAGGAGCTTAAAAAGTTAGTCCCTAACTATGCAGATAGTTTGGCACTATTTGACAATCTTTTGAGATAACAGCCTCTGAATTTCTACAGATCCAAAGATAGATTTCTTTTTTTTGTCGGGTTCCTGAAATATGAGTCTATATAAAAAGCCTTCCACATCACAGCATTCATCTTATCGCAAATGGATGACAAGACTACCATCAACAAAGAAATGATCAATGAAAGAGGCTATTTATATAAGGGACAAAATTACATTGGTCAAGAAATATAATTTGGAGATGGAGTTGAAAGTCCACCGCTAGATGGCTCATGGCTCTAGATTTAAACCAGGGACCCTTATTAAACAATAATTACAGCAATAAGCACAATAATTGACAGGGGCTAGAATGAGAGATTTCTTTACATAAAAGAATATTGGTCAAGTGATATCAGTGCTGCATCAAGGCACCGAGGAATCTCTTCACTAAATATTTGCGATACATTATATATAAAACAAACAAGCACCAGCTGCAGGATGTGGGAAGAATTCTGTTGAAAATGTATTTTTAGCCTGAAGATTCTGACAATATCTATACAACAGATGCTGGGGGCTGTGTGTGGGGAGAAATATGCAGAACACACTCATGTTTTCTGGGAATGATAACATGAGGAAGTATGAGGATGATGTATGGGCAGCAGGAGTTGAAAGCGATATTAGATTGTGAATTACCAAAGACATGTGCAGTGTTATACTAAGACAACCTGATGAGGGAAGGTACTCCAAGAAGTGAATCATAAAGAGGACTTTTCTGCTCTGAGACACTATTGAGGAGATTTATGACATGGAAAGACCCACACATGTTCTAAGAATACAACCATCTGACTTTCCTGACAAATGGGACAGAGTGCTTATAAAACCATTACAAAGACACTGCCAAACCCTCTGTTTGACTGATACATGTTAAATTGCATTATGTTTTCTACCCAACGTTGCTTGTTCTGTAATAACTAAATAAAAAACAATAAAACTTCAGTTGAAAAATGTATCAACACTACAAAAGCTAGGTTGTTACTGGACAGTTATTGTGTGCTTTTTTATTGTGAACCACTCATCAGCTTGGAAGAAAAGTTGAGCTCACAGTTACAGTAAAACTGTATTGCCAGAACTTAAAGGCACGCTGTGGAGTTTTTGACCACTAGTAGTGCTATAGAGCAATGTTTTATGATTTTTTCTGTGTTTTGTATTAATTGTACACACACAAAGACCCACATGCATCCTACACATTTCCTAATGTGCCAATTGTTACATGCTATGTTGCTGATTGAGAGTTGGAGGTGGCATTATGTAAAGAAGCAAAGCAAAGCTTAAAGGTAGTAAACAAGTAGCTAGCAAACATAATTGTATATAACGTTTCGAAATGAAAGTGGGGTTTTTTGAGGAAGAAAATGCGACCTTGTAACCTTGTAACTTTTTTGGTGTTACAAAAAAAACTCAGGGTACCTTTAAAATTTCTCTTGGTTCACTCACCCCCACAGTATGATATCCCTGTGGGTGTCACTATTGCCTCTGAGCTCCGAAACAGCAAGTCAACTCTTCAGTGCACAGTGTTTTGGGACAAATACTTTAGCTGACCAATGTTTTATTTCAAAACTGTATTTTTATATGTCACCCATCAGTACTGAATTCATACTTTTATAAAGCCCCATCCATTTTTTTTAAAGACGGAAGTAAGGAGTTTATGTGGAGTAAATCACACAGTTCGCCATGGGAGAGAGTGATTTACTCAGTGTTTGAGAAGGTGCACATGCTGTATATCTCTAGAAATAGTTTTTATTAAAAGCACGTTTTTATTGGAGTTTGAAGAAACAGTTAGGAGCTGGTATTCTTCATCAGATCAGCACTGATGTGCGATTCATAAATTATCAGGACAAAAACCAGATGTGTGATCTTTATTTGGAGGAAGTGAAAAGTGAGTCCCATTTTCTTTTCTACTGTGCACATTCTGATGATTTAAGAGAGGTAGTTTTTTCATGAAATGGCTTGACAAAATCCTGAAATATTCCGGTGTACATAGTATATTAATCTTATTGTTAATATGTTTAAGTTTTCTAACTTTGAATCAAAAACCTGGAAAAGAAGAGAGTATGGAGTTTATTGTAGTTTATTGTATGAACTCGTGGTGTCTTGTAAATCAGTTCCAACAGACTTTTAATGTTCTAAACTTTGTCTTTCCAGCATGAAAAGCAATAAAACAGCACGCTGAAATCAAACATTGATTTCCTCTAAGCAGAGGCTTTGTTTCCTGTGGTTTTACTTTGCAGAAACCAGCGTTCTCAAGCTTCTCTAATTCAGAAGGTCACCACACAGGAGAGCTCTTCATCTCTGGTGACGCAAAATGCTCCTGCTCCATGCAGAGAGATTAGGCCCTTACTATTGACAATTGTTTGTTCTGCACTCGAGAGAGGGGAGAGTGAGGGAGGGGAGTATGTTGACAAGACTGATGTGTGTCAGCAAGACATGCAGGGACGCACAGACAGATTCACTTGTAAAACAGACGAGTGCTGTGATTTAACGATTGACACAGATACATTATGTGAGACGTTGGCCCATTTTGCCATTATCACACATCTGCTGTGTTTCTTTTCACTCACACACTTAACTGGTTTTGCTGTTATAAGTGGGCAGCTGTTAAGAAGTACGTAAGTGCACTTGTAAAAGCTGTGTTATTCGAGACACCGTCATCTGTTTGGACTTGATCTCCATTTATTCTAACAGGGAACTCCATGTACATAAAACAGTACACGGCACCTCCTCAGCCACAGGAGAACAGCACAAAAAACAGAAATTAAATATTCAGTATGGAACATGAACTCACGCACAATAAAACATACCTGACAGTAAAAAATAAAGCAGGACCTCCATGTAATCTAATAATAACCATTTTACATCAGCACCTGTGGCCATGCTGAGTCAAACCATGCTGCGATGATTTGAATTTTCATTACCATTTTTTTAATGTTCCGAATAGCACAGAGTCATGCCCACCCAAAATGGATAATCTCTAAAGATGGGTCAAAGCATGCCTGACCGAGCAGGTTGTGGTGACATCATATGGGATTCTTCATTATTCAGTAATGATTCAGCAAGATTGTAACAACAGCCTGAAAATCTATAATGACAAGTAGCTGGCTACCAACAGCTGTTGCACAGTGCAATAGAGAACGAAGGTTACGATATTGTAACCCTAGTTATATTAGCACAGGCGGAGCCCTCTACTGGACTCTATGGGTATAACCCTCCTCCAATCGCATACACACAATGGCCCACTGAAAATTAGCATGTATGTAACCGACCAATAGGGTATGCCTACCTGACTTCGCCATCTGCCCTCATTCCACCAAACTTCAGCGTAAGGCGAAAGAGCGGCAGGGCCTATGCTAATATAACTAAGGTTACAATATCGTAACCTTCGTTATATCTCACACAGGCTTCGCCCTCTACTGGACTCTATGGGTACAGTAGGCGAAGCCCGATCTATGTACTCCCTGCCGCGGGAGAGGCTCCGCCCACTGACCAAGCCAGCTACCGGTTAGGTACCAAGACCCAGTCACCACTTTATTGATCTTAGCCGCCCTGCGGAGTGATAACGGATCCTACTCCATCCCAGTTAGCAACACCTGGCTAGACTGGGTGAGGTTGTGGTCTAACCTCGCAGGGGTCTCCATCATTAGACCGCATGCACACATCATTGACCGAGTCCTAGCAGAGCATGGCCCAATGCAGGTGCATGACGCCCTGTGGGGGTCAAGCATAAAACACCTGACACAACCCTCCTCTCACAGGTCCTGTGTCCCTACAGTGAGCACAGACCTTGAAAAGGAACCCGACACATCCAAGAGATAGAACCTTATGAACGGGCAGGGTGTTGACCACGATGCCGCCATACATATGTCCTCAACACTGGGGGGCTCGCGGCTCGCTTGACTGTAGGCTGAGAAGATACACTTACACAGCCACCTCGCCAATCGTTTCTTAGACAGGGCTCTGCCAGGCGTCCCGTCACCATAACCCACCAACAACTGGTTGGTGTTCCTGACGGTGGCCGTGCGGTCGACATAACATGTCAACGCACACACAGGGCATAGGAGATGCAGTTTCGCCTCCCTCGAATCCCCATGGGGGGGGGGGGGGGTGAAAAGCCTCCAATCGTATAACCCTAGACCGAAATGAACTCCTTACGTTCTTAGGAACAAAGCAGGAGATCGGTTTAGGGATGGCACCACTGCAGTCCCCGCGAATAAGTAAACAACTTGGCTGAACCGACAGGGCACAAAATTCGCTCACTCTCTTGGCTGACGTCAGAGCAAGCAGCAATGCTGTCTTGAATGACAACGCTCTTAAGGAGAAGTGCTCCAAAGGCTCATAGGGGTCCCTCGTGAGGGCCTCGAGCACCAATGGCAATTCCCACTGTAGCACATAAGTGCGCGCCACTGGCTGCTGTCTTCTTACCCCCTGCAGGAACCATTTTACCAGAGGGTGGGCGGAGACTGGCCTTCCGCCCAACCCTTCGTGGCATGATGAAATGGCTGCAGCGTAAACCTTAATAGTCGCTTGAGACAGCCCTCCATCAACCAAAAGCTGTAGAAAGGAAAGAGTGTCCCCCACTCGACATGTCAGTGGGTCCACTCCCCTCTCCTCGCACCAACGCTGGAAACCCAACCACTTGGCCCTGTAACAGGCAATGGTGGATTCAGCCCTAGCTGCCTGGATGGTTTGCACCACCTGCGCAGACAGCCCGGCCCGCATCAGCCTGTCCCTTTCAGGAGCCAGGCTTGAAGCGGCTGGCCCAGGATCGGCAGCGCCTGCTTCCTGCGACAGCGCCCCTCGGAAGTATCAACTGAGCTGTGTGAAATATAGCCCATTGTTTGGACCTGGCCATCACAATGAGGTTGTCCAAATAAAAGAAGACCCTCATCCCGTGGCTGCGCAGCGGTTGTAGTTCCGCGTCCACACACTTGCTGAACGTACGGGGGGCCAGGGAATAGCAAAATGGGAGCCTGTTGTATTCGTAGGCTGTTCCCTGGAAGGCGAAACTCAGGAACTTCCTGTGCTTCGACGCCACCTCGACATGAAAATAAGCGTCCTTCAGGTTGATGGTTGTAAACCAGTCCCGGTCGGACGCTTTCTCTTTTAGACTGATAAGCGTCATGGATCATTGAGGCAGCATGATCCACTCGGCGCTTGCGAGGGGCTGCCAGTACCGCCAGCGAGAAGCCAGCTGTCATCCCCTGGGTTGTGGAGGAGCTAGTAACCTTGACTGCTCTGGTGTTTGACGGGGAGATAGCTCGTGTTGACCCGATCGTTTCACTACAGCGGTGCGATTAAGCGAGCAATAGATCAGCTGGCCAATGTTACGGTTTGGGCGTGCGTTACGTGAGACAGTTGCGTTGATCTTGTAGCGGCGACTCCATCCTAGGAGATGCTGTGTCAGTGGGCACTCGCCGACTGAAAGTAGAAGGAATGAGGGCAGATGGCGACGCACCTGCTTATATACCCGCTGGAGAGGGCGGGTCAGGTAGGCACGCCCTATTGGTCGGCTACGTACATGCTAATTTTCAGTGGACCATCGCGTGTACGCGATTGGAGGAGGGTTATTCCCATAGAGTCCAGTAGAGGGCTCCGCCTGTGTGATATAACTGTATTAAAGAGGATGCTGCTTTTAAACGTCATTGACTTGAGACGAGTAAGTCATCAGTTAAAAATACCTATAAGCGAGTAGCACTGTTGTAATGGAGATGCAAACCCCTCTTCGGATGTTCCGAGTCAACCCAAGCCAGCACATGTACGGGAAAGTTTTATTTATTTTATTTATTAAGTGTGCTTTAGGTAATTTAGGAAATTATTGCTCCATTATTAAAATTTGAAGATATTAGCTTTGACTTCTACCGTGTTGGGGCGACAGCTGTGATTTCCAGTTTGTTCACCTGCTGTTCTCCCCAACTCCAGAACTCCCACTGAGACTATTGTTGCAATATTTCTATAAGTTTAATTTTTCTTGATTAGGATGCCTGCCCTGTTAGCACAATATAGCTAAAGTAGCTAATGTTAGCCCAGATGTGCACCACTCGGTTCTCAGTAAGCTAGAATGAGCTTTGGTCTAAGTTAGTGGGGTGTATTTACAGAGGATGAAAATCAACTCTGCACTGGCGCTGGTCATAAGCAGCAACTCTGGTCTCAAATTGGCTCCAATGCAAACTAATAGGTAGCTAATGTTACACCTTGCTTATACCATACGGTCTTTGGGTTCTCTGCACCTTTAAGCTAGCTGCATTTAGCTGTCAGAGACAAAGTGCCAGTGCAATGAAAGGTATTTATTGACAGGTGAAGACAAACATAATCAAAAATATGGTGAAATATAGGGAACTGTCAGTCGTCTATTGTGTTACTTTGAATTACTTCTTTCCAGAAAAGATGTAACAGTGAGAAGTGGTCTGGCATTGTTATAAAAATTATAGTTGAAGATAAAACAAAGTTACAGTACAAAGCTTTTTAGTGTCTGGCCTCAGTTGCTTCTGGCAGCAGCAGAAGTAAATCAGTGAGTATATATCACATACGATGCTGTTATCTAATTCAAGGACAGTGGCTTTTTAAACTTAATGACAGTCAACAAGTGTTGCTGACTGGCAGCAGTCAAGGAGCGGAAGGCAGAGGGAAAACAAAGGTGTGACAGATGGAGGGAGGATGAGGAAGAGAAACATAACACTCTAATGAAGCTGGTGTCGGCTTGACCTACAGTGAACTGTTACAGCTGCTCACAGGACCTTCCCAGCATCTTGTATTTTTTCATTTTTTTCACAGACAATATGCACTTCGCTTTATAGATGTAAACATTGGCACCTGGGTTATAGGATATCCTGTCCCGCCTGTTAAACCATACACTAACTATTTACTGAGGGAGGATTATCAAACTATGAGTTACTAATTAACCGCAGATGACACTGGGTCAATAAAGAATAACAAAGACAAAGAGAATTACAGAGAAATTCCAAATATGTGTACATAAGCATTTTATTTAGCTTGAATCACCGCCAGTGTTTTTTTTTATCCAAATTTGTGTTTAGTGAACATTAGGAAGAAATGTTACTGCTATTTAAAGATCCCCTACAGAGTTTTAAGACATAGGCTATAAAAATATATAAAATTAAAATTACTCATCTACTCCTTTGCCAAAATCAAGAAGCCAAGACATTTCAAATATGGTTTAATTCACTGCTGCTGAGCACAAGATATCTCCTAGATAGCATACAAAAGTGGGCCACTTCAGGCCCACGATGTGGCCCTGCTGGCTTCTTCTGGCCCGGACAAAATGGATGTGAGCCTGAAATGGTCCGCACGTAAAATAGCAAATATCATAAATCAAATGTGGGCCTTTTTTGGTGCTGTGGTCGTATGTGTATTCAGGTTCATCTGTTTTTTCATGCTTGACATAAAGCATTACATTATATTGCTTGTTGACCAAATCTGGGAAATGGGAGTGGACCGCCCAAGTGCCATCATTCCACGCAGCATGTGAGCCAGATTAAAGTGCCAAAAGTGCTGGGTGTGGGTTGGATCTGGGCCACAACAAATTTAGTATCCGTGCTACTTCATTGATAAGTCTATTCTCTGTGTATGTGCACTGTAAGTTTCAGGTTTCCAAATCATATTTGTATAACTTGAATACTAGAATGCAAGAAAAGGGGACTTTAAAATTAGTCATCTGCATCTGCAAATTATTATTTTTTGTCTTTAAGTTGCAAATTGTACATTGCTGTTAAATTTCTACACTGCACTTTTTACTTTGTACAATATGTATGTCTTTTTCTGATTGTTGCTGCTAACACTGCTAACACTAATGATCCAGGTATTCTGTGTATTACCAGAAAGTTACAATATGTATGTCTTATTTCAGATTTTTGTTGCTAACACTTTTCTGCGTATTACCAGAAATTTACAATATGTGCATTTCTTTCCATTAAAATTTTATGCTCATGAATCCTTTAAAAACTAAGTACAGCAGCTTCCCATTGTGCTTTTGACACCTACATTTTTTAAAAGCCCATTAGCACCATTTTCTGCTAGCAAATGGTATCTAGCTTATCAATACCACTTTTAAAATTGCATAAATGTGCTGTAGTAGGCAAACAACTGCTGAAATCCTGCTTTGACCCAGATAGTAAGAACCTATTAGATGCTAAACACAGTGACGTCAGAGGTGTGCAACAGGTGATCTAAACTCCTATTTTAGGTCAAATGTAATCCACTATTGAAGTGATGTTTTTGATAACTCTAGCAGAGAGGTGCTAACTACACTGTTCTATATTACTCCAACTAATTAAACGTATGCCATGTTTATGGGAGGTGTTGGTCACTTATACTTAGCGTTTATGTGTTTGCATCTCTGGTGTAAAATAGAGCAGGATTATGTGTTCTGTTCTTCCGGAGAAGCAGAGAGAGAACATAAGTGATGATTGACACCAAAATCATCAACCTTGATATACCATGTGAAGACTTTAACACATTGCACTAATTAACCTTACTAAATAAAATATAATACTGTACATTTGAATGAAATTAATTGTGCTGCTATGAACTTCTACTAGCTGTACACAAGCAAAACATTTCTTGAAACAATCTACGTACTCGTTTTCCCCAGTTATCCATTCTTCTGCTACATGAAGTCCGGTTTTCTGTCATGGAGTAGCAACGTTGAGCTCTTCTGTTGAAATTAAGCCAGGTGTTGTGCATCTTCAAATCATTCATTTGTCTTTAAGTCCAGCATTGGCACCTTCAACTGCAAGTTAGCAGTTCTCTTGTTGTAGGGGGGTGGCACTGGTATCTGTCAAGCACAGACCAGGTGGACTCAAATACAGAGACACAGGGACACAGGGATAAAGAGTTCTCAGTAGTTTAATTGGTCCAGAAGTCTAAAACCGGGAAATCCAAAACACAGGCAAACTCGGGATCCAAAAGGCAAAACTGGTCGATACACTAGAATATATATCAAAATATGAACTCCGGAACTCTGACTCGAAACTGACAAGACAATCTGGCACAGAAAGGAAAGAGCACACCACATATATACCCTGGAGAACAACGAGGCACAGGTGTAACACATTAGGGGAAGGGAGGCAAACAGGAGGGGGGGAAGCTAGACAAGACAAGGGAAAACACACCAAAATAAAACAGGAAGTAGACAAGACAAAAACTAAACCTACAAAATACATAACAACACTACCGGGCCCTGACAGTATCCATGCTAGATGCCAGATGTACTGTACACTTTTTTGAAGATATAGATGGGTTTTGGGGGTTTCACTTTGAAGTTAATTTATTGAAACCACTACAAACGACTACTGAAGCATACTAAACCCAATATAATAATATAGTATAGATGTTCTTGCCATATAAAATAACCATGAGGCCAGTTTTCCAACCTGAAACATCAGTACAATTCTGCATCTTCCCCCCAAATTCCCATTAGAAATCCGGCAAGAATCTTGCGTGATATAGCACAGTTTTCAGGGCTGATTTAACAAAACACAGCAGGGTGAAGAATTGCATACACTCCCCTTCTTTGGCTGGAATTAAAAGCGGGCCACGTTGATGTCTGTGAGAGTGTAATTTTTCTGTCAAGCAAGCACTATACTTATTTTATTTTCTATTCACACGAGCTGTTTTCACTTCATTAACATCATTTTATCAAAGCAGCCCCTGATGAGACGGAGAACACTATGTCTCACTCTGGAATTAAGCTCTAAAATCAACCAGAATATCTCCAAAAACAGCCAGCATTGGCAGAGCTTAAGAGTGACTAACCACAGCCACATGTGGGACAGTTGGCACATGCACCACAAACAAGGCAATTAAGTCTCCCAAATCCTTGAGTCAACGCCCACCCGTGATCCATCAAATCCATCACCAGACCTGGCTGTAAGAAGCCTGTTTGAGTGATGTGCGTCAGTGGATTAGCCTCACACCCAAACTCACATTAGAAGGGTCCTTGATGAAAGCGTTCGGATGTCATCGGTAATTGAATCTTCACTCCTGTGTCTTGTCCTTTCCAATCTAAAGCCTTTGGAGGAGCACATTAGCCTCACACGCAAGACACTTATCATCTGCTTCTCATAAAAAGCTGCTTATAATACAAGAGCCCTTTTTTTGCATCACTGCTGCTCTGCTTGCTGTCGATCCAAGAACAAACTGCTATGACAGCCCTGCAGGAGCAGCGTGGACTGGAGTCTTTTTGCAGGCTTGAATAGATGAGAAACAAAAAGACGCATCTGCCTGAAATAACTGCCAGAATCAAAGAGAACTTACAATATCTATAAACAGAATAAGTCATTATTAGCTTGGTACAGAGCCTGGCAGGTGTCAGGACCAGGGTTGTTACTCAAGGGTTACCCAGGGCTAGTTAATTAAAGCAGTTTTTTTTTGGCAGCCTATGAATCCATAACAGTTTGCAGGCTAGATGAAAAGCACACTTGGCTCAAACTGATGACAAAGACAATATTTCAAACATTGACTGTTATTTAATAAGTAGAAGTTACAACCAAAGTAAAATCTGCAACAGGGCTCAAGGCAAGATGAAAAAATAGAAGTAAAAAAAAGGGCCAGTGTATCTCTGTACACAAATGTACATGTTTGTAAGTCTGACATAATAGCCCTACAACATGAACCTGACCTGAACCTTCTGTAGGATGAACCCCTGACCAACTACATGCATACCAGATGGTACTGCATGGTGCTGCAGAATGCTGTGGTAGCCGACCCTAGATCCAGAAAAACAGCCCCAGACCATCATGCTTCCTCCTCCATATTTGACAGTTAATGTCACACACTGAGGAAATATCCTTTCGCCTACTCGACGGCATACAAAACTCCTGCGTGATGAACAGAATATTTAAAATTTTGATTCATCAGTCCATAACACCTTCTTCCAGTCTTCAGTAGTCCATTGGTGGTGTTTCCAGGCAAACCTCTTCTTCTTATTCTGATGTCTTAGCAATGGCTTTCTAGCTGCAACTCAACCTGTCAAACCTGCAACTGGAAGTCTTCTCTTCACAGTTGAAACTGAGACTTGCTTACTACGACCACTATGAAGCTGTGCTTGAAGTTGTTGTCCTGTGAGCCGCCTATCACGCAAGCTGTTGACTCTCAGAAACTTTTCTTCGGACTCTGTTGTGGCTTTGGGTCTGCCAGACCTCTTCCTGTCAGAGTTTCCCCCAGTTTCTGAGTGAAACTGTACTCACTGACACCTTGACTTTCTTCGCAATTTCTCTGTAGGAAAGACCTACATTTTTAAGTGTTTTTGTATCATTTTCAGTTTTTGGGTAACCTTACCTTTTTTTTAACCTCTGGCAGTTCACCACTTACCTTTGTACCATTTCAAGCTATTCATTGGACTTGAACTGATGAATTTCAATAAAAAACTGGAAAAATTGGGGTGTTCTAAAACTTTTGACCGGTAGTATATATATATACACAAAGGGTAGGTTTTATAAGCAAATGCTTCAGCCTACACCTTTTTGGTCAGAAACTGACTAACTAGACTAGACTAGACTGAATAGAGTATTGCCTTAAGTTTCACTTAAAAAATAGTGTATGCTGTATAACTGAATAAAACTGTAGAAAACTGAAAGCATAAGACAACAAACTAAAGATAGGCCTTAGTGCAACAATCAAGTTAAATTAAATAGACAATATGCTATTTGCCATCTACTTGATCTGGATCCACTTTATAGTATTGCTTCACCACTGGACTATTTCACTGCTCACATCTGAACTGGAAATTATATCTAACCAGGAGAAGCTTCTTAAACCTTTTATTCAACAGTCTATTTCTTCTTCAGCACCAAATGTCCTAAGCTGAACAGTCTATCCTTGAGCACATTGTATGGAGCAGCGGTGTTGTAATTCATTCATAAAAATGTTTTTGATCCATGGGAAGTGATTGACATGTCCTCAAATAGTCCCTCACTTATTTGTCTGCTGAGATGAGGCTGGGATGATATTCTGTTTGTGGGGTCAGAGAGCAGTGTGCAACACTTGGACATCAGTAGCTTTTTAATGGACTCTTTCCTCGCCAACTGTCTTACCCACTACAGTTTAAACTTTGGCAAACAGCAGCCAGAAGTGCATCTGTCTTAAGTGTCTCAGCAAACCACTGAATGCTGAATCCAATTACGTAGATTAGATTGTTCCACTTCAGTAAGTGGGTGATGGCAAAAATCAGGTTGTAACAAGTCATTTTTTCAGGGTAACTGTAATATTATTACTGAAATTTTGTAAGTAGTTACTATAAATAAAATAATAATGTGTTGCTAATATATACTTTACTGTGAATTCCTTTGCAGAAATGAATCATTTGACATAAAAAATTCAGTAATTCAAGCACAGAATGAGCTATTTCCCCCCCTGAGAATTACAGAATGTCATAGAATTTAGATCAAAAGGTGTCAAAAAAGATGCAGACATGAAAATTGGACAGCAAATCATATCTCACAGTTGGTAGCTTTTAGTAAATGTATCACTAACACATCATGATCTGCAAGAAAACATGTTGTTTTTGATCTCATAGTTTAAACAGTTCTAGTATCTTGACTTCCCTGAAAAATTAGTGAGTGCAGTATACCTTCAATATATCCAGTCTTCTAAGGCTTAATTTAATCAATTACTCGAATGCATCTTGTTTGTCCATTGCCTACAGGCTTTAAGAGTAGAAACTCTAATTCCATCAATGTCTGTCCTGTAGAGAAACTCCAGTGAGTGCTTCCACTGCGTATCTGAATGACATTTCATTAGATCTGATAAGTGCTGTTGAGACCATATGAGGATGTTATATAACCAGAAACCAAGCATGGCGTCCTTAACTGGTGCTACATAGTAGTATGCTGTAAAGCATTGTCAAATAAAAGCAGCAGTATGGGTGCCATCAGACTGTTGAATTCAGAAGACAGACCTTGTCACGAGTCTGGACTCTGACAGATAAACAAACAGTCGTATATAATGGACAAACTGCTGCAGATTGAACCAAAATTAGATTTGTGAGCAACTCTCACGAGTGTGTTAAGGCTCCATGTGTGCTTCTGTTCATGTTTTTGTTTACTAGTCCACCAAACATTTATTGTTATATGCTGTATATAGATTGCTTTATTGTCTCAGAGATGCATATTGTCCAATACTTTGCCCAATATGTGATTCCTTGTGCAACAATAGGGGCAAAAATATTACTACAAACCTACAAAACAGACTTGTGTTACTGTTTTACTGTAATTTACTTCCTGCGGCTCAGTTACATCCAAACTAGTCGGCTTGATCATGTGCTGTCGTGTCCGAAGGAGGGTGTGGGTGGCAGCTACTGGAACAACAACAAACCAATGAATCAATCAGTAACGAGGTTTTGCAATGCACAACACGGCACACACGTATCAACTATGAAGTCTCACGTGCATTGATGTGTAGGCCTGCACATGGTTAGGATGTGACTGGATCCACACATGCATACATCATATGGATGCATGTATTCAGATCCTGTGTTTGTACATGACACAACAGGATGGCAGGATATTCCCCCTGTGTGTTTAGGGTTTAGCCAGGGTGTGAGGTTAAAATCGCTGACGAAATCACTTCCTTGGGAGGTGCAAGGTTTAAATTGAGCACCAGAGAAATTTTACATATAACGTCATAAAACTGTTGATATTGAGCATTTAACCCCAAATCATTAAAAAAAAACTGATAACTCAACTGAATTTGACAAAAAAAAGAAAAAAGAAATCCAAGCTTAGGAGTTTGTCTGAAACACGAAACCATGACTTTAAGACAAGATACTTAATAATGGGCTCAACTTTAACTACTCTACTGAAGTTTAAAGACAGTCTGACCTGGCATCCATTCTTTTTGGAAAGTCATTTTATGCAGACGGTCTTTTAAGCTTGTGCTATTACACCAATTTCAGACAAGAAATATGGAACATTACTTGCTTTATTTATATGTTAAAGTAATGTTATTTTGTCATCCCGACCCACACTGTTCCATTACAGCTTTGTTCAGACATGATAGGACCTTTACAGTGATATTTGGCAACTGTTGTACCTGAGAACCTGAGCAGTGTGTTAGAAAGTATTCAAATCAGAGAAGATGAATGTTTGCTGTTCTCTCACAGTCTGCACCAGCAATGGTTTGAAGCCTTAATGAATAACTGTCATGGGTACAAGACACCTCATCTTTTCGCACTGAGCTTAATCACCTAATACATTTTCTCACCAGTTTCATCATTTATTAATGAGTTCTGCTGCCTACTGCATAAATGCCTGACAAGTGAGAATGACAATTTGTTAATTTGAGATGTTTTGTAAATGCATGTGTAAGACCCTCTATGTTTTATGTCTCCCTTTGTTTCATCACAATACTTTTCAATAACAACAATCTTTAGAAAGTATGCTGTCTGGATTACATTAAGTGCATGACAAATATTAATATGTAATTCATGAGCTGCATCTAATGAATCACCTTTTTCACTTGCATTCAAACCTATGCAGCTTGCTTTTTTGGTCTATGCAGATTAAGTTATATATACTGTAGCTACACAATCATACTATATTATGGTAAGGTACATAAAACAGGAGAACATAACAGCCATAATTATTTCAATGGATGTTTTTGAATGTAACAAAATGTTTGAATGATGATTCTATCAATTTCTTTTGAGTAATACAGGCCAAATTTGACCTGGAATACTCTACAAATTGTATAAAAATCTGTGTAAATTGTACAAAAATGACAAAGAAAAAAGGAAATATTGTAAAAGTCATTAAATTTCAGACTCAACAATTGTGTTTTACAATTGTGCTCTCCAATGTTTAAAAAAAAGGTTAAATTGGACCTAAGCAGAATGTAAGAGTTAATAAGGCAAATGATTATCCTGTAATTTCATTCTACCGTTGCCTTTACATGCATCTTATGGCTTTACTTGTACTATGTTGACAGTGATAAAGAAATGTTACTATGTCCAAGGTAGAGAGATGGTTGTCATGTCTTTTTGCGTCAAAGTGACTCGCTTGTTCAGATGTGAGACCAATGCGATTTATGTATTGAGGTGCATGTCTAAAAAGGGATTTAGATAATCGCCCCTTAAGAATAAATAAAGATTCATTGCACCTAATGTTGTAACTAGCCTCACGCTCAGTAGCAGTATTCAAAAAGTTAAAATAGTTGGAAGACAAAGCATAACAACATCTTTAAACAATCTAACCCTTCTTGTAAGAGTAGGTATTTGTTATGTCACTGTGTAATCGAGGCCAGTCCTATCGGTTTGATCTCAGCATGTCTGAGCCATGTCTGAGTCTGTTGTGGTGCTCTGCTGAACCATAAATACATTACGGATTAAGACTTATCCTGCCAGAGACCAGGCTGCTCATCATCCCTGTATCAGTAAATCATTTTGTGCAAGAGGTGACAGTTTGATCTATTCGCCCATGTTGTGTAATCTGCGTCCACAGGCCAGTCCTGTCAAACTGTCAAAAAGGTCTCTCCTACCTCTGAAACTAAATATGTAGTTATCAGAATGACACGATAATTACATTTTTCATTTCTTAGAAAACCTCCATCGCCATATTCTCATGGCCAATTGTTATGCAACATGGCTCATGACAATGAAGGCTCAGAGGTCATTGAATGTTCTGGGGTAGATTTTATGTTATTATGGCCCCACAACAAATTAGCTTTATAGGCTGTAGTTTTCCATTTGATCAGCCTGTTATTAGAAGATTTAATTTTAACGAGGAGGTTGCCAATGAGTACAAGGGTTGTTCCCTTGGTTTCCATCTCAGAGAAAGTGCTAGATAGTGGTGTGGCTTTGCATTGACACGACAGTTAGTGTTTAAATAATGATACCACAACAATCCTAGAATGACTGCATCCAAGAGCAGTGCTAGAAAAAAAAGTTAAATCGGACCCTTGTTGATATGCTATAATGAAGATTTTCTCATATAATCAAGCATCTTCGAAAGTAATCATCATTTTCCGTTTCTTTTATGCGGTGAAATGTTTGTGCAGAGCAAGGAACCATTTCCAGGATAACCCACAAAACTCAATATTGTTTGATGTAGCTCTTTTAATTGCTTGATGAATGTCTTTAATTTCTGTGGCTAATTGGCCAAATGTGATGCCACGTCCAGTTAGTTGCAGCTGTTCCTGGAGTTTAGCAGCAAGAAGAGTTTCAGGGATAATGAGTATGATAAGAGTGAAACCCACACAGAGTTTATTCTACTATACAGTTCCCCCTTTATAGCCTTTTTTTCAGCTCATTGTCTTGGTTGTATGAACTGTAGATTTACAGTTTTGATTCACACTTCCTTCATCAACCTTGCAGTGATGAATATCAGTGTTCTTCAGCCCTGAAAACCAGCCAAGTCCTCAAAACAATACTACAATTTAAATTAAATCAAGGAAATTGAGTTACAAAGTGGTAATATAAAGAGTAACTGATTAATTTTGTAGACTTGTCCTATTTGAGCATGCATAAAACAGCTAGTTGGCTATCTCCACATGTCAGCACAATTTTGGAGGTTTCTGGGAACAACACAGAATAGACTTTTACTTCATGAGGGTCTCAGTTTGGGACCAACAAGTGATGCAGCTATCAGAGTGATTGACGACACACAATACAATCAAACATATCCAGCAGGATAGGGCATTAAATCAGATTAATAACAACAGGATCAAATCAAAACACTGGAAAAATGAAGAAATAGAAATGACAACAGATGGGAGTGTCGTGACGAAAAAGCAAAGGAACAGTTTGTCAGCCCACAGATGCAGGACATCAACCAGATTGTTCGTTGGAAAGCGGGCATACTTACAGTAAGGTAAAGCAATCACTGAACATGGCAGATTGCTGAATGTTCTAGATATTACTCCCCTCAGATCACCAGGCTGTAATGTGGTATCTCTTCCCTGCTTCCTGCTCTCCCAGAATAACTGTGACGACACTCCTGCCTGCGTTAGAACACCTCACTTCCCTGGCTAACCTCCTTATGGCTGCAACCTTGCTGTAAAGCACTTAAGGTCAGTTACGAAATTGTGTTCCATGAAAAAGATCCAATGGACTGTCACTGCGTCATTAGTCACCAATATAGCAATTACGTCTCCATTCTCTTGCTGTGGGTGTCTGTAATGATGGATTTAAGGCTTTTGATCAGACGAAAAGTAGATTGAAATATTTCATGATAGGTCTTGCTTCTACAGTGAATTGGAGATCACTGCAGTTTATCAGTGGAAATCAAAGTGTCTTGTATTCACAGAAATGCCCTTTGATTCTCTGGTCAACACACACATTTAGCTCAGGCCTTGTATGTCAACATTTTTTGGCTTCATGTTCTTGTTTCTTAAGGTATAAGTGTGTGTGTGTGTGTGTGTGTGTGTGTGTGTGTGTGTGTGTGTGTGTGTGTGTGTGTGTGTGTGTGTGTGTGTGTTAGTCTGTCATAGGATATTTTCAGGGACATATTTCAGACTTAAGACCAGTTCACTGCGGACAAAAGCCATGTCCCCAATTGGTCAAATACAGATTTTTGGGTGAGTAGTTAAGGTTAGGGTTAGGCAAGTAGTTCAACATACAAAAGAACCATTCTAAAATCCTAAAAAGCTTAAACTCTTCTTAGTCTTAAAATACATGGTTCCCATCCTTCCACCTTATCCTCAACACTGCTGGAAAGTTACTATGTACATTTACTCAAACATTGCACTTGAAGGACCAGTGTGTAAAGTTTAGTATGTAAAGTTTAGTAGCATCAAGCAGTGAGGTTGCAGATTGCAACTAACTGAATACCCCTCCCCTCACCCACCCCCTCTGCAAAAAATGTGAAAGGCTCTCTCTAGAGCCAGTGTTTGATTTGTCTGTTCTGGGCTACTGTAGAAACCCAAAATGTAAATCTGTTCCGTTGAGTCTGGTTTTCTTACTTCAATGTGATTGAAATAGTGGATTTAACCAACTTTTAACTCACAGTATGTCCCAGGATTGTGTGTTGTAGCAGAGTAGAACACAAGCCTTTACTTTGGATCTCCTGGAATGTGTACATTTGCTGTGTTTGTCAGGTCATCTTTCATTTTGCACCAAACACATTCGATTGAAGTATTTCAGATAACGGTATTTGACGAGGCATTCCAAAGAAATATTCCTGCACTGACCCATACGCACACGCTCATTGTTCTGCTGCTGCACTGTTTGTCCATCAGCACACTCTGTACTTATTTACATTGCAACACTGGCCATAATTTCCCTGCACTCACTCTGGTAGAAACAATGCTTTTGCCATATGGGATGCTGATGGTGATATAAAAAAATTGAAGCTCTGAGTGGTTAACGGTGATTTGCTGTTTGCCAACCTTGTACCCTGTAATCTCGTTAAAATATTTTTGAGTTTGAGTGTTCCCTGCTGTCCTTCAGATTCGTTTAGTTTATTCAATTTGTTCATATCAGGGACCATGAATCTCAAAAAAAGAGAAAAGATACTTTGTACCAGATTTAGCTACTTGCTAATTTCCATCTGTGGGTTCATGGGTAGAACAGAACCAAAAAAACCACAGGGCCAAACCTATCATCTCCAACTACAAATGGAGCCACAGAGTATTGACATATGTACTAACACACACACACACACACAAACACACACACATGTTTGTCGTTATATCCTTGTGCCATCGCAAGGATATAACGACATAAGGATCATTGACATAATGCATTCCTTAGCCCTTCACCCATCACAACTAAATGCCTAAACTCAACCCTAAACTGAACCTACAGTAAACCTAATTCTAACCTAAACTTCAAAACCAAGACTTCACCCTCAATTTATCCTTTGAAGTTTGAGGACCGGCAGAAATGTCCTCACAATGCAGAAATGTCCTCACAATGCAGAAATGTGCCCACAAAGTGAAATGTCCTCACAACGCAGAAATGTCCTCACAACGCTGGTTTATAACACAAATTGGTTCTCTCAAAGATATTAAAACATGTGCACACACACGCACGCACGCACACACGCACGCACACACACACACAAACACACACACACGCACACTAACACATCACTTCTGGGGGCATTACACAGACTTACATTCATTTGCTTGAGACTAACACTAACCATCACCACTACTTGTGTAACCCTAACCCTAACCACTGACCCAAAATTGAGCTTTTCCCCAATTTAAGATAAATCTTTTGCCCCCAATTGGTCAAGCCATCCCCAATTAACTGGTGTTGGGTCTCAAGCTTGTCCCCAAAAGTAGCTTATGACAGACTACACACACATACACTCAATATGAATAAATACGAAGCAGAATGTCAAATTAATGCTGACCAGACTGGTTACTTTAAATCCTTTTTTTTTTTTTTTTTTTTTTACTTCCTGGGAAAATATGGAAATGTTTGCAGATTTTCAGAGAGACAGGTAGCTTATTCCTTTCCTTAATGGCCTAAAAAGAAAGAGCAGACTGTGCAAAGGCAGAGCCTCATTTAGGGAGGCTACATCTCTTGAAGCAGACATTGAGGCTTTGCTCATTTACTCAGACAAAACTCCTCAACGGTGGAGGAGCAGCATCAGGGATCAACACACAAGTTTCATCAGGAAGAAAGCAAATGTTGCTCCTCAGCTAATGGAGACAACAACGCATATTAATGAACAGCGTAATCAGGTATTTTTATAATGAATGCAGCAAGGAGGAGAGCACATAGTGTTACTGATTAGTAGGGGGGCAGTGTTACAGCACACCACTGTGTGTCCCTGACTTGTCACAAACACAAATACACACACACACAGAGAAAGAGAGAGAAAGGATGATGCAGGATGTTCTCTCTCTCTGTGTGTGTGTGTGTGTGTGTGTGTGTGTGTGTGTGTGTGTGTGTGTGTGTGTGTGTGTGTGTGTGTGTGTGTGTGTGTGTGTGTGTGTGTGTGTGTGTGTGTGAACTGACAGGGTAGAGTATACAGGCTTATTGCTGATAGTGAGGAGCTGGCACGTCAGAGAGAGCGTAAGTACTGGACACTGTGTTTCTGGTTTATCTCAGGGGAAAATGTTGAACTTATAAAAGCAGGTGCAAATAAAGTAAAATTAAAATCAGGATAAGAACAAACTGTTTGCTGTGTTTTTTGTTGTACAACCTATTATTAAAATGCACAAATGAACAGAAGGATGGAAAAGGGCAGATTTGGTTGAAAAGAAGCAAATTCAAACATCCACTGGGAGATGCAACAGACCATATGTTTTTTTAAATATATTTAAATTGCAGCTGGTAAATGTGTGTATATAACATATGAATATTCACACATTCACAGTGTAGTTTTTGCTCAAGTGCACATTTTCAGTAATTCTGCATGAAGCAGGAAGATACTTCATGCATGTGAATTCATTAAGGTGAAGGATTTGGGTTATTTGCTGCCCCTGGAGTCATTGTGATGCTAGCAGATCTTGATTTTTAACCCTTAGTGATACAGATGTGATGGTTTCATATCTGATAAAACACTGGATTGATTTCCATTCCTGTTTAAATAACAATAACGCTGTTTTCTCTGAACACAATTCAAGTTGGGTGCCTTCTTTTTTTAAAAATTTTATTTGAACATTATTGCTGTTTGGATCCAGATGCCACAGACACATCTGCACTACACCGAGGATGTAAATTATGCAGGCTGAGAGTTTGATGAGATTATTCTTATTTACTGCTGCATCAGTCTAACATCAATGAGACATGTTTCTGGGGTTTTAGATACTGAAAATGCTAATATTCATTAATGAAATTTGAGAGTTGAATATTTTCCAATTAGTTCTCTGCAGTGTTAAGTGCAGAGCTGGGCACCAGTGTGTCAGCAGTGTTTTCAGGTGGGGCTTACATTGACCAAGCTGTATGAAAAGCACAGAGAAGAAATGAGGAACAATGCAAAATACTTTTTTTTTCATGTTTTTATTATATTTTAAGATTTTGTTTGCAAAAATTGACATTGACAATAAATATACATTCACAATAAAAAATAGTTCAGATTGCAAAGGAACATTAAAGTGTACGTAGCCATTATAAAATATATGATGTAAACAACATTATTATTCCCGAACAATGCAGCCTCTGAGTTTAAGAGTCTTTTTCTCTCCTCTCTGGAATCTGTAAAAGGCATGACGTCAACAAAAGAACACACTTTTACGCACTGATGCGCGAGTCTCACAAGGTATGAAGCCACGTCACACAATGAGCTCTGATGGACAGAACAAGCAAACATTCTCAAATGTCTCGTGCGCAAAGTTTTTTTTTTTTTTTTTAAAGTGGACTCGCGTGTCCAGTCAGTGTCCTTGGAAACAACGCTGCGCCGGAGCGCGCGGCGGCGGCCCCGAGTGTCTACACCTCCGGTGTCAGTCTGAGCGCGGCCGGCCACTCAGGTCGCCTCTCAAGCTGACGCACCAGGCTCCTTCTTTCAAAGATTAATTTTCAGTTTGCACCTCACACTCTGCTTAACTGATCACACATCTCTCTTTGTCTTTACCCTGGCCTCCTCCTACAGCCTTCTCTTTAATGTACATGAGATCGCTGTGCACGCTGGGTCTCCGGGCGCACGGAGTGACCATGCCGTATGCCTCCCCAATGTCCTTCAGCTTCTTGTTTTTCATAGACTTTCTGTGCAGCATGTCGCAGTACTGCACGGACACTTTCCGATGAAGGTCGGGGCTCATTTCGTGAGGTAGTTTGGCCAAGGTAAACAAAGTCTGAAACATCTTATCCACGTTCTCGTTGCGCTTGGCGGAGATCTCGAAGTACGCGCACTTCTCGTCTCCGTCCACCAACTTCTCGATCTCCTCCTGTTGCACCTCCCGGTAAAACTCTCGGTCACCCTTGTTCCCGCAGATGACTAGAGGCACGTCAATGTTCTCTTTGATTTTGTTCTTTAGGCACGACTTGGTCTCGTAAATCTGGTGCTTGAGCCGCTGCACCTCCTGGAAGGAGTCTCTGTTGTCTAGACTGAAGACGAGGATGAACACGTCACCTGGAGGGAAAGAAAATAATGCACGGGTTAACTTGGTTTGCTTTTGAGTCATGCAAAATATCAAATATGCACTCTGAATTATTTATAACCCTACAGTAGCTTATAAGAGGCATTCGTGCACTCTGCAGCCATCTCCTAAATGCACACAGTGAGCTGCAGCATTTGTGCACAGTCACCTCTGCTTTCTGCCTTCTATTCTGCATTAACTGACAGATTCAGAAGTGGATACATACCTGTCAGTATAGATAGTCTCCTCATGGCGGGGAAGGGATGGTTCCCTGATGTATCCAGTATATCTAGCTGGTATACGTCTCCCTTGATGCTGTACAGTTTCCTGTGAAAGTCCTCGATCGTCGGCGTGTACTGCTCGTCGAATCTCCCGTTCAGGAATCGGGACACGATCGCTGTTTTCCCAACTTTGGTGGATCCCAAAATCACCATCCTGTAGCAGTTCTTTGCTGGGATGTCAAAGTCGCTCTCGGAGGGAGTCATTTTCTTAATCATGGTTAAAACTTGGTGCGCACACTGCTTCTCTTTCAATATGTGCGAGTGCGTAAAAAGGCGGATGAGCAGTCTTTAGTCAGTGAGGGTTCTCTGGATGCTCTGCTGTGCTTCTGTCTGAATTCAGGAGTGGAGTGGAGTATTTAAGCGCGAGGCAGACCCCTCCTCCCGTCAGCGTCACAGCTCAGTGAGTAGGTACTTGGTACTCCATTGAGCGCTGGGAAAAGCGGACCAATCTCCCACTGGTGCGTCAATCTGTCATTTCTTATGAAGACACAACTGGAACACTCGGGAAGCGATTATCAGCAGACCCACAAAACATTACAATATTAGTTTAGTTAATGGGATAAGACAACTGTTCTTTCTGTTATTGCTGTGCGGGTAACAGCAGAAAACTTCCACGAAATATTACCAAGTTAATAATTGACGCTTCTTCCGGCACTTAACCCGGTTTGGTACACTGTGTGTAAAATCAGGGTAAACCTTTGACTTTTCCACCAAATATCAACCCTGCACAGCGGATATGAGTTCCACTAGACTGAACAAATATGGAGAAATACAAAATGTGACTTGCATAGCTGGATTTATACTCCTGAATCTGACATATTAAAGAGGCCTTTTAAAGTTGGGTCATTTTTAATTTGCAATCACCAGCAACTGTTTTTAGTGTTTTTTCTCCTGCTGTATGACTTCTTTCCATTATATATTGTACAAAGCACTGCTGTATACAAAATCACACTGATTTATTTATTCATTCATATCCTCATTGACTGCTGCAGCCGCTTCTTAATGTCAACAGGCAGAAAAGAGCCTGCAGGCTGCAGCAGCGGTGTCTGGCTTTGAATAGCGTGATGCTGTAGTTACCAAAATGACCAAAAGGGGGCACTCGGGGTACAAAGTTTTACAGCTGAATGAAATGACTTACTAGGTGAAAAAGCTTCATTGTGGAGATGTTTTTGTGTGTGTGTGTGTGTGTGTGTATGTGTGTGTGTGTGTGTATGTGTGTGTGTGTGTGTGTGTGTTTATGCCAGCATATAATAATAATAATAAGTTTATTTCTGCAGCACTTCTCGAGAGCAGACGTCATAAAGTGCATCACAATACAAACAAACAAAAGGAAAAAAGGAAATAAGAAGAAGAGCAACTGACTTTAAATGCAGAAACTGAAAGAACAGTAATTAGATTAAAAGCAAGCGGAAACAAATGGGTCTCGAGCTGCTTTGAAAAAAAAAGAAAAGGTGTCCACATTGTCTTAAATCTAACTAGAGAGTTTCATAGCCTCAACCTCAAAATCACTCCTTTTGTCTTGAGCCTGGAGGAAGAGACGACTAACAAACCCTGATTCAAGGACCTCAGATTCCTGCTGTTATATGTCTGCACTTTAATGTGTGCCGGTGTCTGAACCTGTAGGGCTCTCAGTGTGATTACAAGGCTCTTCTACTAAAGTCTGAATTTGATGGAAAGCCAGTGTGAAGACATCAGGATTGGTTACATGACACCTTTTGGGGGACTTGGTCAGGAGCTTGGCAGCAGCATTTTAGACTATATAAGCAGTCTTTTGTCTTAAAGTGGAGTTATTTTTTTTAAATCACAGCTGCCAAATGCAAACAGACATGACGTTATCATTCATCTAGAATGAATAAAGCTTTAAAAATATTCACTGGACTTTTACAGATTCAATGTAGTGTGTGTGATGTTGAGGTAAGCAGGTATTTACTGGCTCAGACTGAAGGCGCAGGAGCTCTGTAAACTTCAGAGCTCCTTCATGTGGTTCATTCAGTCAGCTGTGAAGAATGACATAGTTAGTGGCAACCAGCCAATGAAAATATGAGAATTCTCATGCAGTCTGATTAAAAGTAACAGTGTAACATGAAAGTCTACTTGAACAGACAAGATTGTACTCTGCTATTTGGTGACGTGTTTAATGGTATGAACACCAGCCCCAAATTAAGGGAAAGATCGTCATCACACTCACTAATCTAGTGGAGTGATACAGAGAGAAACAGTACTGTCACAAACTTTCTTTAAACTTTGAACTAAAAAGTTGAGGATTCTTCTGCAGTCAGAGAAACATCAAGGTACTGATTATTCAAAGCAGTCAGACTCTGATCTCAAAGAATCTGAGCTGTAATTCCCCTGAATAAACCTACATGAGCATTAGAACTTATTTAACCCTTAGACTCATAATTAGTCTATACCACTTCACATTCATAAATTCCCCTTCAGTCATTAATACATGTTTGACTGTTCATTCAAAAGACATTAAAAATCACTATTTTATGGTCCAGTAGATTATTTTAAAGAATATGGTGAATACCATAATATTTTAGATTCTACTTTTTTTTTTTTAAACAGGTCAAATTTGTATATTTATTTATATTTGCATATATAAAATGTGTATCAGCTGCACAAAAAAAAAAAAAAGCATTTTATTTCCATTTTTGTTGACATTATGAAAAGTCCACCTAGAGGAAAAAATATGTAAGTGGTGTTTTTACACCTCTCACATGTAGAAACATGAGTCAAATTTGATCCTGAACAGTATGTAAGGGTTAAATCAACAGTAATTAAAATATAGCATATAATCGAGAGGATGGGTGGTGGAGGGAGTGTTTGGATGAGTGTTTATCCAGACAGCAGCATTAGTAATAGTAAGAAGTGCTTGGTTACAATGGCAGCACTGTAAACATGCATGGATGTGACTGGATGTTGCCAGTCAGCTAACAGATGACAAAGTGTGAAGGTAGCAACTGATACAGATCAGCTACTGTAAAGTCTGACACTGTGGGTAACGTCTCACAGTCTGAAAACCTCTAACCTAAAAGTATGTATCATCCCTTTAATTTATTAATACAATCTCCAATAAGTGACTGCAGTTTGATTCTGTAAAGTGACATATTCTAAGAATTAAGAACATTTACCCAAGTTCTGAATTTAAGTCACATTTTACATACTTGTACTTGAGTATTTCCATTATATGCTACTTTTTTCTGTTTGCACTCCACTATATTTAATTAACAGATACACATAGATAAATAGCTGTAAAGAAAGACAAGATAAATGAAAGAGTACAGTCTAACCTGCTTTATGTGAAAAGTGCCTTGAGATAACTTTTGTTGCAATTTGGTAAAACTGGGGGAAAAGTAAAGTAAAAGGTACTTTATTTGTCAAACATACAGTTGTACAGTGAGATTCAGTCTCTGCATTTAACCCATCCTAAGTACTAGGAGCAGTGAGCAGGCACTGTGCAGCGGCCGGGGTTAGGGTACCTTGAGCACAGGCACCAACAGTAGAATTAACCTATCATACATGCTTTTGACAATGGGAGGAAGCTGGTGCACCCAAAGGAAACCCATGCAAGCACGGGGAGAACATGCAAACTCAACACAGACAAAAAGAGATATATTTTACTTTTCAGATTTGACTTTTGACTGCAACAGGAGAAAAATGGAATGGAGAACAATGTTTACAATGACAAAATATAATATAGTGGTCTTATGCTACATTACACTGAGAACATAACACTTTCAATGAATAATATTACATGTGAATAAACTGTATTTTTGATTTTTTGAGTCAAAAACTAAAAATAACCTGTAAAAATAGGTCAAATTAGACCCTGAACACTCTGTAAGGGTTAATAATGATCCAATAACATAATAATATAACACTGACAGCAGCAATTTGATGCAATCTGTACTTTTTACGTTTGATACTGAAAGTATAATGTTTGTCTGTTCTCCTGTCCACCTTCACTCAAAAACATGTTTTTCTCGTCGTTTTTCAGTTGAGTGTTTGAGTTTCACTGTACAGAATGATGGATGGGCAGAGTTTGGCACCAGAAAGCTGTTTTCACATTCATCTGCTGAAGGAAGAACGTTTCTCAAGCCTCGACCTTACAGGATACAGCTTCACATAAATTATAATCATTAACCTGGAATTACAAAAACAGATTTTTGTTTTTTTTATTTTCATGACCTTCAGCATTCTTGTAAAGATTCTTGAGCTTTTACACAGCAGAAAAACAGTCCAAAAGTAACAAAAACATGCTACTTGAATCAGTCTGTGTTGTGACTAACTTGTTGAGCTTTACCTGTTAAATTCTCTCCACTTCTTTTCCCACCAAAGAAAAAAAACAAACTGCAAGTGTGACTGGCCCCTGAGCCTTTAGACTCTGGGATAATCAGTAAGCGTATTGTCCGATCCAGCAGAGGATCAGGTTAACAAACTACAGAGTGTGCGTCACAGAGTCGGTGTGGAGGACTATGCTCAAAGCCTCTGTTAACTTTCCTTCTTTTTTTCCCCCTTTCATTTCCTGCGGCTCCCTGCTTGGATGAACAAGATCTGTGTTGGTTGCTGCAGAAAAATAGCCATACTGACCTTCTTGTATTCCATGACCTTACCAACTGTGTGAATTTTTATGAGTCATGACCCTCCTTCTTTCAAGTATGTGTGTGTGTGTGTGTGTGTGTGTGTGTGTGTGTGTGTGTGTGTGTGTCTGGAGGCAGCTGAAGAGCAAGAATAATGTGTTATTCTGCTAATATGTACCTCCACCACTGCGTTACCTAGTATAACCTCCAACAGAGAGATGGAGAAAAAAAGAGAGAAAACCGCATGAGCTGTACATGAAATAATGATAACACAGAATGCTTATTACAGGGTTTCAAATTAATAGATGCAATATTGAGCAGCCTCTGCTACATGAGCAGAGGCAGGACAGTACTAAGGAAGAGGTGGCGTGCGTGTGAAAAAACAGTAGTCGTGTTTGGCTGGCTGATGGATAACAACAGTGTGAGGGAGGGCTGATGCACTGCAGTGCAGCGGTGGAAAAGGAAACAGAATGGAAAAACAAATGGTGCCATCAGTGAGCAAATACTGACTTCTAGCAGGTAGATCATAAAAGACAAAGTGAGAAAAATACAGATCAGGGATTTAATCTTAAAAAATCTGGCATGAAATGTTGCAAATATGCCCTTTATCCAAATGCACCTGCACTGCTGATTTAAATGTAGTGAAGGACAGGTTTGTCACAGTCACAGCTGGACACACAGCACTAAAGTAAAAGTGTTATGTGTACAGTATAGAACAGTCGCTGTGTGAGAAGAGCCAAAAACATCCTCAAGGACTTCACTTCTCCTGGTCATAAACGGTTTAAGCTCCTCCTATCAGGCAGACGCTTCAGGTCAATCTATACACGCAAATACACACTAAAAAATAGCTTTTTCCTAACTGCCATAAAACTTCTGAACTTTGAAAATGTCCTCAGCCTGAGGTGCAATACATTCTTCCCTATTTGTGCAATAACAATAATGCTGAATCAGCAATAATTTGCAACGCTGCTGACTTGAAACACTTAACACTGGGCCTGGCATCGCTGCCTTTATTATGAACTGTTTTGTATGATTATTCTGATGTTTAGCTCTATTGCTGTATTTATACTGTCTTTATTGATTGTTATTGGATTTTAAATGCACCTCTGGGGTTGTCACAAAAGTCATTCCGTTGTGCTGTGCAATGACAAAAAAAGTGCTTGAACTTGAATTTATTGACTTAATAGTTCTATACTTTTATATGGATACTGACACGACCTGGCTCAAAAAGCTGTATCAAAACAGAGGAAGCACATGGTTTAAGAGGTACCAAAGAAATATTTAATTTATTTACAATAATCCAAAACGCTAAACTGAATATGCAATAAAAGAATAACTGAACAAAAGAGTAACTCCAACAGAACAAAAAGGTGCTGCTGTCCTCAGGAAGAGAGAGTGACCAAATGAGAGACAGGGTTTTTATCATCCCGACACTGGCCAGGTGTACGTAGTTGTCTCCAATCAGAGCCCCATGCTTCAATCAATCAGGATCTAAGGAGAGAGAGACACAAAGAAAGAGAGAGACACACCAGAGTGCCCAGCACAGGCCCAAAGGACATCCAAAGGGGCTGTGACAATACCCAACCAGAGTTCAAATGCATCATACAAAAAGTAGTTTATTATCTTCAAAGTAATTCATGTCTGTCATTGTTACTATTCTACTTCTAATCTGTGTGTGTGTGTGTGTGTGTGTGTGTGTGTTATGACAGAGGGTGGGGAGTATTTTCAGATGTGCCGCTGTGTCAACCTGTTCAAATGTTTTTGTTGCGTGAGTGCTTACCTTGCTTTTTTCTAATGTGAAATACTTTTGATGGTCATGTAACCACCAAAAAGTAAAGACAAAATATTATTCCTTTTTTAGTTCTGCTTGTGTTTTGTTTGTGTTTTATTGGTCCTGGAGTCCTTTGGGAAAAAAGCCTTTAATATTCTAATAACATTCCAAAATGTGTAATATTTCCTGTGTCTGCCTTTTAGCCTCAGCTAAACACATTGGACTCAATTGTGGTTTATAACCTTCTTTATAAGTTAATTTTCTATAAGCAGTAAGTGATTATACATCGTCTGAATCTTCACTTCACCTCTTGTATCTCTCTCTGTGTGTGTGTGTGTGTGTGTGTGTGTGTGTGTTTGCATAACTTTGCATGCATCTTGAGACTAGTAAAGCCTTTAAAAATAATCTGTCCCTGCGGCCCGTCATTCCTAACCGAGCTACAGAATGTGCTTTGTGCTAAATGCTAACGTGTTGATGTTTACCTCCTTAGTTTAGTGTGTCAGCGTGACAACCTTTTATTAGCCAACTATTAGACAAATAGCCATTTTAACATGCTCAAGGTTCTAGATGATACATTAGAGGATCAACAAAGTGATAAGAACACATCCTGAGGGGATCATGAATGTCTGAACTAAATTTAGTGACAATCCATCCAATAGTTCATTTGCAGTAAAACATTTCCACAAATATTTTTAATATATTTTGGATTTTATGAGTTGTATCTCCACCAGGATATATTGCCCACGATATATTTTGGTGCACCAAAAACATCATAGCTCCAGGAACAGCTTTAGGTCACTAATGCAGTTATCTTAGACAGCAGGATGGGGTTAAATTTGGGGTTTGAATTTGATTTGGCTGTTTGCTTGTATGTAAAATGCTATGAATACATTTCCTCTACATGCAAATAGCTAAAAAAGTTATCTCAGTGGTAATTAACTTACTTTTTGACAATCACTTAAAGAGATTAAAACACAGTTTAGAGACAAATTTAAATGCAGGTGAGACTGTGCTGCTTCTAATTATTGTTGCACTGTTGTTATTGCTGCAAACAAAAAGGGAAAGTTAATAAGCACTCAATGTAATGTGTTCTTTTTCTCTCCTCCTGTATGCTGCAGCTTGTGCTTTCATCGCATCTATGCAGCACAAACTTCACATAAAAGCAAGGTGGCACGACATTTTCTTCTTTCTTCTCCTACAAGGACAGATGGTAGTTGATAATGCGGGCAGCCCAGCATCCTTGAGTGGCTTTATTATTGAGACAGATATTATTTCTCTTTGATTGTAGGGAAAGCGTGCTAGAGGGTGAGCGAGGCATTTCACTGTGATTTGACCTACTTTTGAGTATGAAACAAACTATAACAATGCAGTTTGTGCCTCAGTCTGAAAGTATTATAAAATACATTTTTCTCATACATCTTGTGCAGAACTTTTGAAGGATTTATGGACTGACAATTAAACTGTCTTCTTTTCGGCAGATTATTCGAAGGGTCGTCTGAGCAAAAATTATCTTGTCATGTTTAAAGTTCCTATAATTATATTCTTTTTTTGGATAACGTCAGAGGTGTCACTCATTGTGATGAACCTACAGAGTATTATCACCTCTCCCTACAGCTCTTGTATCAAGTTTCAGCTCATTGTTTGGTTGTCCGCCTGCAATTTTAGTGCTTTGTTTCACTCTCACTGGTCTCATTGCGTCATTTTTGGACACAGCAGGCAGCTGTTTTCTAAGGAAAAGCACCTGCTCAACACCAAACGGCAAACAGACACCATTAGTGACAACTGGTGAACATAGTGGAGCATTTAGCAGCTAAACGGCCAGATGTTCCCTATTTTCAGCAGCTGGTGTAGACCAAAAACAGAGCTAAAAAAGGGTAAATATTAAAATAAATAAAATACATTTATTTTCTCCTAACCTAATTTATAGCTAATTACTATGTACGACAGACAAGGAAAATATATTCAAGACCTTTGTAAATAAAATTCAAGCTTTTTGAACAATTTGAAATACCATCTAAACCCATTGTTTGAGACTCTGATTAGGTGCTGCCAAGAGGCAATTAGCTAAGCTTAGCTTAGCATAAATACCGTCAGCAATGGGAAACAGCTAGCCTGGCTCTGTTCATACTAGACAACCCACCATCTAGCACAGTAGACACCAACCCTGCTCCTGGAGAGCTACAGCCCTGCATGTTTTAGGTATCTCCCCACTCTAACACACCTTAACAAGGTTCAGCTGCTTGATAACGAGTTAATAATTAGAATCAGGTGTGTTGTGGTGTGGTGTGGTGACCACCGCTCTAGTACCTCTAATCCAATCACATCATGTATCTTTTTGGTTTAATTTGTACTCAAAAAATAAATGTAAAAATGACAGTTTATGATTCAAAAGCAACTACAAGGAGTTTTTAACTGGTTAGGAAACTTGTTAGTTCTCATGATGCCTCAAGATTGATCTCAAGATTGGCTATTTCTAAATAGTTATACCAAATCCCTGCCAACAGGGCAGATCACAGATGAGATGAAATAATATATGGCACAAAGACTGGAAGAGTCTATCTGTAGCCTTGTAGAATGAGGGAGTGCAGAGATGTTACTATGAGAAAAAAAGGGTGAGGGGAGGACATTTCTCTTTATTTGATAATGTAAAGTTAGACTTGTTGGCATCAACTCATTTAGAAAAAGATGAGAAAAAGAGAAAGCATGCGTAAGCTGAAAGCACAAGAGAGAGAGAGAGAGTGATAGAGAGAGAGTGGAGGTTGTTGAGGAAACAATAGAGTGAGTGAAGAGAGGTGGTAGTGCTAGTGAGAACAAAGCAATGGATCGAAGAAATAAAACAATATTTTCCTGATTGTTTCATTGTAGTCCTGTTCTGAACCACAAATAAACACACCTGTACCTCCGCATTGTAGATTTGGTGGTAAATGTAGCCTTACATGTAACCTTGGTATATGTTTACTTTGTTTCACCATTGTTATATTACAATTATTAATCTTACATATCCACAAATAGATAAAATACCTCATCGCTATGCATCCTGCAAACAGCTGTGTTTAAAAAAAGAAAAAGAAAAATAGAATATATATATATATATATATATATATATATATATATATATATATATATATATATATATATATATATATATATATATTCAAAATAAGTTATGTCTTTCTTTCAATTACTCCCAAGACAAATTCCAGATCAGGGTCTTTTGGAAGATCATGGGAATTTCAGTTTTCATTCCTGGAAAACTACTGCAGGGCTTTGTGAACAGGGCACAAAATACAAGCTCCTTGTAGCAACTGCAACAGGGAAGTGTGAAAACAACTTTTTGGATGGGAGCAGTGACTTCTAAGTCTTATTGGCGCAGCAAGCTTGCTAAGAAACAAGCAAAAACCCTGCCCAAAAGTGGGTGTCCATAAATATTATACATCGCTCCCTCTAAAACCACAAGTTGACATCATCAACTCATCTCCTGGGTCCGACTCCATTGGCAACAAACAAACACAACAGTGGTACCAATCTTCTCATGTATTTGGCATTTGCCAGAATGCCAAAATTGACAAAGAGAGGCCTATAATGACCTCATCTTGTACTGATGACAAAACTTTACCTCAGATGAAATGGTAAGTAGGTAAAAGGTATTTCTACTATGTAGGTTAATACAGGGGCATGCAGGTTTTGAGTGGAGAGGTTGGTGACATAAGATTCTCAGCTGCTCACATAAATGTAGTAGACCTCAGTGATACCACAGAGCTGTGTGTGTCTGAAATCAATCAGGTAGCCGAGGCTGGCTGTGTCGCACTCGCTTCTGATGCAAATGGTTGCTCGCTGCAGGAGAAAGAAGAAAGGAGTGATAGAGACCACTTGCTGGAATTGCTGCTCTTCTTGCTCACTCAGGCTTCATTGTTCACGATCAGTGCAGAGAAAGTCAAGCCTGCTGCTTTCCACGGACGAGACAGAACAAAGACATTTAAAACCTTTGCAAAAAAGTGATTCAATGTCTTTAAAACGTTAAAATAATATATTGTGTTACACATTACTTTTTATAGTTGTCAGTTTTACATTCCAGACATTGTCTAAGTGTGAAACTCCTGATGAAATAATTGCAAAACAAGCAAGAAAATCACTGTAATGTAGAGGAGAAATATTTTTCATTTGCATAATTGCTAAAATTTCCTTGATGATGTTTTTCACTTTGGTGAGAATGCATTTGTGCTGATTGTGTAAGGCAGCGACACCGCAGTCTGCCTGTAATTCAGAGAGGAACAAAGCACAAATTGCTTGATAAGGCTGTAATTTTCCTCAATTTATCAAGTCTGTCCTCTCTAAGTTATAGTCACATTTCTTTACATAAAGCCCAGAAAAAGGATGTGATGTCTGTGTGAGAGTGACACTGCAGTTTATGAACTGGTAGTGGGACTTTGGACCGGACAAGGTGCTGACACACCACTAGAATAACTTCTCCATTTTCACACAAATAGTTTACTGCTAGAAACTGAGAGTTCATTGTTTGACCATGGAAAGAGTTGACAATATTTTGATTGGAAGCTCCCGAACAGCTTCTGAATGCACCTCGTGGTAAGGTTGTTTCCATTAGCTGACTAATGAATATTTGTTTATTGCAGTTATATCAATAACTTAGCTAACATTTTAATTAGCAGTAAACAAACATTACATCTGTGGCTGGTGGGAATGTCATTAGTTTTGCAGGTACTTGATCATAAACTAAAGTACTGAACAAATTAAGATTTTGACTTGATGGTGGCTCCATATGGAAAAGTAAGAGACCACCAAAGATATTACAATTCAAGTGTTGAAGAAAAAGGTAAGGCCATCACCAAACTAGAATTCATCCTTTGGGGACCATGAATATCTACAAAATGTCATGCCAATCCATCTCAAAGTTATAGAGTGGTGCAGTTGGGATCAATGTGGTGGACTGACCAGTCAACCAGTCAACCAACTTTGCTATTGCTAGAGCCATATCGCTAGCGTGGTAAGTGAAAATAAGTGGCTGCAGTGGATTTGGTTCTTTGACTTCATCAATTTTGCTGACTCATACTAATGCTAGAATAATCATACAATAATCATCCTGCACCCACATCTGCTTTCAACAGGTGCTGCCTTAAGTGCTGCCTTTAGTAGTCTTGATTTCATAAGACAAAGAAAGACCAGTCCTTTAAACTGACTCACTCTTTTATTATATCCAGAATGACAAACAGTACATCACCAGGCAGTGTGTATTGTTCACTGTGGAATGGTTTGCATAGGTACATTATAATGATTACTGGAAAAATATTCTGAAATTTTAAAACAGTGTATGTGAAATATTGTAACATTAAAACAGTTCAAACTATAAGATTTTAATTCTTTTGAAACACCAATGGCAGTGTTGAAAGCTGTATCTTGGATTTGTGTTGGTTTTGTAAAATAAAAAAAACAGATTTACATTTGTCATGGAGGTCATGGCCCTCAACTTCTTTTTTAAATGTGCTTTGAAGTACACTTCCAGAAAGATCCAAATTCCTTGAGAAATGTTTTTTTTTTTTTACAAAACTTGAACTGACAACTGGTGGTATTGATTAACTAGTGAAAAACTATAAACATCTTGAAATGGAACCATTTTATATCAATAATAACAATACCTGGATGAGAATGCTGTAGTATTCATGTTGACAAAGTGATAGAAAGGTAAACAAAAACACAAGGAATTTTAAATTGCAATATTAGTAATATCACAGATAATTAACATAACAGGATAGGTTCACATTTCTTGAAGTCGATCTTAAAACAATACTGACGTCCTCATTGAAAGGGCTTTTGGTCGCTGTAATTGTTCCTCCTGTCTACACTGGCCACAAGGAGATCCCTTCAGAAAGCAATTGGGGACAAGTTCAACAAATTTAGATGAATCAAGTGAGTGTCCTCCAAAGTCAGTCTTTCTAGTATAAAAACTGGGATTTTTGGTAGCAAGAACCAATTACCAAAGTACCCAGACTGTAAACATTGATGTCTCTGGAAAGACTGCTCTTAAAGAGGACATGTTTATGTATTTCTCTCTTTTTTTTTTTGGAAGTTTCAGTCAAGTGAATATGAAACTGAGAAGTCACTGCAGCTAGCTGTGGTTCACCAAGAAACACACAGCACATGTAAAATTGACAATATTAATTTTCCTTTTTTGTTTGTGTATGGACTTAACAAATGACATGTAACATGTTAAAAAGTGAGGTAAGAGGTGTTGGTAGGTGTACTTTTGAATTAGATAGAGCCAGGTTAGCTCTTTCCCCTGCTTCTAGCATACATGCTAAGCTAGCTCCTGGCTCCAGCTTCACACTTAACACTGTTTGGATCTAACTATATGCAAAAAAATGAAGAACCCCCCCCCATCAGACTATTCCTTTAATTGAACATCCTTTCAGAATAAATTATGCCATGTGGTCTGAACAGAAACAATTGCTTCATTCATTTAACTCCCACAGATGAAGATGGAATAAAAACAATAGCTTAACATGAAGCTGCATTATGAACATTGTGGTCACATCCACACTGGGGGTGGATTAATAATCAAGGCTTTTGGGAAGTCACTCTGTTGTTCAGTCTGTCTGTCCTCATGACAGGATGGGAATCCTCTGCCAAACCAGCAGAAGGAGGCGTCTGGGTGGGAGGCGGTTATTCATGTTTGCGGCGCTGACTCCTCTCCTGATAGATCTGTTCAGTGAATGGTCTGTAAATACAGCAGAACAAACATATAATGGGACAATAAATCAGAGATTGGAACACGTACCACTCTGTGCCAGGACCCTGCATTTGTGTGCGTTGAACCGTGAGGTAGCTTGAGTGTGTGTGTATGATAGGAGGATGCTGTGTGTCTCCACATGTTCCTTCACTCCGTTGTGCACCATTGGCCCTCATATTAACAACTGTGCCATAAAACTGCAGCTCTGTTCCTGGTGTGTAATTGAGGAATTCAATAAATAACTAAGAGATACAGTAAGAGAGAAAACATTTGACAGAAGCACTAAAACAAACCAGGAATTAGAGTTATCAGGGAGGCCTCACATATTGTGTAAATCATTTCAGATGCTCAAGCCTCTTTTAAAAGTCATTGTCACATAGATAGTCAATCAGCCTCCAATACTTTCACTGCATCCCATACTTGGTTGTTGCTTATTTTGTGACCCCACACTGTTTCATACATCCAGCATAATTAAAACCAGTTTAAAGGCCAATTCACAGCAGAGAGTAACACAGCAACATTAATCTGCTTATATTCATGAAACATGTGGTGCTAGAGGCTTGGTCTTGTAGTAGTTACTTGAAATGTTGCTGGTGAGCAAAGCGCTAACATGCTGGGCAGCTGGGACATGCCAGCGCTGGTCAATCACAATAGCTCTCTCAGCTTGCTAATTGTGTTGAGTCAGTCTGAAACGTGACAGCAAGTTCACAACGTTTATTCTAATTTATGCTGCATTCACATAGATTGAGGCAGATGGTCGACAGACAACACCTTCTGGACGGCACTGGAAAAACAAAGTCTGACGGAATGGCATGATGGCATGACCGTATGATCAAATGCAACTTTCTCTTAATATTATCACAGGTAGTGGAGTAGGTGGTGCCAAACCCAGAGTCCTAGGTAAAAGTAAGGATAAGATTAAGATTAAGATTACTTTGAAGCAAGGAACATAGACAAGTTGGAACACCAGAAACATTGACGATGAACTGAGAAACAACTAAGAGAACAGACAGGTATTTATACACAGGGAGCTAAAGCGCTGAAACTAAGAGCTAATCACAAAACAGGTTACAGGTAGGTTGAGGTGACCAGAATAAGGAGGGAACATGTTGACTGGTTAACAAGGTGATCAGGAAAATGTGGCCGGCAATACACAGGGCAAGGCTGACGAGGCTAACAGGGGAGAGGTGGGGAAACCAGGCTGGGCACGGCTACGGAAACACATGAGGAACCTATAAGCTATCACCTGTCAAGAATAAAACCAATGCAAAGCAGAAATAACTTAAGAAAACCCAGGAATCACTGGAAAAAACAATACCAAGCACCACACAAAGAAACACAAATAGCAAATGCAGTTATCACAATTTGTAACAAAGCACATTCAAAACAGACAGACAAACCAATATAGACATTGTAGAAAAAGGAAGGAAGACAAGTCTAAGGGTCTCAGGAAGATCTGTGCAGAATGGCAGCTATAGCAGCAATATGTGTAACACAAACAGCTGTATCATCTGTTGTAGAGAAGTTTATATTCTGACTGAGGAGGTTAAACAAAACTGGATGGTGAAACACAACTAGTAAGCTACGATTGATTCCTCATTTGGACTCTTTGTCAACTAGTTCCTTCAAGGTTCAGCACTGTCTGGATGATTAAGCATTATCAACCATCCATATTTTAATGTCTAAATATCGGGTCATAAAATATGGTCAGGACATCCATGAGGAAAAGTCAGATACTGATGTTTTTACATCTCAGTGACCTCAATACAGAAATGACAGAGACTGTCTTCTGCATTGGACATTGTTATCTAGATAATTGTTTGAATCATACTGGAATAACCAGACTTTTCTGTGCTCTATATTACATCCCAAATATGATTAAAGCCATGATATCCTCATATAAAGGCATATTAGTGTTCATGTAAATGTATATGTAAATTTGGATAGACGCCAGTAGATGTCCAGAGACAGGCCCGTTTGCAGCCATTGTGTTTCATCTTGGGATTTAATATTATTGGAACAGTGGGGGGAAAGAAATCATTATTTGGTGCCAGCTTTCACTGTCACATCTTTGTATCACAGGGGGTTTATGAGCCAAAAAAGTTGAGAGGAACTGTCTGAACACCGATTTCTATTCACAACGTGGATCCTGCATCTATCCCGTTGGTGCCTTTATCCATTCTAATCACCATGTGAAGTAATATCAAACTGGGCGCCTTGCTATCCCTGCACAGTTTAACTAAATTAGATCATTCCCAATCTATGCCAGGGTCAGAAGATAAAAATAGCATATGAATCTTTTCCCAGTCACAGTGTGTAGTAAAATCTGGCACCTGCCTTTCCTTCAATTCACAGGTTCCGGTAAAATTACACAATTGTTGGTTTGGCACTGCCGGAAATTACCGCGGCGACATGTACACCTGCGTTCAGGGCTAACCTTTTCAAGTCTAACATGACTTTTCTTTTCACTCGTTGGGTGAATTGAAGCGATTCTGAAAGACGTGGCTGAATCACTTCCTGAAAATATATAATAGTTATGTAGAGGCAGAGACATATGGTAAAAAAGGCAGGAAATGGACAGACAGGCTTTTTCAGGTATAATTTGATGACTGGCATTTGGATTGGTTAACAATCACTTTTCTTTTAACTGTGTGTGTACGGTGACTGTGTGTGTATGTAAATAAATGTAGGTCAGTCAGTAGGTCAGTTATGACTTTACCAAACTGCCATTTTACATTATTTGTCTTGCTGCTGCAAATTGTGGTGTGTCACGTACAACTGTGTGTGTGTGTGTGTGTGTGTGTGTGCATCAGTGTTCTCTCAGTAGTGTGCACATTTTAATCATAAGCCGTTATGCGACAGCTTCCCCACACATGTAATGCGAAGGCCAGCTGCACAGTTAACACACGTGCATATAAACAAACGCCTATGCACCGGCTCTCAAGAACACACACACACGCGCACACACACACACACACACACACAAACACACACAAAAATCATGCTTGATGATCAAGTGCACTTAGCAGCTGCCTCCATGCTGAGCTCTGGCTAATTTGCGACTGGCTTATGGAGTCGCAGCATGTTTGTGTATTTCTGTGTGTATGCGGGTGTGTATATTTCTGCATACGTGTGTCTGTGCGGACAAATATTCAGAAGTAGGTCACTCATGACATGATTTTTAGGTATTGTTTAGTAATCATCATAGAAGAGCAGCAGGAGGAAGAGGATGGTGGCAGTGGACGTTACGGTTAAAGAGTAAAGCAATTGAAGGTCGAAGTCTTGGGTAAGAGGTCTTGAAGGGGAATGTTAATGTAAGCACTATATGAATGTGAAAAAGGTCATATAAACCTTTTGTGACTCCAGAGGAAGCTGTGTGAAGTGTAAATTGCTTCAACTTATGTCACTTTAAAATGAAAAGTATCTGTGGGTGTGGAGTGAGATCACCATACCTCTGCTTGAGGCTAGTGACTTGAGGCTATATTAGCCGTGACTAACACAACACACTGAAATCTCCAACCAAATGGTAATTTGAGTGTTTGAATATGTGGAATAATAATAACGATATCTTTGGTTCTGCTGTGTCATTTTTTTTATCACTTGATTTTTAAATGGGACACTACCCAGACTCAATTAGAATATAATTTGGACCTGACCAAATTTAGGTCCCTGATCAACTGTTTGCTACTTGGAACCGAATTTAGCTATGAATACCTCTCATCTAAAAGAGATGGGCATTGATCAATCTTTTTAATCTGGAGTTCCACAGGGAAAGATTTTGGGTCCTCTGCTGTTTTTATATGTGAACGATTTACAGCCTACTTGTGCTGAAAATCGTGGCTGAAATCATAGTTGAAATTGACAGATGGCTAAAGACAGTGTTGCATTCACACTACACCTTGTATGCATTCCTGAACTTCTCTAAATGCGACTTGAATAATAAGATTTCACTACATCCTCAGCGTGTGCATTTTATTGAGAAATGCGTGTGGGGCCTTAGAAAGAGAAGGACTTACCCCTCGAAATGTATCGCCACCTTGTAAGCCACAGCTACTAAAGCAGTCAGGACAAGACCGACAGGACTGGCACCCCTGGAGACAGAGAGGGAGAGAAAAAATAAAGCAAGACACATGGGTTATTTTATACAGTATATTGTGTAAACAAGACAACATGTACTGGATATGTGAATCTCTTCTTTGTGAAGTTCCAATTTTAGAAACAGGGCAAAGGTTTCTGGCACAGCTGCACTTATTTCCAAGGTGCATGGAGAAGGAAAACAGTCTGAAGAAAGTCAAAGCTCCAGCAACACGTGTAGTATAGGAGAATTTTATTAACAGACCAATGTGTTTCAGCTTGTGGCCTTCATCAGGGTAATCATAAACGCATTAAAAGCAGTATATAAATAGGGTAAAAATTCAAAAAAGGTACAAAAATATAAAAAAAATAACCAATAATGTGCAACTAAATATGCATCAGCCAATGGGTAATCCACCAAGGTGGGTTGGGTACATGGTCAATCATTGTACCATACAGGCAGGGATGCAACGGGAGTATCCAATAAATAACATTGGTGATATCATATTTGATCCATGAATACAGCATACAATCTAAACTGGGTTGCTGAAGCCTTTTTGATTTTTATAATGTTTTTCAAATACCCTCTATATTAATGCTGCTTGTAATGTGTTTTTATCAATCAATTGTTTATCCTTTAGTTCATCTGTGTAGACACAAATAAATCACACATGACACAGTGACCCACATATTCCTGATGAGAAAGCGGCACAGTGACGAGAGAGACGTGAGAGTCCTCTCACGTGGAGCAGCAGTGTGAGTAACATAAAGGTAGTTTCTCACTTCATTTTCTTGTCACACCACCTTTTGAACCCTATCATTATCGACAATGATATGAAGGTGAAAAAATAATTATAGCCACAACAATCAGAGCAGCAGCACAATGTGAGCGAGGTAAACAAGACTTGCTGAATGAAGCTTATAAAACTGCTCACACTGACCTAGTTAACCATGCAGTAATAGAAGCAACAGGAAACTGAGAAAAAAGGAAAATGTAAATGCAGGGTCAGTTTGAAGAAGATGTAAATGAAAAAATCTTTTTCATGGAGTTGTTCCGACTGAATTTCTTTAATGACAACAATGTTAAAAAAAGCAACATGCGGTTTGAACTTTTCACAAGTGTAGTTAAATTTATAAAGAATTTTTAATTGAATGGGATTTGAAAAGTTGTTTTAACAAAATGTTGGATGTATTGCCATGAAATGTTGTACAGACATCCATGGCGGACTTTGCAGGATTGGTAAAGACTTTGGGATGTATCCTAATGACTGTCCAAAAATATATATATTTTTGTGCCAGTGATCTCCCGTGGACTTCACATACTTGTGACCATTTTATACATTTCATAACCTGTGAAACTTCCCATTTATTGTGAGGAGAATTGTCCAAAGTGAGTCGACTCATTATTTGATGAGTACTATGTATTTGATTGTGGAATAATGTAATAACTGCAGCATGATATTTACATATTATTTACCATATATTTATTTATACCTTCAGGTCATGAAGTAACATAACATATAAAAAATAAATTGAATTGAATTACACCCACACATCAAGCTTGCCGTTATCTATGTATTAAATAATGGGAAAAACATTTGGAGCAAAGAGTCTCTTGGCAGTCTCTGGATGGTAGCTCGTGGGTGGCTTTCTCTCAGAAAACTGTCCACTGGCCAGACGATTGTGGTGTGATGCGGTGTACTTATACAGGGTGTTCAACCTTCGTTGGAGCTTAGCCCACAGGGATGTGAATCAATTACCGCTGAAGGATGGTGGCTTCACTTTCCAAACACATTTGCTGGTCTACAATTACATTTGTTATCAGTACAAAGTAAATGGAAGCATGGTATAAATATGAAATTATGTTTTGACCTATCACCAGGCCCTGCAGTTGGGTATCAGGTGACATCATTCTCTAGTGCTAAATTAACTTATCTTTAAGCTACCTTTAAATCCTACTCTCACCCAAGCAAAGAGAAGATACTTGGCTGCTTAATCCAGCCTTATATCTACACTGTATCTGCTTAGGCTAAACTGTGATGGCTGGCCAAACTGGCTTGATACGCAACTTCATCTGATTGGCATGGCCTGCTAAATTGTTCAACTACCATCCCTGTATAACTGGTTCCACTAGTCTTACCATTTGCAACAAATTAGCAAGACTTCTGGTATGAGAAACATCTGAAATTGTCTTTGTTGGACATCATGTCCATGACCAACCCATTCAAAAACCCACGTCTTCAGCCTTTAGCATTATTCTCCTGGCTTCCAGTAAGTGTTTACACAAGGACATTCCACATTACACAATGTACTTCACATTATAATAACATTTGCCTGACCAACAACATCTTACGCCTTTTCTCCTCCATGAAGTGTTGTACCAAGGAAAATCCTAGTGGATAACATATTGCATGTGCGTGGGCAATACGCTAAAACAACTACAAGGACTGCAGGCACGATTATGTTGGATATCCACAATGTTATTCCTTGCATACAGTATTTTTAATCACAGCTCCTTTCACAGGAAAGATCACTCTCTGACTATGTTCCAATATTACGCATTAGTTTCACTGCAAGTCTGTGCCTGTTTATGTTAAACCTTAAGTAATCAGGTACACACTGTATTGGCTCAACCTGAGTATTAGTACCATTCATACAACAATGATTACATTTATGTGCAACCTTGTGTAATCAGCTCATGTATCATCATCATAATAATATTGTGTGAATGTCCCGGTTTGACTTCACAGGGTACATTTGTATTTGGTTCACACGCTGTAGATCAGTGCTGTTTTACTGTTCTTGATGAGCATAGCATACATCTCTATCATGGGTCCAATCCAATGTTTTGCATTATGTGGTAAGCAACATTACAGTATATTAGTGTTACAATAATTTTGACTAATACATTTAACATGTTAGAAATTGTTCGTGCAAACCCCCAAAAAATATTTGCATGAAAGAGACCACTAGAGAGTAGGGCTGGGTATCGAATTAGATTATTCTTAAGGCACCGACCAAATTGCCTCGAGTATCAAAAAATGTCTTGTAGTTCGGTACCAAATTTTGATACCTGTGGGGTTAACCTCGCCCAACGTCAGTGAGCCAATAGGCATGCGGCATGGTTGACGTGCCAAGATCAAAAAGTGCTGGTGATTGGCTGTGTCCAGTCATCCAGAAAAAAACACTAGTTTACTCCCACAAACTTGGCTTGTTAGCTGTCACGTCGCGTGTATGCATCCCACCACCATCCATGTAAAAGATATGGAAAAGATCTAAAGAGCGGCTACATTTGAGCAGGATCGATTGCACGATGCAATATTTGTAACAAGGTAATTTCTACCAAAACTGGTAATACGACAAATCTGATGAAGCACTTGACGGTGCATGGAATAAACTTCAGAGCAGAAAGTTGCTCCGTCTCTGACTGCAAAAAGACGACCTGGACAAAGTGATCATCCCCTCAGTATCCTCCTGCAGCAGAGTCTTCTTCAGCATGTCCACCATATGAGTCCTCCTCTGAAACTACTGATCAAGGCAGCAGCACTGGGACTTCAACAGGTAGCATTAATAATAAGCAAACAATAAAATTCTTCTAACTTTTAGTGTTACATGCATGTTTGTTACAATTAAGCAATTCATGCGCAGCGAGTGGCCATATAAATTGGGAGCTACATGACCTTACATATTATTTGCATGTTTGGCAATAAACGGCAAGATAAATAAATGGGACCTCAGGACAGCTGTTAATTGTTACTGGTAATCTTCTACTTCTCTTCATTTGTAGATCAATATATATGACCCTCATAATCTATTGAATATAGACTCAGGTCTAGCAAATGAAAGAGGGCCTCAAAGAGAGAGCTGGTGACCAAGATGACAGCTCATCTGATGAAGACTGCAGTATCAACATTGGTAAGAATGTATAAAGACATCCTATTTTTTCCCCATTTCATTTTCAGAAGAAAATGAACTTGTTTGATTCTACCTTGATAGCATTTTATATTATTTTTTTATTTCTTCACTTTTGGTTCACAGAAGAGGCCAAAGCTCTCTACCCTTGAGGAGCTATTTGTTGAAGAGGACATGGCAGTTGAACTAAGAACAGAGACCAGTGTCAACAGCATTACAGAGAAGACTCAGGCAAAGATAAAGCATAACAGAGGTCTACCATCTACGTTGCCCTCAGTGAATCCAGTAACGTGGTGGTGGGGCATGAAGGACACTCTGCCAATGCTTTCTGACTTGGCAACAAGGTATCTCTGTGCAAGCAACATCCACACCCTCAGAACGTACTTTTTTCTACTGCAGTGGACACTATTAGCCTGGAGTGAGCTTGTCTGTCACCTGAAAAAGCTGACATTTTTCTAAATCACGATTTTTCTAAAGAATAATTGCTGAGTGATATAATAGTATACTGCAGTGAGCCTCATATACTGACTTGAAACGTTCAGGAATCGGTATCGAAGGCAAGGTATCGGTATTTGTATGGGTATCGAACATTTTTGAACAATACCCAGCCCTACTAGAGAGGGGAGGGAAAATATATGTTTGTACTGCATTGTAATTTCAGTGTAATTGGGGTGAACTGACCCTTTAATAGGTTGGGAGGCCAGTCCAGTTTGACTTTTTTGTTAACAACTGTAATAATTATTAGTACAGTATAAAATCCTGCTAACTTCTTTGAAGAACCAACAAAGCATGTCAAGACACGTGCAGCCATGAAATGTTTGGCACTACCTTTGACTATTTAGCTATCTTTGACCTTTGTGAAGATGAAAAGAAAATGTGACTGCAGCACAGGAACACACTGGGAACTTTGTTCAGAGACTGAATATCGGAGGTCAGTCAGCACTTCCTGTTAGAATTTGTTAAATTCATCTCTTGAAAGAAGTCCTTGCTCTTTGATTCTGACACCAAATCTGACATTTACGATTTATTTTCAAGATGCCTGAAACATCTTCAGGGATTTTGTATTGTATTGGGCCAGGTGTCCATACAGTATATTGAGCTCACTTTATGCTGTATATTAATGGCAGAAGATAGAAACAAAATTGTTGATTCTTCGGGGAGCGCTCTTGTGACTGTAGATTTCTGTGTCAGTTCAGTAATAACTGTGATTAACTCAGATCAACGCTTTTGTCTACTTCGACTTTGACCCATAAAACTGGTACAGTGAATCCAGACGATTGTGACACCAATATGACACCATGATGAGTCAGACCTTACATAGTAATCTCCATTTACCACTGACCCACATTACAAACTGTCATAATTACAAATGACAAAACCAACACTGATCACAGACTGTTGACTGACATGCTTTTGCCAAACTGGAACACAATCCCCATTTATCTGAGTGACACAGCACTCCTCTGAACTAGAATTAAATGCTAAATTTATCTTGTCTTCTTCTTTATTATAGTAGTTAGCCATTTGATGTCCTCTTCATGCTGGAAATACTTTTTGAACTTCACTTTTACATGGCTTGTTATATGATATGATAATCAAGGTCACTATTGTATGATCCACAGAGAGAACACCTGTCAGTTTGGTGTGAGTTAATGAGCAACTGAATAAATGAATCCTGATATTAGAATATTATTTTTCCGTTCTGTGCATCTGTTGAGCTCACATGTCTGTAAGTCTCAGTCTGCTATCTAAATCTGTGTGGTTATCTGCATCTATGCACATGAATGTGCACTGTTTGTTTCCATATGCACTAGATGTATGAATCAGGCTGCAGATGCTCATATGCTGGTAGAATGAAAAACTATATAACTGAAGAACAACAATAAGCAGATGTGGATTAAAAAAAGACAGGTTAGTAGTATGTTCTGATGGCCCAGGCCAAATGTTATTTTCTGATAAGTAATTAATGTAAGTTTGAAAAAATGTACAACAAAAAGGTTTAAAAAAACAGCCGCAGAAGTAGTTAAAGGGTTTTGTATTCACACGTAGTCACAGACCATGTCATATGAACAGGATGTGACTGATAGATGATGATGTGACCGGTAGAATTGTTGAAAATTGACCACATTTGCATGTACAGAGGATGTCCACTAGAGGTGAAACCTTGGTTATACAGTCTGCAGAAAAAATGTAGGTCATATGCTCATTTCTGTGGTGTGCTCAGTGATTTGGATTGGTAGAGTTTGTTGTTAGATAGTGTTCAACCTATAGCAGAAGTGCTTGCCTGCTGATTCAGGGCATAAAGGTCCCTGCACACACATTTCCTAAAACATCTTTTTCTCAGGTAATGTTCACGGCAGGTAAGCAGCAAAAGACTGACAATTGAAAAGTTTATTGTCAGCTGAACTTAAGAACTTTCTTATCCTGCGACTGTCTGACACATTTCATTCACAAAAGACCAGGTACGTTTACAAGTGTGTGTACACATTGACAGATTCGTTTACGCATTCACAAATCTGTGTACACATTTACATATTGAGAAACAACTTCATAGTGCTTGCAGCTGTCAGCAATGGACTATTTTCCCCAGTGTTATGCATTACATTTAAATAAAACTCTTCACAGTTAAAAGCAAAATTTGAACAGATGTTTTTACTCTGGTTTCAGAGCTTTAAATGACCAATACCTCCCATTTGTTCCAGTGATTCAAAAAAATGTGGTGTTTCTGGTTATTTCTTATTGACAGCTGGTTATCTAGAAAATCAAATAACTTATGAATTTTTAGTGGGCAGGACTAATAAGGATTCCACGACATACTGTAGACACCTAGCTACTTTATATACATGAAAACTAGCGACGGAAAAACAACCGTGGGTGAGATTGACGTGTTGTTACCGAAGCTTCTGTGTCAACTGAAAATAACATTAGCAAGACGAATACATGACTCACTACCTTAACTGGAAATTCAATGTTCTGTTTCAGAGGTAAGAAAATCTCATTCAAAGTCACATTTGTAATAAAGTCTAGGAAATAGCCTTACATATTTATAAGAGTCAAACATTCTAGTATATTCAATATTTAATTTTTCTGTGGTCTTTAATGAGCACTATTTCCCGTAGGCACTACGTCATTGTCATTACCTTCCCTGGCTCGGCAGGGGTTTATGGCACAAGTTCACCTACTTCCAAGATGCATGGAGATGGGAAAATAGTCTAAAGAGGTCAAAACCTCATCAACCTTAATCAGGGTCCTCATGAAACACTTTTTTGTAATGTGTAATGTGTGTCTATTGATGACCCTGTTGAAGGCCAGATGCCGAAATGTGTTGGTCTAACTATAAAGTTGTTCTATATACAAGTATTGCTATAGTTTTTACTACTTTAGACTAGCATCACTAGGTTAGTGGAGGTGAGTGTTGATGGTTGAATTGCCTTTCAGTGATATGAACATGCTGTCATATATTTATGGATTACAGACACAAAAACAAAAGTTCAAGAGATAACGTAAAGTGAAAACTCTTAATTCCATCAAGGTCCCAAGAAGAAGTTGGTGGAATCATGTTGGTAGATCATCATTAGTGATGTGAAAGAAACAAATTACCATGACATAAGCACATGTGCTACTGTGCAAGTAGGAGTATTTCTGTATTTCTTGTGTGCTAATATATCATTATTGAACTTTGTTGAGCTCGTGAAGGTTTCAACTTGATTAAATCCAGTGCTGTAGTTAATTGACTAATTTATTTTAGAATGTGGATAGTAATATCCGGTTAAACTTTTCCTCAAGTGCACCGTTTCATAGAGGCTAGTTGAACAGAGGCTAGCCTGAAGTGATATCAGGACTTTGGCTTTCTATAAAGTGAATTGTTATTCTACAGCGATAAGATTGTGAACTTACTGTCATAGTAAACTCACAGAAACTCAAGAGGCTCTTTTTCCATTCGGCATCTCAAACAGAAGCGGATAACACTGACCCATTTTAGTGTCATGCCAGGAAATTTGATCATCACATTTTACTAGCTTTGCCCGTTAAGTGGATGCGTGCCTTGCTTTTGTAGACTACATTACAGTGAAAACATATTTACCCCCACTATTATCCTGAGTTCCTCCACTGAAAGTAGGTTAATAACATATATTCCAACTCATACTCTGCTTAGACCTCGCTTATAAGCACACACATACCTTCTAACCGACAAGCATCAGACGGGTTGCATGTGCTTTAAGTGCCGAGCAAGCTGTGATTCACTGTTATCTTGAGTTAACAGCGCTCAGATGATACCTGACCTGCCTTCGTTTTAAGAAAAATGGAGAAGCAAATCAAACCCCGGCCCCTGAGATGGAAGAAAAACTTTCTCTTACACAAAGGCATACATCTTTTCTTTCTTCCAGGGCTTATCTTTCATCAAATCATCCTATCTTATCCCCTCAAGAGAGCCTTGCTGCTGTCTCAGTTGCCTTTCAGAGTACTCAAAGCGCAAACAGATACTCAAATATGTCATCAGTGGAGTCTTGTGATGTGTTCGCTTGCTCTATGTGAACGTGTCTTTCATCAGATGCTTACATTTTACTGTGTCTTGAGGTGGGAAATTGACAGAGATGAATATCAATCCTAGCCCCCATTCACACATGACCTCATGCAGGAAATGTTCCTGAACATTTCAGGGACAGACTGCGCCTCTGTTAAAAAGTTGGTCTTAGAAGGTGACAGCAACAATAGGGAGGTCATTTAGCCTCTGTAACCTGCATTATTTCTACATTGTTCTTACAATTTTTTTTTAATTTCTTCTGGCCGTACTACAAAACCCTGGTATACCGAGCATTTTGAGGTTAAGGTAACTTTTATTATTTCCCTCAGGAGACAGTTGTCTTGTTTAAAGGGGGTTTTTGTCACATATCAGCAGCCAGCTCTAAGCTTATTATATGTCTTATATTAGTAGGTATGGTTTGGTCATGAATTGATTTGACTTCATGTTTTACTCAAGTAAAAGATAACTGAGAGTTTGTAAAACTGAACCTTTTGGAAGACAGGCCAGGAGATAAAAAATATGTCCTTCCATTTTTAAACTACTTTAAAAATGTTTTTAGAACCTTTTTATAGTTTTTCATGCATTGAACATTGTTTTATTGTTTTTTTTGACAGCTACTTGGATAGGCCTACTCTATTTTGGATGTACCAAACACAGAATGGAACTATTTGGTGCACAGGCAGAGCTACAGCTATTCACAAGCATCAAACAGGGACTACGGTGACACCAACAGCCATCACAAGCTAAAGGAAGAATCACCTGCAGAAAGAGTTTATGACTTTACACCGGTGGTTGCAGCACCACAGGGGTTCACAACTGTTGTAGATCAATATGATTCAGAACACGGTTAACAGCAGTTGAGAGTTGAGATTTCAAGATCCCATAACAAGCAGTTGTTGTGTGAAAATGGATGGAAACCCTACCAAGACACCTACACTGCTGAGTATAGGATCTGAATACGTCTTCCGCCAGTAGATTTAAATGGCAGGTAATGGTGCAGAAGAGAATATGAAAATCATGTGTCAAAGCTCGACTATAGCTAGAATATTGTGCAATTTACTCAAATAATAGATAATAGTGCACAATCTCCATGGTCTGAAGTACCATATACGAGGAGATGACGACTATCGCAGTTCTTATGAAAACACAACATATAGATATGTAACAAAAAAAGAAATCAGGGCAGCTCCAGCTACACTGCGATCAACACGTGCAATCATCTTACCTGACTGAGAATACATGTATAGTGAAATGAGGTCGATGGATAGCAGGTTAGAAGGACAAGTGGCGGTTACAATACAGCTCACATTGTCTTAAGTGGTACTTAAGACAGAGATATATGTGTGTGGGCAGGAGCGTTTATGTCATTTTAAATGTTTCCTGTGCAGAAAAAACAGCAGGAAACACACTTTATTTCAAATTACTAATGAAAACAAAAAATAACTGACTTTCAAAAAACAACCTAAAATGACACACAAAACTACAGTAAGTATTTTGTATGTCACTTAAAGAATTGTTAGTTTATTAAGATTTCTTTTTTACAAATGACCAACTATATGAACGTAAATATAATGACCCTAACCCTAACCAACTTCTTATAATTTGCACCATATTACACGACCCTGTCTGTTAAATGTCCTAAAAATGAACGATTAAATACCTGCAAATTAAAACTGTAATATAAAGTGTTACTGTTCAAATGAATTAGAAGAACCCACTGTGGATGAACAGTTAATCCACTTCAGTTGTTGTATCAATGCAATTTAGAAGTTGTGGTTACCATTAATGAGGTTTTAAAGAGGCTACTTTGTGCCAGTACAGGTGTTTCTTCCCAGGTAAAAAGAACTGGTGTTTACCCCATTTCTTTATTGGTGGATGATAATATAACACTGCATCACTACATGCATCACGAGATCTTGTTTTTAAATGACACATTTGTGCAAGCGAAAGTTTAAATAGAACACATCAATGTGCACAGAAAAGTAAAAGTAAAGTATTTACACATACATACACAGTAACAACAAATCTAACGCAATAAAAAACAACCAGAAAAAGAAGATCAAATGTGCAGGATAAAAATGTTCGGGATAGAACTTGACTGGAGGGGTGTGATATTCTTGTATCTGACAGGCACAGCACAAATATGTGCAGCATAGCTCAATGAAGACAAAAATACAAATAAATTAATTCCCAAATTCCCTACGAGCGAAACCACTGGTGTTACATAACTGTATCATCTTTCTTTGTTGTTGTACGGAAAAAAACTAAAATGTAAAATCATCCCACAAGAACTATGCTGTAACCATGACATAGCAAATGTAGCCATGAATACATGCTTTATCCATCTTAAGATGTTTTTTTTTTTTACTGTTTTATGACTGAACTCTGCCTTTGTTTTTTTGGTGCTCCACCATATACACGCCATAGTTTAAGCCCCAGCTGAACACAAACAGGGTAGATGAGGAGAGGGAAGGGTGGGGGGCGCCCGGAGCAGACTGTGACCTTTTAAAAGTCAGAGAGTCGTTGTTCTCTCGCTCAAAGATACAGCTCCATCCCACAAGCACAACACATGATAATGGTTCATGATGTAACTGAAAGCGGCATTCATCACACTGTTAATCACTTTGGTTATGTTACGGTAATGGGACAAATGAACTGTAGTGAGAATTGGTGGTGGGGTTTTCTCAAAGTATGAGAAAACAGAACAAGTTGACAAGGATTTAAATTCACACACACGGATCCTTACAATTCTCATTCCCAGACTGGACATCATTCATGGCAAGCATTTTCCAACAATAGTCATTCACTGCATCTGAATTCAGTTGATTTTTTAAATGACGATGAATCCTCTTTGGGTGCATAGACACTTAAGGCAACTTTGAAGATGAGTAAGTCGCAAATATAACCCTGTCTGTGAATATTCTCAATCATCCAGGTCATGATTAACCAAGGAGGGTTGAATCAAGGGAAGCTGGACTTGGTTGTAGGTACCTGCAGAGGTTTCGTCTCTCATCCAAGCTGCTTCTTCAGTTCTAATTGACTGGTGGGTTTTTGGATGTCACATGAAGCCAAATATGTGAATGGTTTTTATGTCCCCTGGGATAAGAAGAGAGCATTGTAGGTGGGGGATAAGTTGTGTTGTAAACCTCGTCCACTGTTGAGAGACGGCTTTTCTACTTTAACACGCTTCACTCCTCTTTGTCCTAACTTTCTAAAATATGTACATTGTTGTTGTTGAAAGACTGTCCAGTCATGCCTTTGCTTAGTGGTGGTTTAATTTCCCCGATATACAAGAATGTTCATTCCTCACTGCATTGGATTGCACACAATAGATTGCTTTTCTTGTGTTTGGGTGTGCAGTCTTTTAGGTGGAACAGTTTCTGTCTTAGCGTGTTGCTGGGTTTAAAAAACATTGGGATGGTGGTGTTTGTTGAAAATCCTCCTGGGTTTCAAATATAAGGCTGTATATGTGACAAAGTACAGTGCAAACTTGTAGAATACAAATGTGTTCAGGTTAAGTTTGCCGTAATACTTTGTCTGGAATGATGCTCCATACTAAAATACTAGTAACCACAAAAGGGAACATCTGCATGATGATGCAACAATTTAACGGTCACCTCATTTATTTAGCTGCATGAATTCAGCTCGAGTTCATGTATCAGCCTGAGTGCATCTGCTCATGTGTGTCAGCTAATCTCCATCCCAGGTCACAGAGAAAAGGCCAGTAAGTGGTCTAATTTGTGGGAAAAACTGTCTGGCACAGCGAGGGGCTTCAGGGAGTAGAAGGGGTGGTATGTGCATGTGTGTGTGTGTGTGTGTGTGTGTGTGTGTGTGTGTATGTGTGTGTGTGTGTGTGTGTGTGTGTGTGTGTGTGTGTGTGTGTGTGTGTGTGATTGTGGGGAGAGCTTTTTTCCTCTACATGGTTATGTGTAGTTGCAGTCCAGAGGAGTGTGTTCTTTGTCTGTGTGATCCTTCAGATGCGAGGAAGTACTCCCAGTCATGGTGAAGAATGTCCTTGATGGGTTTGTAGCTTTTACATTTCTGTTAACAACATGTGTGATGTGCATATTAAGAAAAGATGACAGTAATCACTAAGATGATTGTTGGCATAGCAGGAATAAAATTATCAATGACAAGTATTCGACTTCAAAATGATACAACATAAAATAGTGAGCTTTACAGATCTTATGGGGCAAATTGTGTTACTTGGACAGAGCCAGGCTAGCTTTTTCCCACCATATGAAGTCTTTATGCTCAGCTAAGCTGCCATTAACTTCATATTTAGAAACCAGATATTAATGTGATATCAATATTATCATCTTACTCTGCATAAAAGGGAATTAATGAATCTCCCAAGTTGTCAAACAATACTTTTAAGCCAACAATAAATCTTTAAGACAAGTCCTCCGTAATATCTGAGCAATCTGAACATGCTCATGAACCACAACAGGCAAGTAAGTAGATTTTGAGTTTAGATTGCTTTGTCAGATTAAAAAAAAAACAAAAAAAAAAACGTTGCAAATGTTTCATAAGACAGGAAATACATTCAAAATGTTTGAAGGATTGACAGAACACATTCATCTAAAAAACACCCAAAATACTTGGGATATAATTGGGATGTCTGTAATCATCAGTGACTGTATAAATGTCTTTGTTGCCATGTTCTTGTACAAGTTCACTGATTTGAACACTATTATTAGAGCCATCTTGTTCGAGCGGAGACGGTCTGTTAAGGGTTAAACCATAGAACTATTTTCAGAGCTTGCATTCGCTATTCTGTAGAACCTTTGAACAACAACGCAGGGACAAAAGGATGACAACTGGACACAGCAGAACAGGTTCAATAAAGGTTGCTACTGCTTCTCAAGTGAGGGAATAAAAGAAGGATAGAGAGAGAGAGGGAGATGACAGCAACTGGAGGGAACCAGTTAAGCTACAGAGACAAGAGGTTGTAGTGAAATGAGTCCATCATCAGCTCGATCACTCAATAGCTTGCAGCACAGAAAACACTGGGCTAAAAGTCAGTTCAATTCAAAGCAGAGAGAAAATGGGTCAAAATAAGTCACAACAAAAAGGATTATGGAGGCAGGAAAAAATTAGGAATGGAGTCCACGTAGCTGTGTGTGAGAAGGAGTGGGGGGGGCTAATATTTTTTTGTCAGCGGCAGGCTCACCGACCCTGGAGCCCTCGCCTAGCAACTACACACGCCGGGCTCCGAATGATGTGGTCATGGTTGTCATAGAGACGAGGCACATGTTAAAGTTTTACCTCCCCACCTTTTCATGAAGGAGGTGATTTGCAACTTGGAGAATACGACGTTTCACATTTAGACGTCGCAGCTTATTATCTCAGCCACTTCTGCGTGCCCCACACTTTATTTAGAGCGTCATTTAATGTACATCAGCACTTTGTCGGAAAGGCTGACGCTCCTTTTTCTTTATGTTTTCTTTTTGTTTGTTATTTATAGAAGTTAATTTCAGATCTCTACAGAGACAGTCACTTCAAATTCTCTCCCCACTTACATGAGTGCCAGGCCGAGGTAGTTGGCAGTGCTGCCCCAGTACATGGGGTTCTCAGTGATGTTGAATGGAAAGCCTGTCACCTTCTCATCCATCAGAATGCCAAAGTAGTCACCTGAAAAATCAAACACAAACACACACACATACACATACAGCAGGTTATTACTGTGGCAGGTTGCGATGTGAGGATTTTGGCTCGATTCAACACAAACACTGCATTTCATACAGAAATCAGGCATTTTTTTGTTACTGTTTTCTGTGTTCGGTGTTCAGAGGCTGGATCCTATCCTAGCGTACACTTGGCGAGAAGCAGGGAACATCTCTGGATATTCAATGGTTCCAAAAGCGAGTCCTGCCAACCGTCTATCAAAAGCGGGTCGGGATTCAGTGCCAGAATTTGTGGGCTGCCTCAAACTGTCGCCATGGTTCCTCTACATCTCTGTGTCAACGACATCGATGCCTAGTTTTAAACTTTGATTGCACATCTTGAATCAGAAGCGTTTTGGTCAGCTTGACTCACTGAGATCATCTTCTGACATGCTTCTGACAGAAACAACAGCGGACACTGAGTTCAAACTGGATGTACTGCCAAAGGGAACATGACTTTGGCACCACATGGCCATGTTAATGCTAAACTGTCTGGCAGATCCACCATCACCTGGCTGCTACTGATGTCAACAACATGACCACATTGAGATGACCTCATGAGAAAACAGAGGTGAAAGTTTGATCCTGTATCAACACTTGAAGCAAGGAATGAGCCAGAATTGATTAAAGTTGAACTGAAACTTGATTTTTTTCTCACTCTGGGTTAAGAAATACATACTTTAATGACCCTGCTGCTATTGTTCCTATTTTTTATAACAGGAATGAAACTATTTTGTAGAAAATGGACAAAATATTGTGTCAAGCCTCCAGGTGGGCGTTTCCCTTGGCATGCGGCTCACTGATATTTGAGCGCCGGTGTTGCTAGGAGACAAGCTGTCAACTTCAGTGGCGTGTTACTGATTCAAACTCAGTTGCTTTCAAGCATTGGTGAAAACAGCCGCCTGTGCTTATAAACCATGGAACTTTCTGGATGTGTCATGCTGTCAAAGTGGAATCTAGTTAGCCTAGCTTGCTGACATTAGCACTTATTTACACTAGATGATCCAGCACTTTCAGACTGAAGTACCTCACCAATTATTGGATGGATTACCATGAAATGTCTTAGAAAACATCGATAGCAGAATGGCTTTTGGCATGAGACACAAACAAATGTCATGTCAAATCTTTGATGAAAAACATAGCTGTAAAGGTTAAACAGACATCCACCACACACAGGACACACTTTACTCTCACATTTAAGCACTGCCAATGGTTCATACACATGGGTTGGGTACAGAAAACATGGTTTGCATAGTTTTAGTTGGCACTGGCAGACACACAAACCACACCATGGTCACTTTACAGGGACATTACATAGACTTACATTCATTTCTGGAGACTGGCCCTAACCCTAACCATCATCACCAGTTACCCAACCCTAACCTTAACCACTGATTCAAAAATCACCCTTTTCCCAATTGGGGACATGACTTTTGTCTCCAATTGAACAAGCTATCCGCAGTTAACTGGTACTAAGTCATTGTCCCCAAAAGTAGCCTATGACAGAGCTCAAAATCCTCAAAATCACAAAAGCTTTCATGTAAGTTAAATTTACTTTCCTTGACAATTTTGTATGTAAGATGTAAAATGAAACCTGATTTTGTTTATTACAACTTTGGTTTACAACTATAGTAATGATGAATGGAATGAATTTCAATTGGATTTCTTTGATCATCCAGGATTGTGGTAAAAATAGATTTCAAAAAGTGTGTGTGTGTGTGTGTGTGTGAGTGTGTGTGTGTGTGTGTGTGTGTGTGTGTGTGTGTGTGTGTGTGTGTGTGTGTGTGTGCGTGGGCGCATGGGTGCGTGCTTCCTTGTGCAGTGGGGGTCTTAAGCCAATACAACATTAAGGGCTGCTGAACTAGGGCACTGCTCACTGTAACCTGAGCACTTTGCCATGTAATACATTTCCCTGGTATTGTGCGCACACAAAAACACACAAACGCACATAATCTGACCCATTTTGGGACTTAAGTATAACAGGACATGAACATTTATACTTCTCTTATTCCTTACTCCCTGGTCCACACACACACACACACACACACACACACACACACACACACACACACACACACACACACACACACACACACACACACACACACACACACACACACACACACACACACACACACACACACACACACACACACACACACACACAGAGGCTTCCAGCAGGTAAAACTGACCTGTTGAATTACACATGAGATGCTGGCCCTGTTTTCTGTCAAAGAGAGGCTGTTAATGCCCAAGTTATATAACAATTTGTATGATGATCATTTAAACGCTGCAGGTGAGGTGGGATGAAAAAAAGAAAAGATTATATAAACAAATGCGTTTGGCGTTTGAATAGAAAACCAGAACTAACTGGACCTCTGAACAATATGTTAACCTCATTTCTGACCTCTAAAGTGAGAGGTTCATTCATATTTGAAAGCAAAGGCATAATAAATATCTTTCCCGTTCCTACGTCACCGTTGTTTCATTGTGCTTATGAAAATGGACAACGCTGAGGAGTAGGGACAGCACAATGGTTGACTGGGGGTTAGAGAAGTGGGTCTGTGTTCAGCAGGTTGTGATTGAAGTTTGGATCCCGGGCCAGATGGCTGACACCTGTACAAATTTGATTGTGTTTGGATCTTTGTTTCTGCCCCACTGCCATCCGTTTGAATCATCAGGTCACAGTGACTCAAGGGGGCTTAATATAGAGCAAAGGAGACACATCAGATCACAACACACACACCCACAGGCCATATCCTCCAGCATAAAGGAACCAAAGTGCAGCATAAAAATCACCCCCATATGAACACACACACACACACACACACACACACACACACACACACACACACACACACACACACACACACACACACACACACACACACACACACACACACAGGAGAGTAATTTAAAATGAGTTTCACAATAGTGAAATAAGTATATAAGTACAATAATTTCTAGATAATTATATTGGAGCTACAGGATGTCTGAGGAACATGTTCATTGATTTCATACCCCGTGCCACAGCATGACAATTAATTTAATTCTATTAGTGACCTTTTTGTTGAGCTGATAGCATTAATTTAACAGTTGTTTCCTCTCATGTAACATTGATGGTAGGGATGGGTGTTTCTGGGATTTTATCAATACATATACTCTTATTGATACTCCTTATTCGTCCGGTTCTTTATTGAAACTCTTACTCTATTGGAACAGGATTAGACATGATTTGTATTTTAAATATAACTAAATATTGTTTAATGAGCAGCAACAGTAATGTTTACCTCAGAAAGTCACTTTATAAACATCATAATATCTTACTGGAAACAAATCTAAAATGCCAATAAAATCATATTTCTGACATCAAAATACAGAGTGTACTGTGATTGTGTCACATATACTGGCAGTGGATGGGTACTAGGTCAACGTTATATTTCACTTATATTTCAGCTGTTTCACTGTCTCCATTGTAGCCTCTCTGCTCTAGATATCCCTAATTTAGGGGAATTTAAAGTGGAGATGCTATTTAGATATTTATTTATTTGTTGTCTAATTCGATAAAAATACAGATAAAAATCATGGTAGCTATTCGGTCCACATGTCAACAGATCCATCTACGTGATAATCATTCAAACTCTATATGCTGATGAAGGCCATGCCATATTGTTGAAAGCTCTGAAAAAAAGCTAGTAAGTGCACCTTATCGTATTTTGTCAAAACAAACAAAAAGTAGTTTGTTGTCAACCTGCGCCACCTACAGGAAAGGTAACTAATTCCTACAAAGACATGTTACCAATGCAGTGGGGTTTTTTTTATTGCTGCTTTAAGCTTTAAATTTGACACCTTTCATCTAAAATAAAATCATTTTAAGACATGAGCATCTATCAAAAAGAAATATAATTTAGTTTGTGAGCTGGATTTGGAATATCTTGTGAATTCATTCTTAAACATCTAATATTTAACATTACGCATTCAGAGGACATTTTTCTGGAGACTTTTCCTGGGTTAATTATTCGCTTTACAAAAACCTAAACGTGTAAATTATTATCATTTTAATTATAATCGAGTTCAGAACTCAGTCAAGCTACATTGCACTGCTATATCAAAGTTTCTTTTCTTTTGTCATCAGCATGTCAGACACATTTTGATTCTTTTCACAAATACAATCTATGGCATGTGGGTAGCATCCCAACTGACCTGGATACATTTCTGAGTTTGCAAACAGGAATGATGTGGTTACAGTCTAGCCATCCTAATAGAACGATAGAGAAGCTGAGAGTGTACATCCTAACGAGCTACCGGATGCTTATAATATTTACTCTGTGTGTGCAAAGTCATGTCTGCCTCTTGGGATATCAAACATTTTCTGTATAATCTTTTTGCAATTTGAGAACTTTACTGCAGAAGAACTCATCTTCAATTGGTCTCAACACTGTCTGTGCTTTGACACTCTGCTGTACAAAGAAGAACTGGAAGTTTCTGCTTTATTGGTTTTCACCTTGCTGTTAGTCGCAGAGGGACAGGTGTAAGCAGAAGCTCACTGCTTTACCCCATGAGCTCCTATCACCTCCTGCTGCTCCTGATGCCTCCCCTCTGTCGGGACAGTTGGAGGATTAGTGGAGACTGAGACCATGTGAGTACACTGATGGCCAGTGATGGTGGACACAGTCTGGATCTTGGAGATGACTCACTGAAATGACTAACTTCAAAACTTAACATCAGCGCTTGCCAAAGACAGCAGTGTCGTACTCATGTTCATGTGAACCGTTGCCTGTACTCGGCGTCACGACAAAGGAAAACAAACATGTTTGTCTCAGAGGCAGATGTAAAGTTATTCACGTGTACCATGTGCGAGGATGAGAACGTGTTTGACGGCATGCATAGAGATGAGCAGGGCTGCATAAAGTGGAGCTCACGTGTTCTTCCTTGTGTGGAAGTTCACTTAAATATGTGCATGGGTGTGCATATCATTTCCCCCAAGTCACACTTGATACCAGACAAAGTAAGTCCTGTAAGATTAAATTATACTGTGTCCGGAGATATTATAAGAAATCCCATGAATAAAAGAAAACCAATGATGAACTCATTCTACTAAATCGTTTGTGTATCCACAGCCTGACATAGCTTATTTCTCCGCTTCTTTATTTTCAAAAGAAACCAAGACAACTAAATACACATCAATAACAGTTTTTGTGCCACTAGCTGATATGTTTCTTCATTACGATGAACATGGAGACTGTAGAATTTTGAATCAATATCACATACATTATACTATATATACTAATTGCTATCAAATCTGTGGATCAATATTATCTGTAAAAATACACTATTTACTCCCATTTGAGTGAAAAGAATAAAGAGACAAATATTACAGTGCTGTTTGAAGCTACAGTAAGATTTTCCTGATTATTCTAATTGAAGTACAATTCAAAGAATATCTTAATGTGTAAAAGTGTTGTGAAAGGCCTGAAGGACCCAGGATCATTCAGCAGCCAACCAGTACAAACTTATTCTTTTCTCAACTTTTTACTGGCCCACTACTACCTCTCGCACCGATGCTCTAAGCTAGCATTAGCTGCTTGAAGACATAACTGGTTGCACTCGCTTGACTTCCAAAATATATAAAAAATATTCAGTTTTTTATACAAAGAGCTTGTTGGAATGATCATTTTTATTGCACATACAAGGAACTGACTTTTGTTGGGTTGCACCAACCTAATTGCATGATAAAAAGTGGCAAATAAATAAATGTTAAGTCAAATATAAAGAATAACCTTCACTTGCTGAAAGACCCAGTGAGAGACGGTTGAAAACTTGGAATTAAAAAGGTAGAAAGTGGACCTTTCAGTTTTGATTATTTTTTTTCATATAATGTTCGCTAACTTCAGTGTTTATATATATATTTTTTAAACCTGAAACCCCCCGCCGACACACACATTCTCAAACCCTTGAGGCCTCTACTACCATCCCTTTGTTAAGATAGCCTCAGTAGGAAAATAGGAGAGGATACATAAACTTGTAAACTTCTACAAAACTGCAACCACATGAGAATTGAAACCTGTTTTGGTTAAACGTGAACTACCATCTCCAAGTCATAAACCCTGCCTCATTTGCCTCATTTGCACTGGCATGTAAGTCCACGCTAAAGTCTGTTGAAATTGCATACAAACAAGCTCTGAAAAGTCTAGATAAAAAGCCCAACACATACCATCATTGTGCCATCTTGAAGAAATATATAATAAATAAAATAAAATATAATAAAATATGCTGATTGTATCCTGGTCTATAAAATCCTCACCGGACTAGATCCACCTCCGTTAAAGGAATTTATAAAGAAAAACATAAATAGGTCAACCAGAGCAGGATCCAGAGGTGACTGTCTGGTCCCATTTAGGAAAACTTGTTTTGGGGCAGTCAGCATTCTCATACCGAGCGTCGCATACATGGAACACGATACCGAGTGACATACGAGATATCCCAACCCTTGCCTCATTCACTAAACACTTAAAAATATGGTTCATAAACAATCAATACTGTACTCATAACCTATCTTAAAAATCCTCTGTATGTGCTGTACATATGTGGGTTTATTTGTTGGGGTGTAATTTTGGGATGTTGCTGGTGTCAAACCAGTCTTGTGACCTTGTATACAGACATACTTCTAATTATGTAGGTGAATACAGTGCAATAGTGCGTACACAAGTACATCTGTGTATATTTACCAAGTGCAATAATATCTGAGTGTAAGAAATAAGTGCAATAGGGCATTGTGCAATACACACTAGCACTTATACACTTTTGTGCAATAGGGCCATGTGCAATATAATCAACACACTGAAACGGACAATGTGCAATAACAGCTGTTTTTAATTGTGTTTTTTTAATTAAATGTTTATCTGTCTGATTACATATTATTATTTTATTTTATTTTATTTTATTTTATTTTATTTTATTTTATTTTATTTTATTTTATTTTATTTTATTTTATTTTATTTTATTTCATTTTATTTTATTTTATTTTATTTTTTCTTTCTTTCTCTATTTCCTTTTCCTTTTTCCTTTTAAAGAAGGTTATTTTACATGTCGTTGTATTTAACATCAACCTGCCCCCAGGGACTAAAGATGGAAATTAGCCACTGGCTATAATCTTGTGTATTTATATGTTAATGTTTTTTGATCAATATGCATTGTCCCTGTCCTTTAAATAAATCAAACTACAAATCTACTATGTCTGTTTGGGTAAATGTAAATGATCTTATAAATATTTTTTTTAAGAAAAAGAAATATTCTTCCATTCAGTCACACTTTAAAATGTGCTAAGTCAATATGTATTCAAATCATTATGCAATGGAATCTACGTAGAGGAATATATACAGTATGTATCAATATAAACTACATACAGCTATAATAGATTTATCAATGTAAGAATGTATTTAGTGACTGTGCTATAGGTGAACACATTGGACCCACATATAAGTCAGACAGAAATGTTTCTGAAGTCAGTGGGTTGAGTATGATTTGAATAAATTTATTCCATATCCTGTGTTTCTGTTTTTAACTTTTCAATTTACCTCACAAGGTTTCCACCCTCTTAAATTCCATTTACTATCTACTGTATGCTGTTGTTCTTTTCTTTAAAAAAAAATGCATTATGTAAAGGACCTTGAATTGCCTCATGTATGAATATACAAATAAACGTCATTATTAAAGGCAAGAGCGTAGGTTTGGTTTTAGGCGCAGGTGCATACTGAAGTCTGAAGTTCTTCTGAAATTATTCAACCGAAAAATAAGTGAAGGCTGTCTTGCATATATACGGATCTAAAAAAAACTAATATGATGAAACTTATCATCATGCCATCATTAACAACTGTGGTAACAACAACAAAGAAATACTCTGCCTTGTTAAAGTGCTGAACCAGTTTATAACCATGTTCAGCTTCCATGATAGGAACTTTATAATGGCTGATCGATCGGGAAAGACTGATGTTAAATTCAATAATAATAATAATAATGATAATCAATAAAAAACTGTGTAAAGATTACATAATCTTTTTAATTCATAAAACATGCAGAGGATGGGGCGGTGCTTTTTTGAGTCATGAGTTTTTCCTGTGGTCTCTCTCTCAGGTTGCATATGTCCCCAACAACCTCATTAAGGCAGGGGAGTCTAAGAGGGGTAATCATGAGCATAAAAGCACACTCTGCACCCTACACTACCACTCATAAAGCTAAAAAGTGTAATGCTTTGAGCATATTGCAAAAAGTGAAGGTGACCTAGATGACTGCATCAACATTTTTATCTTTTCTCATCTGGATTTTGGCAGCTGGACCTTCTTACGACTGTCTTCATAGCATAAAATAGTGTGCTTGTTTAGAATCATCACTCATAAGAATCAAATCAAGAAGAATATGTTTTCATAGTCATAAAAAAAGTACTACAGTGATGTAATATTGCACATTTATGTAGTAAGGGGACTTATGGAAGAGAGTTTAAAAAGGTAACTCGAGGTCAGCTCCAGTGGTGTACTGGTTACGATGCATGCCACATAACTGCAAATCCAACAGTGCACCTTTGTTGCATGTCACTCCCCCATCTCTCTTTCCCTTAATATAAATATATCTAAAAAGAAAAATCATCTGGCTCAAACTGAAAAAAACACTGGATCCTACAATCCCCAAAATGCAACTAAAGGACATAAAATGTCACGCTCCTAATTTGTCAAGGGGGTTTTTTGTTAAAAATTTATCATCTTGAAGCCCAAGCCCAAATTACTCTGGTGATATTATTTTATAACTGACTAAACTGACCTTTACATATAAAATCAGAGGACTGCCCCTTTCAAATGTATTACTGTGTTTGACACTTACCTAGAAAGGTTCCAGTGAATCCCAGAGCCAGGAAGCTGCTGACCACCAGCACAGTGCCCAGTACCAGGAAAACTACACCAATATAGGAGATTTCTGTCCTGTCCATCAATTCCCACCTGTCCTGGGCTTTCATCGCCACGGTTATGCTGTAGGGAAAAGAAATCAAAATGGCCTTTATTTAATAAACGCTAAAGGCGTTGAGCATGGTCGGATCAGTAGCGGTAATTGAATTGACCTAATTTCGACAAGACCTTCATGTCAGTGGTAACAGCAAGGACTATGAGCTAAATAAGTGTAAGAAACGCAACACAATAAGGACCTGGAGGAAAAAAGGAAATGAGACAACAGCAGAGGAATAGTGACAAGGACTGAAATAAGAGAGAATATGGATGGTCAAGGTTAGAGGAAAAACTGGTGATGGACTTGATTTCCAATAAAGCAAATATTGCCCTGACCTACTGTTATCAGACTAATTCTCTGTAATGCTGACATACTTCTTAAAAGAGTCATGGTCAGGCTGTTGTTCCGCAGTACATGAAGTACTCATTCATTAAATCACTGAAATCAAACATATTCTCCAAAAACTCGGTGATTGGAACATTTGGAACATTGTTGTAAATCACTCTTGGTTAAAAACAGCCATGTCACAAACTAACTAACCATGAAATTAGCCTTTTTGTGAAGAATGGTCACTCAGAACAGAAGACAGGCCTTTAGCTTATTTGTGCATTGTATTTTGACATTTCAAATGTTCCCACCTAAAAGGACTTGCAGTATCCTGTTATCTTTCTTAGTGTTCCACATTACATCCGAATCAAACAGTGATTGAATATGAGCAGGCATCAATGGAACACATCAATGCTGCTGTTCAGGTTGTATTAAGTTGACTTATAGAAATAAGCTGTTACATATTAAACATATTACTACTAAGTTTAGTCTGCATGTTTTTATGATAATTCACTATGTCTCATATCAATCTTAATATCATTTCAATATTATTTGTACCACTCAACGGGTACACAGTTTTACTAGTATTGCTTATTACTTATTGACCACCTTTAAAAACACTAATGGGCCCATTTGACCCGACAGCCAGACAATCCTGACTCATACACTGGTTTTATTACTATAAACTACAGAAGCTTCAGCATCAACTAACAAGACTATCTCTGTGTTTAGACAGAACATCAAATGAACTTTTGATGCAACATGTTTCAATGCAAAGTCAATGCAAAGATGTGAGTAGACAAAATTCGAACTAAACTAAAAGTTCAGTTGAAGGTGATGGGAATGTCATCAGTTTTGCAGGTATTTGAACAAAATCCGACCACATGGTGCTAGAGAAAAGTTGAGGGAATATCAAAGTTATTACAATTCATTCTATGAGAAACATGAATGTCGTTACCAAATCGCAATCCATCTAGGGTTGTTAGGATATTTCACTGAAAGACCTCAATTCTGTGGCATCACCACAGTCAGTCGGGTTGATTAAGGCTATTCTGTCTAAATATGTACAAAATGATATACACACTTACACAGATTAATGGCAATTCATTAAATAGGTCTTGAGATATTTCAGTCTGGACTAAATTAGTGGACCACTGACCAACAGATCCTAGAATTCAGGTTGGGCAGAAACTTCATTCACTACTGATTGGTTTTGGCAAAATAATCATCTCAACCGAGACAGAAACCTCTAACATGAGCATGGTGTCAGACTGAGAACAGAAATGAAAGACAGTGGGAAATTGAGTCCAATTAACAGACTTGCTCTATCCTCAGGCTGGCAGTCTTGCAAGTTATGACTTTTTAGAGATTTAACATTACATCTTATTTTAAAAGGACCAATAATGAGCCGCCACAGTGTGCAGATTCAAGTTTGAAGTATTATTTGGCTCAAAATGTCATCACTATGGGATTAGAAGACTCCTGAGGTATCATTGTGACATCACTGCATAGAAAAAAACCCTCACCATGATGTTACTTTAGAGTAGAGACGCATTTTCATTTTGTTCTTTAGGTACACCAGGGAAATGTCACTCTTTCATTGACTCACTCATTAGGTACACTTTTGTTTTGCTGTGGACTTCAGAGCCAAATTACATGTCTTCATTACATTTTTAACTGCAAAACCTGTAACTGGGGGTTAGGTTGAAGTAAAAAACAGGAAGTAAGTCTCAGTCTTCCAAACTATGCCTGGTAGCCCCCAAAAGCAACAAACATTTCAGACACAATCAAGCTTTCCATTTTCTAAGAAAACCAGCTCTCTCTTATATCCCACAATCTCTTCTAATGCATCAACAGTGTGTGTATGTGTGTGACTATAGAGATAATATGAAGAGACTGCTTGTTAATCAAAGTGCTTTTACCTTTCCCTGACAACATACTTGAATGCAGTCTGCACTGGCAGATGATGTGAGGGTCATATGTTGTATTCATTTTGTAGATGCTTGGGTTTGCCTGTGTATAAAAGATGGTACCTGGATTTTGTATGAAGATGTTATAATTTATTTTAAGTCTGGAGCACTTACTTGCTTGAGTCCATTCTTCGCAGCCAGAACAAAACGTAAAATAAAGCTACTTAAATTGTGGCGGCACCAATTAACTGCTTCGGCCTTGTTCCAAAAGTGGAACAAAATTGGAAACAAATTGCAAGACATACTGCTTTTAAAGCTTACCTTAATACCCCGTGCGCAGGCAAACCTCAGCCTTCAGGATAATTAATTGTCATGATTGGTATGACAAGTCCATGATTCTGCAGTTGACTGTTCCTAAGCAACCCCACCTAAGTATGAACTCTGACAATCTTAGAGACTTTGTGCACTAATGCCTTGGCTGTCAAGTGCCTTTATTTATGCTATATAAGTACAAAGACACTTTGAAGTAGGACGGCAAATCGAACTAAATGGTTGTGGTGCAAAAAATGATAAGTGAAAAACAAACATAACAATCAAAAAAAGTGCCTATTTGTCCAACCAAGAGTCCAAAACGCAAATATATGCTATTTAAATGAGAGAAAACAAGCAAATCCTCACATTTGAGAAGCTGAAACCAGATAATCTTTGAGGTTTGTTTGTTTTTTGCCATAGCCACAGTTTCGACTAAGGAAGTTCCTGGTAAAATTAAGGAGGCGGGACCTTTACAGGAACGTCCTCTCACTCGGTCCTCTCAGCTGTTGTGTCTCCATGTCAGAGTAGGACAGTGGACCCACCGGACTCTGACCGTGACGTCACCGAAGCGTCTTGCCGAAAACATAACAAAGAAAACGACAACGAAGAGGTAAACATGGAAGGATCTGAGGTGGTTGCTGCGTTTCTGGTTTGTGTGTTTGTGTACATGGTAGTGGACGCGTTCTGCTACTGTTCTTCTTCTGCTGGGTTTTAAAAATGCCGCTTATTTCAGCGATTTCTGTTGACCTCACATCCCGCTTTAAGTATACCCAATCAGCACCAAGTGAACCTCAAGCCCCACCCAGGAGTTTTTCAGGGCCAAACGGAGTACCTACCACGAGGCAAGGTCTCATTTAGCCCCCGTAAAAGTTCCTGCTATGGAGACACGCACCAACGGCCCTGTAAAATTACCCTGAAGTTCCTGCAGTGGAAACGGGGCTCCTGGCAGGGTAAGTCTATTTGCTGGGCGGTCCACCATTTTGGTCCACATTGTTAGATGGATTATTTGTAGATTGTTTTGAAATTTTGTACAAACATTCACAAACAATGTATCCTAATCACTTTGGTGATTCTCTGAGTTTTTGTCAGGGAAACATTATGCCAAATAAATATCTACTACTGTACATATCTGCATATGGGGTTATGTGCTTATGTGTTAAGACCCTGACCATGAACCATATGCTGTGTTCCATTTACCTCAGAAGTTGGAAGTCAGAGCTGGGAATTATGTCACACCCAAGTTTGATTTGTTCCAGTTAAAAGTCAGAAAACCAGTTCTATCCAGGTTAGCCATTGATGGCAATACCAGTTGATAACAACCCATTTCGCTGTATTTTGCGCATACAAACAGCATAGCAGCATGTCTACATTTTGAAGTTGGACAGTACTGTGTGTACGACTTATTTAATGAAACATAAATACTGCCAATAAACAGGATATTAATACATCTTTCACACTGTTGATGCACAGGGCTACCATCTTGGATTTTGAGATTGGGGCTGGTGGGGTTCGTCCGACTTTTTAGTGACTTTTTAATCAGAAATCCAACTTCAGGAGGCGTTCACGTTGAAATGTATTACTGGGAACCCGGAAATTCCAACTTCCGAGTACAACTGGAATGCACCAATAATGTCTCCAGTTTGAATGTGACAGGACTTGTGTTGACTCTCTGTCCCTCCTTACATACTAAGCAAAGATGTTGAACCAGGTAAACATTACCTGCTAAATATCATCATTTTAGGATTGTCATTCTGGGCATCTTAGCATGCTAGCATTGGCATTTAGCAAAAAGCATGACTGCACCTAATTACAGTCTCACAGAGCTGCTATTATTACTGTAAAGGCAGTACTGCGGGTATACAAATTACTTCAATTAGACCATACAAAGCACTACTTTGAAGAATGAATAGATGAATAGATTTCAGTGTGTGGTCAGTGTTTATCCCATATGTTTAATTGTATACCAATGCTAAACCTTGATAGGTTGTTAAAAAGTGCATAAACTTCCACATATATGTCTGATATAGAAACATTAATGGGGGGCAGGCGGCCTGGGTTAAGTCAATTATTGGAGCATTTTAGGTTTTCTTACAACCTCATAAGATAGCTTTAGTTTTTTTTTTTTCCTTCTTATTTTTCACTACTCAGCTGTAATCTATGTGTCAGTGTCAGTTCAAACATACACACACGAATCCTAGCCCAGGGAAGATGCTGGCCACAGTAGTGAGAGGGAAACATGTGGCGCGAAGAGAGTATGTAGTGCTTGTTGCTGGGAGACAAGTATAATCACATTTGCTTTATCAAATGTTTATCAAGTTCCTTCTCCCTTATTTTTAATGATATCCACATCGTATTCACCTACGTGCAGACATTTGCAACAAAAAAAAAGGAAAGAGAAACCTGAAAAAATGTCCCCTGAACCACAGGTTGTGAGACTACAGACTGTATAACAGTAGTTGGATGAGAGGGGCAACATGTTTTGGTTTGCATTCTAGTTCAAAATCTAGATGAAATTAAATTATTTTTGCCCCTTTAGATCACATCCCTGGTCATACTGGGCACCAACTTAACATAAAAAAGTTTCTTTGTATTCTTATATCAAATTCCTGCAACACAAAATAAAACTTCCACTTCTTCCACTTTTAGAGGAACAGAGCTGAGATTCATTACAACACGCCCAATTTTCAACGTTCAAATCAAATTCCTCTGAATGTTATGTCCTGCATGTCTATTCTGTTTCAGTCAGAAATTCATCAGATGTTACATATTCTTGAAATGTTGCTTCAATTGGACTTTAAGGTTGGTCCTTTTTGACCTATAGATGCAATGCTGCAAAGCGATTAAAAAAATACCAGTAATTACATGAGGCAAGACTGGTTAAATGAATATTTTTGCAATGCATTTTATCATTACAACTCTTCCAGTAGCTTGTAACAAAAAGCCAACAGAGCCTATTGTCCATCACAGTGTTCTGTTTATAGACAGTTCCACTGCTGACACAGGTATACCACGCCACCAAGTACAGACAGGCTTCTCCTTCCATGGACATTCAGATTTTTTTCCAGGAGCACTACTGCTTACAACACTGCCATAACACCAACGCATCTGCAAAACTCCAGCTTCTTCCACTTTGACCAAATATGGATTTCTGGCAGTAAATAACATGATGGCAGTGAGAGGTAATCTCCCATCCTTGCTTCCAAACATCCTTTCAGAAGCTAAACTGATGATTTATATGCTTCTTACATTGACAAAAAATGCACAGTTATTGCTCCGGGAAGACAAATATATTCCATTAATATGTATGTAGAATATCATGATGGAAAACAGCTTAAAATGCAATAATCTGTTTGAATATGGTTTGAGGGAAAAAAGCTTCATAAGTCACTGTGTAAAAGTATTCCACGATTAACTTGATGTACAGGCTTAAACCCTTCAATATGCATGATTACCTATGTAAAAATGCGAGTGAAACCCCAATTCAATCCAAAAAACATAGTGTCCCACTAATTCTACCTCTAATTTAGACTCCATAGACTCCACTGAAGTTGCACAGTCAGAGTCAGAAAGTAGAGCGAGCTTTGTAGAGCGATATTGTTTTTGCAGATCAGGTAAGATGTTTTTTTGATAGATGTTTCTTTTACGTAACAGCCTTTTTGGGCATTGTTTGAGATAAATAAGTCTTCAAAATGCTTACTGTTCCCTTTGTACAGTGCAGCTTTACGATGTATAATACTGGCTATTCACCATTTCTGTTTGGCCCCTTTTATGCTCCTCATTTTGCATTTCATGGTTTTGTAAATTATGTCAAGGCAACCATGCCCCGCAGCCTCTAAATAGACCAAAGAGTTTAAAAGTGCAGCATTTATAGTGTTGAAAGGGTTCCTTACATTGCACATTATAATGGAACATACACAGGTGCTGGAAGATGCAGTTTTTCTCTCTTTGTATGTGTCACTGTGCATTAGCACACCTGTGGGTTGTCACCTGAATGCAAAGTAATTCCAGTAGACGAAAATGGGTCCCGAATCAGAACTAGGTTTCACATGCTGTGAGTCTTATGGTGTAATATGATGCGGCTTGCCGGACACAAAGAGTGACTGCTGGGTTGTCTGTTAAGTAAGGTGGCCTGGCAAGACGCACTGCTGGGATTTGGATTGGAAAAAAGATGGGAAAGGAGGTCTAGGGGACAAAGGTGTGGGCATGGGGTGAGTGGGTGCGAGGGACTGACCGCTGTATGTACTGTAACAGCTGAGTTTCTGCTGATGGAGCACGCTCTGCAATGTCTAGAAATACAGGAAAACTTGCTTTTGATATATGAAGGTCAGTGAGGGAAGGTTCCTTTCACAATGAGCCTTTTCACAGCAGAGCTTAGAAAAGGAAGAAACATGGCTGGTGAGTTCACAAGGCAAGTGCCCAAGGGAAGCGCCCACACTCACACACACACGTGTACACAGCTTCATTTGTGACATTTCAACCCATTACAATAAATGCTGTATATGTCTTGACCTAAATTCCGCTCTGACGCATCAGTTTGTGACCACCCTACAGTCGCTGCAACCACCCTTCAGTCGCTGCAACCACAGTGCACGTGTACATTTCTTTTGAATACAGTCTGACACATAAAGATGAATGAAAAATATCCTTTCTAGAACTGAATAATTGTAAATGTAAAGTGCATTGTCAAATAACCTTATAGGCTCTCTATTGTATATCTCTACCCAGTTACATATTCCAATCACGTGGATCAAAAGAGACCTTCCAAAGAGATCTCCATTTGAAAATAATTGCAGTCATTAAAGCTGCAGGTTACTTGTCCTAGATTACCCAGTTTTCAATCATACATAATAAGAAACTGATAGTTGATTTGAATCTGTGTGAGCTGTCATTTTTTAACACTTAAACGAAAATGATGAATGAATATGATAATAACGCATTGTGGAAAGGCTGCTTGGAAAGGAGCCTTTAAAAACAGCAGCAGTAATATTTTTACCTTGCAGAGTATATCTCCATAGAATCTTTGTCATCATCATAAAGTTGTAAAACCACTTGCCGCAACTACTCAAATGGATATGAAAAGACATTTTGAACACTTCACTTTGTACCTTTTTCCATGTTTTGTCAATCAATAGTATAGTGTGAGCTCTGTCGTCTTTTCAGTTTACAGTACAGTACATTTGGGAAAGATCATTAACAGTTTTTCATGGTACGTGGTAGTCGTAAGGATACATCAGTGCATTCTCAATGAGCGACTGCACCGCTTACTTTTATGTCAGCACAAATGTATGAAACAGGTTTGAGCAATGCCTAAGGAGTATTCCTGGACGTCTGTCTAGACAGCAGCACTGAATGTATGTCAGCACAAATGAATGAAGAAGGTATGAGTAATGTCTAAGGAGTATTCCTGGACGTCTGTCTAGACAGCAGCACTGAATGTAAAAGGCTAGAGTTTGATAAATATGTCACTGCCACAACAAAGAACAAGAAAGACTAAAAGTCTGTTGAGCAGGTTTAATGTTCATCATGTACCATGTAAGTTTAGCGTTTAGCTGAGGCTGATGGGAATGTTATTTGTTTTGCTGATATTTGGACACAAGTGTTGGACAAACTGAAATTTTGACTGGATAGAAAAATGGGGGATCGTCAAATTGGTTACAATAGTGCCTGAGAGGAACGTGAGTTTCTGAACCAAATATCATACCAATCTGAGTAGGGCTGGGCGATATGGACAAAATCGAATATCATGATATTTTAGACCAAATACCTCGATATCGATATTGCAACAATATTGTAGAGATGATTCTTGATGCTTTCACAAAACATTTACACTATGAACTTTTTGATAAATAATCATCAGTAATGTGGATACAATGACAAAGTGGGTAAAAGGTACAAAACAGAACAGCTACAACAGTCTGGTAAGTTCCGAAAATCATATATTTTACTTTAATGCAGCATTTAAAACCAGGAAAAGACAACTCTTATGACATATTGCGATATTACGATATCCAAAATCTAAGACGATATCTTGTCTCATATCACGATATCGATATAATATCAACATATTGCCCAGCACTAGATCTGAGCATCAAACCCCAATCCTTCAGAAACTTCTGAACCAGTTTGTGCTCCCCCTTTAAAAAGTGGTGATTCCCTATGCAGGCAGCTTTAATCATGATCATTCCTTGCAGGTAGAGGCAGATGCAGAATATAGCAACATTTAGCAGTTAAGCCATTTCATTTCAGTGGAAGTAAATCTGTAGGAATCTTTCGAGTAAACTGTGGTGAACTCCATTGAGAAAATTTTCACCGATGACCAAAAAAGAAGATCTTGCATTGGTTTAGCTATATTTGCACATCCCATTATTACTTAACGGTGATCATGCTTCAAAAGAGGTTTGCATAATTACAGTTGCAGTATCAGACAGGAGGTGAGGGTATAAATATATGTTTTTAATAAAGGTATGTGAAGTTATTGTACCGGACATTAAAAAAAACATTCATAACACGCATAACATTATTTACTAAGTTCTTTAAATGACGCTCTACTCCATCGTAGACTACAAGAATCCATTCCAGGGAGGAGGAATATTTGATAGTCTGTTGTCAAACACTTATTAACATTAACATTTCTAAATGTGGGTTTTGGTATAGTCTATTTTAGCTTTTAATATTTCCTGAGCATAAACACAAAGGGAATGGAAGTGTCATATGTTCACATTTTATACTTCTAAATGAGCAAATCCCAAACCCCCCATCTGATTAAGCTTCTTGCTAATAGAAAGAGTGCCTATTAAACACAGCGAGTTGTTAAAACAATGGACTTGTCAAAGCCACATGGAACATTTGAGGTTTATTATTAAGCATAATCAGTGTAGAGCACCACTGCCTTGTGCTTAGCAGATAAATCTACCCGCTTTGTGTCTCCAATACATTTGTAACACAGCCTATAAATTGGTTTGGTGGAGCTATAAAAACACTGCAGCTGTCAGTCAGCTAATCAGTACGCCAGTGAATTAGACGGTGTATAAGTAAGTCAGTTAGGCAGACATTTAGCAGCACGACAATGAAGATGTAAAAGAATTAATCTACTGCTGGTCAATCAGTCAGTATTGTCTGTAGGTAGGTGATTTGGTAGAGGTGTGTGTGTTTAGTATTTAGTATGAGACTCTTTTCTGTTTAAAGCTACCCCGTGGAGTTTTTAACCCCTATTAGCCATATGGAACAGTTTTTTTTTAATCAAGCAGAACCCTGTTTTGTTTATATTACGCACACAGGTATGTCTATATACATTTTTTCCAATGATTTCACACTGTTCCACTGGTTTATAGGTGACATATTGTGCCAATTAACAGTGCAATGTGCCCACAAAGGCAGGGAAAAAGAGGACTGCTAGGGAGCAAACGTGGATATAAACAATGCAGATTTCAAATGTACAAAATATTGGTTTGCAAATGTTTTATGAGGAGGAATGCCAGTTCAACACCCACAGTTAGAATACAATGTTTATTTATTGCATATAACATTTCTGTACTATACAAATAATTTATAGTGTTGAAAGGGTTCCTAACATTGCACATTGTAATGGAACACACACAGGTGCTGGAAGATGCAGTTTTTCTCTCTTTGTATGTGTCATTATGTGTCATACAGTGTGTAATATTCAAACTAGCATATACAAACCAAATCACACAATAGGACATGAAGACACTACCAAATGGGCCAAGCCACTCTATGCTTACATACAAAAATATAAATAGTACATTTTAGAATCCACTTGATTCTTTTCGTCCATTTTTTGAACATGTGTATTTATGTAATAAGATTCTCTTCAGTGGCATACAGTATATGAAGAGAACGGCCAAAATTTTAGCAGGCAAACCACACAATTACACAGATTTCAGAGAGAAAAAGGCCTTGCTTTTGCTTTATTTGATCATAATTATGCATTGAGCTGACTGTAAAACAGTCACATCTTCAGTGTTTTTCCGAGAAACATCTAGAAATATTTACTTGTGGTATAATAATGTATAAAAATATCCCTGGAGGCCTATTAAAACTTAAGGTCATTATACATGTTGCATTAAAAATGAAGTCAAGACGATGTCTGCAGTTGTGTAATTTTATAAAATTGTTTTTGAAACCTTTAATGCCTGAAGAGCTTTTCTTAAAAAACAAGTAATTGTCCAGAAAGTGAATTTTGAAAGCTATAAATCCCATCACCCCCATGGGTATATAGTTATTTTGTGCTGTGGGGCAGTAGAGTTCTTATCAATTGCTCCTTTTTACAATGATAAACCATACCATCTTTATAAAAGCCGCAGATCTTTCAAAAATAAATGGATTAAGCCTGAACCGTATATTGACGACTGCAATTTTTTCCCATTGCAATGCTGCAAGGTATTAGGATGTAGATGTCAGCAGTATGACAATCCAAAATGCACACACCACATCTGTATTTTTCTTTCTATCACTTTAAGCAAAGACTTTGTTCAAGGCAGCTTATCAAGCTGCCATTAGGCAGAGAGTGGACTGAACAGTAGGGAGATCATTCATGCCTCATGCTACTCAGCATCTACTCTGCTAAGTTGTCACTGAGCAAAGCAAACACGCAATCAGTCTTACCAATTTGTAACAATGTCCTTATTCAGTTACCTTTCTAATCACCAACTGAAATGACATGGCTCATCCCGATTTGCATGATAATTTCATCAACAACAGATCATTATTACACAGCACGAGACAGAACAACATTTCACTCTACTGCTGTGTTGGTGGTATTATTCATCTGACCATATGGCACTGCTGACTATCCAAAATAATTGCAGTCATTAAAGCTGCAGGTTACTTGTCCTAGATGACCCAGTTTTCAATCATACATAATAAGAAACTGATAGTTGATTTGAATCTGTGTGAGCTGTCATTTTTTAACACTTAAACGAACATGATGAATGAATATAATAATAACGCATTGTGGAAAGGCTGCTTGGAAAGGAGGCTGTCAAAACAGCAGCAACAGCAGTACTAGCTTGCTTTGTAAAACTACATTTTGGTCAGTAACAGTTTTACCTTGCAGAGTATATCTCCATAGAATCTTTGTCATCATCATAAAGTTGTAAAACCACTTGCCGCAACTACTCAAATGGATATGAAAAGACATTTTGAACACTTCACTTTGTACCTTTTTCCATGTTTTGTCAATCAATAGTATAGTGTGAGCTCTGTCGTCTTTTCAGTTTACAGTACAGTACATTTGGGAAAGATCATTAACAGTTTTTCATGGTACGTGGTAGTCGTAAGGATACATCAGTGCATTCTCAATGAGCGACTGCACCGCTTACTTTTATGTCAGCACAAATGTATGAAGCAGGTTTGAGTAATGCGTAAGGAGTATTCCTGGACGTCTGTCTAGACAGCAGCACTGAATGTAAAAGGCTAGAGTTTGATAAATATGTCACTGCCACAATAAAGAACAAGTAAGACTAAAAGTCTGTTGAGCAGGTTTAATGTTCATCATGTACCATATAAGTTTAGCGTTTAGCCGAGGCTGATGCGAATGTTATTTGTTTTGCTGATATTTGGACACAAGTATTGGACAAACTGAAATTTTGACTGGATAGAAAAATGGGGGATCGCCAAAGTGGTTACAATAGTGCCTGAGAGGAACGTGAGTTTCTGAACCAAATTTCATACCAATCCATCAAATAGTTGTTGGGATATTTCATTAAAAACCACAGTTGTCATGGTATCACAAGAGAAAACATCAGGGAATCAACAATGGTTTCAGGAAACCTCTGAAAAGTGGGAACGTTGAATTTCTTTGCCAAAGTTTGTGGCAATCCATTTAGTAGATTTTAAGATATTTCACAGAATATGTGAAAACCTTGACTTACTGAAGGCAAGTCAGGAGATAATCTTTAGTGAATATTTTTCCCTAGTGAGGGTCACACATCGAAAATCTAACATTTCCCAAAATACAACCAATAGGCTGTTTTTATCAGACTTATTTACCTCATGTCTTTCCCAAGCTTTCTGTTATAACTTTGTGATTTACAATTCCATGGTCTTACACTCATGACTGTGACCCTGTAACTCACAGTTACATATAAAATCAGTGAAGTGCTTTTTTATTTCTGATGAAAATTACAGGGGCTGTAGAAGGCATGTTCCACCAGTATACAAAGCAAAGTGATCATCCAAGCAATTATTTGAATTTCTTTGTCATGACAGTGTTGCACAGTAGTGTGAGAAATTATTTCAAATATCATTCACGTTATTTATTTTATGTAAGTGACTTACATTTAAGGAAGTAAAGGACTTGATCACTGTAGCTATTATTTACCTCATTTACATCTTTCGCTGCTAGCACATCTGAGTGAATGAGTTGTTAAGTACTACAGGAGTTATTTTTAGTTATGTTGAACTGTGTCTTAATAAACACTATCTTTAGCAGCTCAAGAGAAAACTGGCAATTTTACAGTTTGTTCCACAACCATTGTTGCCCAGCAACAGGCATCCTTTGAAGGAAAAAACTAATCAGGCACCAGCATACTGTATATGTACGGCATTTTTGAAGGTGCTTTGTCACAATTTTGATCCATTGTGGGAGGTGTGGAGGAGTGTATTCCCACTGGATATATTGTGGTGGCAGGCGTGGGGTGGCACTGGTACATACAGACCTGTGGGCAGATGAGAATGGGAGGAAGGACGAAAAGAGAAGCGGTCAGCGAGAAAAAAAGAAGACAGAGACGTGAAAGATAGAAGAGAAAGTGGAACTAAAGGGGCAACAGAGAATCTAAGAGTGAGATAGAAAGAAAGGAAAGGTCTGCATGGTTGAAACTAAAATAATATTCATGCAACGGTTTATGAAAGTTGCTGACCTTGGAGAAAAGAAACTAGGTAGTTCTGAAAGAAAGTTATATGGAGCCACAGATATACTTCCGAGTAGACACATACACTTATAGCTGCAGATGCTGTGGACACGTTTTAGTTCTGTTTGTAGTTCTTTCTTGAATCTGCTTGGGAGTCATGTTCCACACATGCACAGTAGATCAACAAGATGGAGGTACGCTGATGTCCGCACAAAACATACGCATACACCCTCTGATGGCGAACTTTACGACACCAGTGGACCTTGCACCCCTTGGGTACTCATGGACACAAGGTATATTTTTGGCTTAAGGCAGGTCAATGTCTGACTAGTGGCAGTTAATCAATAAAAAAGGCATTTGCCCTTTTTAGGTTAGAAAATACCAATGACACAAACAACAATGGGTGGTGCATCCTGACCACTAGAACGCACATGCGCAAGTTTAAAAACTGTATGCTTATGTCAAGACTTTGAGTATGACCCCACTTTATAAACATTATGAAGAAAATAGGAAAAAGGACACTGGAAGAAAATGAAGAACTGAGTTTTTGGTGAGTTTAGATATCAGTAACGGTCGGAGTTGTCCAATAAAAATACACAGACACTGACAATGTGTGTATTGCTAGCTAGCTACAGGTAATGTCTGTGCAGTAGAGCAAATAACCACTGACTGCAGAGGACAGAGGTTGTATTTTTGTTAATGCCATGAGAGAGAAAAAATGCTCTGAATTCATTTTGAACTCAGTTTGAGGAGATTTTTGAGCTAAATTATGCTAACATGCTCACATCAATGCTAACAACTAGGGAGGGGCAATACATCAATATTATATTGATATTGTGATATGAGACTAGATATATGAGACTAGGTATTGACATTGGATATTGTTATATACTGTAGTGATATGGCATAAGTGCTGTCTTTTCCAGGTTTTAAAAGCTGCATTAATGTGATTTTCTGTTGAATGTATTTGCCTTTACCCACTTAGTCATTATATCCATATGAATGATGCATTTTAAACAAAAATCTCATTGTGTAAATAGCCACCCCTACAATATTGTCACAATATCGTTATTGAGACATTTGGTGAAAGATATTGTGATAATTGATTCTGTCCATTTCGCTTAGCCCTACTAACAACACAGTTGCAATGTTTATTATGTTTACCATTTTAGCTTAACATGCTAACATTTGCTAGCTAGCACTCAACACAAAGTACAGCTGAGGCTAATAGGGATGTCATTGGTTTCACAGGTATGTTGAAGTAAACTAAAGTATTGAAGTACAGATTTCCTGATGATGATGCTAGATGAAAAGTTTAACAATCACTAAAGTTATTACAATTAACTTCATGGGGATCATTTATATCTTCACCATTTTCATATCAATCCATCCAATAGTTGTTGAGATATTTCAGTAAAAAAAACTAAACCGCCATGGTGGCCAAAGTGGTGGACCAACCAACATTTCCATTCCCAGAACTACACCACTAGCACTAAAACACTAAAAGATAGTATAGTTAACCAGACCACATGTTGTTGCTTATAATTAAAAAATGATTCATGCCTCTAAGCAGAATGAAGAGGAAACTGAGCCTCACCTGTGGCTGCGACAGATGTTGAGCAGAATGATGACAAAGCCCAGGAAGTAACAGGCAAGGTAAGGGCTACCGAAGATCCTGGAGAGTCCCCGTGTACGATGCTCCCATCTCGCCACCTGAAGAATGACAAAGCACAGGACATGAGATGATGTCGTTACCCCACTTGGTCCCATCCTCTCAAGTTGTTTCAGAGGTTGAAGTGGGGTAATCATTTTAATACATAAAGGGGAAACAGTCCGGGGAAACATTCACAGCAGACAAAAGGTTTAGCAAATACGGACAGTGGTGACAGGTATGGAAAGATTCAGTTTATAGATGGATTGAAAAACTTGTAATGGGATTTCACAATAGAATTCACAATGACTAAAGCACCAGTGTACTATTTTTCCACCGCTTACCCTCACCTCCAAATGATAATAGTTGTTTTGGTGCTTTGACTAAAATTGCTCTATCTAATATTTTGAAACCTTAGCACAAAAGGTTGTGGATTTCTCATTTACCTCACAATGGCATAAGAGTAGGTGACTCAGGGATTAATTTCTGTTTGTATCTTAGCATTTGAAAATGTCAGTGTATCTCCAACTTTTCATGGAATCTCAACAGTCATAGCTTTAACATTATCAAAGCACTTTTTCTTCCTGCCACTAAAACCTGTAATCATATCCATTGTCCCTTGTTTCAGCTTTTAGAGGGAAGTTAGTATTCAGTTGTAGTAATTGTTGTATGCATGTCTTCACTGATTAGCAACAGGAAGACTAAAAGAAATGGGGCAAGATGGTTCCTAGATTAATTATCTCCCTGTCTGAGCCCGAGTAGCTTCAGGGTTGACAGCTCTGAATTCAGGATATATAAACTAGCAGTCTATTCTAGTGGATGCAAATACAGACTGGCTGGAGACGTCATTGAGGGAATAGCTCAGTGACAGGATGAACACCATGTTTGAAAGTTGAATCGAGTGGTTGTTCTTTTCCGAACACAACACTTGGTTACAATCTGTCCACATGACTTTAAGCTTAATGATGTTTAACATGTTTATTTTGAGCGTAATGCATTCTCTTCCACACTTTGTGAGATTTTTTTTTTTGTTTGAATTCCTTTCCAAATCAAATCTTAAGGTGCAACATTTTAATTCACAAGTGACAGAATATGTATATTTAGAAAACACAATCAAATCAAAGTCATTAAAATGTTTCTGTATGTTTTCTGAACTCCAACTCAGGGTGCTGCAACATAGGGAATTATGGTAATCTGTGCAGAGCTACTTCATATGACATAAAGTTTTAAGGGATGTTATGCAAAGCTACTATGTGTATCTTTTTGTGTCACAATATAAAAATACCTGCATTTGGGTTAACGGACGTTGTGGCTTGGGTGCAAATTGTTGGAAAGCGTCTCCAGACTAATAGTTTTCTGCAGCCTTTTATACCCTTCATTCATTTTGGCAACAAAGCACAATGTACAAAATAACAGTATTTTAACCATGGACACTAATGAATCATATAATATAGTAGTAGTAGTCATAGTAAAGTTGAGGTGTCCATGAAAATTTTTTAAATTTTTTGACCTAAAAAACATACAAGTGACAGTAAAGCAGGTCCTAACATATATTTTAGCAAAAAAAAAAAAAGTTTTTAATGACGATAGTGCATAACTTATGAAAAACTCTCTTAACATCGGCTCGTCAGTTTCCTGTATATTGTCAAGTCGTAAAAGGTTCCAGGTTTCTGTGGGACCTGTGGTACATCAGTAAAGCTTCATCCTGCAATGTACAATTTCTAAAAAGATCTAGGGATATTTATCCTTGATGGACATCATATTGAGTTGCTTTGAGGTTTGTAGCCAACTGTGTCAATCTGGACAAAGAAAACAACACATATATAGTTACTTTTCACTTTTAAATTATAGTGGGGAAAAAAGCCAGACCATTATCTGTTCATATCCAAATAATGCATTCTTCTTTACCTCCCTTATTTCCAGTTAGGAGCCATGAAGTCAGTAGGTACATAAAAGCTTTCTTAGCAGCAATTTGTTTTTTACTTTTTCCAGACCTTCAAGTTGCACCATGAATATCCCACAGGAATAAACAGAAAAAATCATTAAGTAAGTGGTCACAGTTGCATTTCCCAAGACTTCAAACTTGGAAATAGAAACTATTCAACTCCTATCAGTTATGTAACATAAAAAGTGACCTGTCCGTCCACATGGTGAACCATCTTTCAGTGGCATTACTTGCTAAAAGAGTTGTTGATAGACTGACTGATGCACTCTGAATTACTGCGGCTGTGGGCTGAGGAAGTGCGTAGATGACTGTAAAACATAGCAAGAAAGGAAAAAATGTTGCCTAGCAACACCTTTTCTACGTCCAGAAGAGGAAACATATAAAAAGGGAAGGGAAATGAATAAAAGTGAGAGGAAATAAACTTTATGCGGTGAGAAGAGAAAGAAACTCAGTTTTGTTTTTTAAATGGAGGGCTTTATCGACTGCAGGATAACACCTGCTCAGATGACATTCTTTGAGTTTTTTGAGTTAGATGGCAAAGGGTGAACATGCACAGCCTTTTTTTAAGGAATGTTCACAGAAAAATCTTAGACTATTAGATGGTTTAGCTTCTTGTTCAAGTGCAGTCAGAGGGAGATTATGAGAGTGAGGAATGTGCCTTTTATTCCAGTTTTCAGTCAGATTTCAAGCAAGGACCTTTGACTACAGAAATACAAGGCTGTCTGTGGCTGTTTAACTGTTTTTGATCATGTTTAAGATAGTTTGGTTATTGCATCGTGTGGTGTGTGGTATTTCTTATAGGAAATGGTTTTAACTCCCTTTGGATCTTTAGAATAATTAAGCTAAAGTCTTTTTACACATCCTTCCAGCAGCTTCTTCCTCAATGTCTCTTTTTTTACTTAAATCCTAGCCTAACATTTTAAGCTCTTCTGTGAGTCAGACTTATGGTTACGTCGGAATGTTTATTGCATTACAGTTTGCTTTGTAGGCCACTGGGACACAGAGAGCTGGAGAAGACAGAACAATAACAGTAATGGCAGGGAATAATGATAGGAGTTAATCTAGCGGGTAAATGATGTATGAATGCAGTGTTGATAAAAAAACACAATATATTTCAATGTTCATGTGTAGCCTTTTAAATGGGGGTCATAATATAACAGAACACATAACGCCTCTCTTATTAAGTCAAACAACAATGTTGCACTGCGTTGTAAACACTAAAAGTGCCTGAGTCATTTCTTAAAGCTACTGTGTGTGGTGACTATTTGTCACCTAAAACAGTCACTGAGGGGCTGCAGATGTTACAAAGGGTTAGCCTTTAGCCTAGATTGGATGCTCGCTTGCCACACTTCTGCTTCGCTGGGGACCACTTTCAGCATCTCCCTGGGTGGTCGATCTCGTGGGACGATGCCAAGGTCTTGTGGTTTGGTGCCAAAAGCAAGAAGAGGCAACACAGATTCTCCAATTTTTCTACATCTGATTGCGGTTGCACGGTTATCATCACAGCCCTAGATGCATGCTTCCATTAAATGTCCAGATATAGATAGTCATATTTCAGATTTATTGTACAAGTTGGTTAAAGCTCACCGATGCCATTTAGAAAGGCCATGAAGTTTAAACGCAATATTATCAGACAAAAGACTGGGGCATGGCGGAGCATTGTTAAAAACCTCTCACAGAAATTATCCAATGGGCAGCAGGTACAGACAATTACAGAGTGGAAACAGATGTGCAAATAGGGGAAAAGAGGGAAAATCTGAGTGCATCTGTTGGATAGCTTAAAAATGGCATGTTCGGGGAATTGGAAGAAGGAACGTAGCCAGGGAGAAGTTGCTGGGGATGAGAGTGTGGCTGCAGACAGGGACTGAGGAGCAGACTGTGACACTAATGATATTAGAATCCCAACGTTTCTTGTATCATGGCTAAATTCTAGTAGGTTAATTGCAAGGTAATTGGCATCTCAGCAGAAGTTGACCTACTGAAATTAAATCCTCAGTTTTTTTCTGTGGTTGCAAGTGTGTTGGTGTGTAGTATGGAAGGGCTTGGTGGACATCAGATAACATCAAACTGTCTCCTACCTTTGTAAAACTTCAGTTTTGGACGTTTAGTAAGTTACAGTGTGTTTCTTTGGACTACAATATACAGTATTTAAAAGGTGTTTTAGATAGAAAAGATCATTAATATTTAATTAATTAGAATGTCTTTCTGTATATTAACTTCACGTTCACTGAGCTGCTACTGCACTGAGGCAATGGCAAAAAGGATGGAAGGGTGATTTGATTGTTTGCTTTAAACTGTTTAAAGCTTGAAATGTGTGCCTCAGTATGTCCCGCTTTCAGGCAGGATTCCAAGTACTGAATTGCCAAATAACCAAAATAATAGAAACTAAAGTTTATGGAAAATCAATTCCAGTGGAAAGATGTGTCAGCCAGGTAATACAAGTAATGTCAAACAAGAGAAACGTCATGTAACCATTTAAGTACCCTCAATAAAACTGCTGCTCCAACTGAAGATAGAATACTCTATATGGATGTAAAAGAAATAGTGTGTGCTCACTACTCACTTAGGGGAGGGAGAGGAAATTGCTTGCAATACAAAATGTATTAGTCCAAGAGACTTATCATGACCAATCAATATGGCACAGTCCTTGGTTTACAACAAATAGTTGGCTCAGGTGTGGGTCCATGTCAAGGTGAACTCTGAATTGGAGTATTGTGTAATTGCATTTGTGTTTTCCCCAAGATCCATGTGAGTAGCATTAAAGTAAACCCTAATGAGGATGACACAAGACACTGGACTGACTACAGCATAACCCACCAATAAAGCTGCTGATTATTCAAAGTGCAACATACTGAGTTTTTCATTTAATGGGTAATTAAAAAGGTGAATGTGATGCATTTACTGCTTGGATGCTAGAGCAAAGATGAGATGGCAACAGGTGGCATACACAAGCACAGACACACACACACATATATGCATACACACATGCTAAGCATTTGTGGGAACATCTGATTGATTCTGTGCATGCAGCCATGCCTGATTTAAAAAGCAACTAACCCAAAATCTTTGACACTGTACACAGTGTCAAAGATTATTCTTCAGAGGCACTTTCACCTACAATAGTTATATTATGAGAAAAATATACAGACAATTTGAACACAGTTTATTACTCTTTGGGAAACATGCCAAGCACCCTCCACCATTCATATTAGCAGGCCATTTATGCCAGTACGCTCTATTCTGATGCAGCGATGGGACTGCAAGCTCCCCCACATCATTTATAAACCTCCACTGGGCGATGGAGAACACTAAAAATACTCAGGTGTTCTGCAGACAGACTACTGATGTCGTTATCAAATCATCAATCAAGCCATGGTAATAACAGAAGGCAGAGGAGAGTACAAAGAGTGGCGCCAGCTTGGCAGAACTAGCAGCTCTCTAAGACAAATTCAATCAAGGCTTAGGTAACAGGCTCCTCCTGCGTCCCCATCAGCCCACTTAAATCTGATATTCAGGCACTTGAATGGGTTTGAAGTCTGGACATTAAGAAGACATCTGAGGGGGAAGGACTTCTGACATCTGATGTTTTTTAGTGGAAAAACACCTAAGCAGCAAGCACAGAAATATATCTAAAGGCACCATCCAACTTATCCTCACCTCATCATATGATAAGAATCAATAGTACAACCTTTGTAATACTATAGTGTGAAGACTGTACTTTGAAGTACCTTGGAGTTGAGGGCATCTCAAAGCCTCTGGGGATAGATATTCTATCAGCCTGAACAAGCCAGAACAACAGGTGGTGGTTGGTTTTGTATTAATGTACAGCTTTTTTTAATAAAGGACAACATGCACACAGGCACAAATGCACACACATACACACACACACACACACACACACACACACACACACACACACACACACACACACACACAGCCAAGGATTCATGCATAAATGCGTGGATGTGTGCTGCCCGGGAGTAACGAGGAGGAACAGAACAAGAACATAGACAGATCACATGCACACTCAAGACACCCTGATTAAATCTTTCTCAATTCAGACAACACTGATTGAATATTTAGACATTGGGGATTTTTATGGACATTTTGTCAACTGCAGTTGTACTGGGAGCACATGCTCTTTCAACCAAACAAACTTAACTTAGCCAAGCAATTTAAAATCTGTAGGCAGGTAAGTGATTTTCAGAGCCTGCCAACATTCTGGCTCTGGGGATCGCTGTGGTCCATTGTGGAATTTTTCAACAGCTGTTGGATAAGTTGTAATGAAATGTTTGTAGATCAACTGACTTTTTTCTCTAGCACCATCATGAGGTTTACATTTGTGTCGCACATTTGTGTTTTGGAATAGATTGTCATGAAAGTTTGATACAGATATTACTGGTCCCCAGAGGATGAATCTTTTGGTGACTGACTTTCATCTAGCACCACCAGGAGGTGGCTAAAAATATACTTGAGAGATTGGAACAATATTTGGTAAAGGCATCAATGGTTTCAAAACAAAATATCCTAGAGACTTTGGTGATCCTTTTCCTTTAGCACCATTATGAGGTTCTCGTTAGTGGTTTTGAGTCAAGTGATCTGACTAATAATGGATTTCTATGAAGTCTGATACAGATATGCATGTTTCCGTCAGGATGAAGTGTAATCATTTCGGTGAATCTTTCACTTTTTACTTTTACTTTTTAATTTACTGGCATAATTGGGTCAACATTTTAAGTTCTCCAACACTTTGGGTTTAAGGTTTGGTTTATTACCAAATACCTGCAAAACTAAAAACATTCCTATGAGCGTCAGCTGTCTTTGTGTTTAGTACTAATTAGGAATGTTTGCACATAAACTAATAAAGTGATCATGGTAAAATTACCTACTGAACATCAGCATGTTACTGTAGCATTGTTACTGTGAGCAAATTACCAGTCACATTCGGCTTACAGCACCCCTGTGCTAAAGTACCCATGGAGCCGCTACTATGGCTGTGGATTCTTAGTGCTCAACGGAAGGCAACACTGGCTTGTCCAATTGTCCACCCATCACTTTTAGCACTTGAGAAGTGCTGGTTCAATAGCCATGAACTTTGGTTTGAAAACTAGTTGTTCCCAGAGGATGATTGCTCTTGAGTCTGTGAACTCCTGACCATTTGTCTAGTGCCACATTCAAAATATGACATCTTTCAATAAAATATTGGTCCATGAAAAAGTATAAGAAAAATGTCTGGCCTAATTTAAAGGGGATCTGCAGTGGATACTTTGTGATCTCTTGACCTTTCTTTTAATGTCAAAATGTTTACTTGTACACAAGAGGTATAATCATTTAATCAGCATACTAGCAAAAAATCATTGTTACGACTTAGAAGATGAACCCTTTTCATTTTGGGCACTTCATAAGATTTTCATGAGCCTTTCTCAGAAAAGATTTAACTTTGCACAAAAGGTTTCTCATTATCTAACTACACTGCCATGCAATTTTCAAGTCATTCACTTGACATGTAGTTGGCCCTTTGACCCCATGCCCTTTCCTCTATCACCACTCTCAGGCAGGTGGGGAGTTCGAGTCCTCTGAAATGAGGCCAACGCGGAAGTAACTTAAAACTGCATTCTATCAAAAGGCCACCAGGGGGCGACCGTTTTGGTGTCAAAAGGACTTCCGTCTCAAATACAAGTCAATGGAGAATTTACCAACTTCTCACTTGATTTCTAACCTCAGTAAACGTTTTCAAAATGTGTTTATGGTCTCCATCGCTAGTTTAAAGCCTTCTTCAATGCAGTATGACGTTCATTTGTGAAATTTTGGCAATAAAGCAGGGTATGCATTAGGGCATGGCTACGTCGTGATTGACAGGTTGATTGGTTCACAGGTTCAGGAGGGCGCCTCATGCACCTCCTGATGCCCATATAAGTAGAATCCATGTTTTTATTTTTCCCAGCATGCACCTGAAATTTTCAAGATGCCGCTGCTCAGATCCAATACTATTGGCCTCCGAGCAGCAGTCCACAAACCAATGGGTGACGTCACGGATGTTAAGTCCATTTCTTATATACAGTCTATGCTCTCAGGTCAACTTTTCAGCCACATACTGTACCTTTGCCTTGCAAAATGGCACATTAACAAGAGCAAAGTCTGTATGTCTTTACTATCTTTGAGTGAACAAAGGATAGAATGAATCTGAAGGTTGATTTGATTTGACTGGAGAGGGAAAACACAGTAAGTATGTCATTATGGTCTCCAATAGCCACTATTTAATTTCTTCCCTTAAAACATCCATTTCATCGGGGGCGCAGGTGGTCGAGTGGTTAAGAGCGCATGCCATTTACGCAGCGGACCCTGGTTTGAGTCCCGGCCGGAGGACCTTTCTGCATGCCAGACCCCCCTCTCTCTCCCATAATTTCCTGTCTCTGTACTGTCAAATAAAGGCGTATACGCCAGAAAAAAACTTTTTTTTTTAAAAAACATCCATTTCATGTTGATTTAAAGCCTAATGAGATTATGGCCTCTGTTATGGCTGCACCCATTCCACCTCCAGGCACAGGCAAAAGGTCAAACTAATCACTCTGATTATGTCACAAGCTAAAAAGCTTACAAGCTGCAAAATTGCAAAATTGATACTTGCAGATGCCATGATAATTGACCTAAATGCTCTCTCTGTATCATTTCTACTGCAGACTTTAAAATGAATCACACAAAATAAAAATGTATAAAAGGAAGTCAGTGTTGGCTATTTCAAATCAGCAAATTCACTGTATACTGCATCAACCATAGAAGTAAACATCACAAACTGTGGCTTGTTTGTCATGGACACAGTTATGTGACTATCAGGTGCAGCAACATCCCAGTCACACTGTGACCTTTGCTTCTTGACACTGATCATCTGCCTTTATGTATGTCCTGAACTTTTATATTTCTGTATTTAAAAGTTCAGGACATACAAAAAGAGCCCGACCAATATTTGAGATTTTTGGGGCTAATGCAGATTTTTTTTGCAGTGATCCCTCAAATGTGGTTATCAAACAATTGTGACAAAAATATGTAATGGGGGCATGATATTTGACAGTTTAACAATACATTTTATTGTATAAAATGACATCAGTGCACTGAAACAATAAATTTCACTGAGAATTTAATAGTTATAAATAACTATAAAGAAACACATAGAACAAAAAACAGATGTACGTATATTAAATTTGAACTTTAAATTTGAAAAAAGGATCATATATACATAAAATGTGGCATATAAGTTCAAAAGATTAAAAAAAAAAAAAATGCATATATTGGGCGCACAGGTGGTCAATTGGTTAGAGTGCATGCCATATACGCAGCCGACCCCGCTTCGAATCTCGATCGGAGGTCCTTTGCTGGATGTCACACCCCCCTCTCTCTCCCATGTTTCCTGTCGGTTTACTGCTAAATAAAGGCGTCTATGCCAACAAAATCTTTAAAGAAATCTTTTTTTTAAAAACGTGCATAAAGAACATCATATATCTGCGATAAGCCAGTAACATCGGCTGACTGATATATCGGTCAGGCTCTAGGACAACATATTAGCTGATCTTTGGCACAATCTTTTCAACATTCTGTAGAGCATGAAACTCTTCAACCTGGAGGGACAGAGACTTACCCAACATAAAATATCATCAAAATGTGTCCAGTGCTCCCTGCTTAACTAACATGATATTGAGTGATTCACAGCATGGTCAGCCAAATAGTTGCGACTGTGAAGATTGCCAGGTCTGTTTAACAGCCCTGTTGAAAACCACTGTGGCAAGGTCATCAGCTACAATATAGTACCATAGAAAAACAAACTTGTCACAGGAAGCAAAATAATGACTGACAAAGACTAGTACATTATAGAGTAAAATAGTTCCAAAAAAAACTCAAAATAAATCACTACCAATTCTCTTTTAAATTCCTACCAGGACCAGGAGGGGTTATGAGCTTTGGGCTGCTGGAAGATTTTTAATTGGAAACATCTCTGATGATATTCCTTTTTTATCAAGACAACAGAGGATGTGTTGAGTTTTGGCAACAAACAACATAATCAGCAAATGAAAAGTAGCGAAAAAAAGAAATAAAATCTAGAATAAATCAAACATGATATAATAAAATTACATAATTATAAACCAGAGACATAAATGTGCATCTCCAAGATAAGCCTCTTTCAAATGAATGCCTTGTTCTTTCTGCAGTTGACGTAATTACTTGAGGCTATTTGATAATTTACAGTAAATTATTCATGTATTCATTTACTTATAGAAAGCCAATCATCAACCAGGGACACTTTTTGTTTCTCTGTTTCCTTTGTATTTGTGTTACTTAATGCTAAGTTGAACAATAATGTAATTATTCAAAGCATGTTCTTTCAGTATGAGCTTTTCTTTTAAAAACTGCTGAAAGCTTGTTACGTGGGGAATATGAAGAAAAATGTGACACCGTAATGGTGCTCTGACACGGAAAGGTTCTGAAATAACAATGATTTTTAACCAGAAATGGATTTCTAAGTGATACCCAATCTGAGGAAAACAACAGCAGTCTCCACATGGTTTCCAAAGCAGCCCACTGGTGTGACTCACACACACACACACACACACACACACACACACACACACAAACACACACACACACACACACACACACACACACACACACACACACACACACACACACACACACACACACACACACACACACACACACACACACACACACACACACACACAAACTGTAGTGTATGTGGGTGTGTGTGTGGGTCTGTCTGAGGTCAGATCACCCTTGCAATCAGAGTAATTGAGTTCATTGAATAAAAACATTAAAACAACGAATTGAATCTTTAGTTCTTCACTGAAGTCATGAATATCTATTACCTGACTGAACCAAATACATCTGTACAATAAAGGATTCGATAAATGACTCAGATAAACAGATTTCGTTATCTTCAGTATCACAGTCATTTGAGGTTAAGCTGCATCAACTGATTAATCACCCTTAAGCAGAAGGCCTCAAAAACAAACAGCAATAAATATTAATATATTTAAAGAGATAAAAAAGGTCATTGCCTCCATGCACATCCAGAAGACACAGAAACATGAGTGTTCTCATCAACCAACATCTTTCATCTCCTGAGAAAATGTTGAATGTTGATTCTCAGTTGGATTGGGACTTGCTAGCAACGCCTTTACAAACTATTTCAGCAAGACACAAAGAATCATGTAGACCATCAGAGGCCACAGAGGCTTCGTTCATTCAAAGCAGAATTCACATCGTGAATGGTTTTATTTTCATATTTGTGGCTTCTCATTTCTGTGGTCAAGACAACGAGAGCACGCTGAGCCACAGCAGCCAAGAAATTGCCTGTTTTTTAAAGATCTGAAGGAATACTTCCAACAAATTTCAATAATTCTTATTTGTTTTTCTGTTCAGCTTGAAGATATTGGCTGCTTTGGCAAATAAATTGGAAGGTTAACAGTGGTTGAAACACAGTTTTCACCATTAAGTAAAACTATGGTTTATTACAACTTGCTTTGAAAGTCATTGCTGGTTCATGTCTCACTTTTGACTGTTATAAAGGGGAAAAATGCCAAGAAATTATCCTTAAGAAGAAGATGTCACTCTGTTGTGCTGCACTAAGAATCTGGAAAAAACAGAATTCTGTATTACATAGGATTTTGCAGGCATTTAAAAAAAAAAGAAGTTGTTAGACTGGTACACTCCAGTTTATTTGGACAAGCAGCTCATCCAAAACAGACACCAAAAAGAATCTCGGTACCACTTTACAATAAGCCTACCCTTATAAATGCTTTGTGAATGGTTTATAATTGACTTGTTTATTAGGTTGTTAACCCTTTCTAAATCATTAATAATCTGTTATAGCTCATTGGCAAGACAGGGTAACAGTGACCAGTTGCTTACCAAATAATCCTAACCCATCCCATATTTATCTGCTTTGTCTTGTCAATCAGGCAGCATCCTTGGTTTCCATTGTTTGTTGGTTGGATTATCTTCATGTTTCTTAGCATCCAATTATGAGCATTTTATATATATGTGAGTTACAAACAATTTGAACACTAAAAGGGAGCCTTATTTTACAGTCTTTAATACATCACCATTTCCTAATGAATTATTTACATTTAGATACTTTTTGTTATTTTGAGTTTTTTCAACATGTGAATGAAAAGATTTGCATGATTCTGTTGTATGTCTTTGCATTTCATGTCAAAAATGAATAAATGGTCAAGTGTATTATACTTTAAAATAAGCCTCCGTATTGGGAGTTATATATGTTAATTATTCATCAATAGATGGCGATGTGTTTCACACTTTATAAGCCTCCCTTTTAGTAGTTATACATACTGTATCTATAACTCATAAATTAATGCTCATAATGAGATGGCAAGACACATCAAGATAGATGGGGGAAGAATTTGCTGACAAAGTGACAAAATTGCAAGATCTTGAAAGCCTATTTAACCCAGATGGATAAAAATGCAGTAGTATAGCCTACCTTCATGTTGCCAAATAGTGACCTCGCATTGATGTATAAGAAATTAGGTTATAACTCATTTACAGCTGTTAATTAATGGTTTATGAAGTGTTTACAATCTAATTAATAACTCACTTATAACCATTTATAAATCCTTTATAAGGGTAGTCTTATTGTAAAGTGGTACCAGCCAATTTCTTCCTTTAAGCTCAGCAAATTCTCATTATCATGATTTCTGCTGTCTTCTGACCTCTGCTGTCTGACAGACAGCTTCAGCTGCATGAAATGACCAGTCGGTTTTGGCAGTAGACGTGGACAGCATGAGCTGATGAGTACTCTGTTCTCATAGATGTAGGTCACAGGGCAGCGCAGACCTGATGACTGAGAAACTCCATATGCAAGGAAAAGATCGGATGATGTTTAATATGCTGTGCTGTCTCGCCACATATGGGCAGGTTGATAATGCATGCGCCGGGTGGAATCTATTTGTTCAACTGAGGCTGACCTCAGCTTCTGAGGGCAGAGTCAGAGGAGAGATTTTGTTTGTGCAGCTACTGATGAAAACGTAGGGGGGAAAAAAGAAAACAGGATCAGATGACTGCAAATACTCTCGGGGGAAAAAGCAAGCAATTATCAGCCAAATTAGGCAAAACCAAGCCGAAAGGAAAAATCATACTAACTACTAAATAATTATATTAGTTGGAAAAGATTGAGGTGATGATAGTGCTACAAATTTAAATATATCCTAATAAAACACACATTTGTCCTACTTTATGCAATTATAGTCAGTTCTGAACAAACCTGTTACCTGATTTTTTTTTCTTTTTAACGCTTAAAAGCTGTCATATATTCAGACTCATATCTACATTGAGGACATAATATGCGCATTTCCAGGTCTATATTTTTGCATGATTTATAGTTAAAAGAGGTCCTCATTTATCTTATTCTGACCCTTTCTGCAGCCCCTCAGTTCAGCCTCTGTCTCAAACAGGCTGTTTTTAGCTCCTGTCTCTTTAATGAGCCCACTCTGTTCTGATTGGCTACGTCAACAAACCATGAAATAAACAACGTTGTCAGATTTCAATTATTTTTCTCTTTCTTTACTCAAATTGGAAACTTCTCAGTTTGAGCAAAAAATGCGATCCCAAATATGAAAGTGGACCTGCAGGTTTTGGAACCGTGACCATGTTTAGCAAAGATATCTGACATCATAACAGTATATAAACAACACAAATAGCATTATATAGCCCCTTTAATGACATTGTGTGACACAATCCACAAATTCAGAAACTGATGATTTTATCATTAAAGTTTTGTGAGGGGCTGCAATAGTCAAGGTTTACAACATTTTCTGTTTTCATGTTATTTTCTTCCTGAACTAACTTCCACTGACACAACAACCATTGTTGATATAACTACAAGGCTAATGTTTCATACCATGAAGCAAAGAAGCACACTGCATTAAAACACAATATGCCAACACCCCAAAATAGGGCTGGGTATCGGTACTCTATACCTTTAAGGCAGTGGTCACCAACCCTGCTCCTGGAGAGCTACTGCCCTGCACATTTTAGGTATCTCCCCACTCTAACACACCTGATTCTAATCCTTAACTTGTTTTCAAGCAGTTGACGAGCTTCAGCTGCTTGAAAACAAGTTTATTATTATGAAACCTCTCATCACCCTTAATGGCATTCCAATACTAGTGAACAGACATGACCGCAACTCTGAGATTATCCTGAAATAATCTGGTATCATAATGTTTTAAATGATACTCTGCCCTACCCCAAAAAGACCTACAGCTGAGTGAAAATTCTTACATTTTACAGAAATGAATATTATTGCATATGTGTCTGTAATGTACAGTGCTAAGGTTCACTCATAAGTACCTGTACTGTTTGTGTCAATGTAGGACTGAAAGTAAAATTAGCCAATTTATCACTAATGAGGAAACATCATATTAGATTGGAATTAAATAGGGTGGAAGGTTGCTGTCCTCCTATATCATGTCCCTGGTGTTACTAGGAAGATGATATTGATGATAGGTTTTGGCCTATAGTAAAAAGTATTGTTAAGATGAGTATGAACCCTAAAAATAACCCTTGACAGGATTTGCCAAAAGCCTGACAGCATAAAAAAGGATGTCAATTCTGAGGTCTAAAATTACAACTGGTTCTTGAGAAGGATAGAAGTACATCACACACACAGAGAGCAGCAGCAGCTGCAGCATACAAACTCTCGAGATGTTAATGCAAAGTCCTCAACTGACGTACTCTTGCTAATAATCATCCTAAATATAACCGCCATCAAGTTTGTGTTCTAAGACTTAATGCTCCCATGCGTGCAACACTAGTGCGTCAGTCTATAAAAATAATCAGAATCAATGTTGATTGTTGAATTTTATTCTGCATCTGACAGCATGTTAACTGAGGGGTTTCATTACCAAAGAATCAGTATAAATCTTCATTCTGTAAATTGGTTAGAATATTGAGTCTGCTCTAGAGAACTCGAGATGACTCATACTCTTATAACAGTAAATTATTGGATGATTTTCTGTAATTTTACACCTGAATTCTAAGACTTGGTGTCAGTTCTTCAATTCTAGGCACAAAAATGAAACAACTTGTGTGGCGTCGGCTTCACTTGCCAGAAAATAACAGCTTTCCCAACAAGAGTAAATGTTGTGGAGAAAACAAAGCAATGACAAAACTGACACATCCCATGAGCAACTCATCACACCTCCATTCACTCCTACTCTTACATGCTCTTTTTGTAAGTTTTTGCCCTTTTCTTTGCACTCTATATTCATTTTTCTCATGTATTCAACTATTCACTGAGCTTTTCCCCATCCTCCTCTTTGTTGAGTCTTGATGTGTTGTATATCTGCTGCCTTGCCCCAGAATCTCTATTCGTCTTCCTTTCACTTTAAACAAGCTGCATGAGGTTCCTCTTCATCAGCAGCACAGTTTGTATGTATTCCTACTTCTTTTCTCAAAATGTACACTTCGTAAATAACGTGCGATACGCTTGAGGTCGCACTGACATCACGTTGCACTTCTCCTTTTGTCGCCTTTTATGTTCCCGTTTTGGGTTTTTTTCACTTTCCCTTTCCAAATTTCTCCTGCAACTCAAGATGAAATTAAACACCTGTCGTTCTCCACTTTTTCTCCACCTCAGTCCCCCTTACTGACAGGTCTAAGTGCTGATGACTCATTCAGACATTATTGTTCCGTTCAAGGCCAAAACAGGACCTCTCGGGCACCAGATAAGACCCCTGAGAGAAGGAACGCACAATGGGAGCCTTACATGGCTGAAGCTATGTCTGCCGACTTTTGTGTGAGCCAAAGCCAGCGTCTAATCTG